>NC_054827.1:119411988-119716553 GCF_018345385.1 Vulpes lagopus
CCTCCTGGGGTGCCAGAGTGACCCTTCTCTGCACGTGCACGGAGTGTGTGACTTTGCTGGGGACATGGACTGTGCCTTGGGCACTACATGAGGTGGCCTGGGGGAGTGGCCCATGCTGCCCCTTGCCTGAGACCAGCACCAGGTTACCCCGATTCTCCCTGGCAGGGTGCCCTTCCCCGTGTCGAGTGCTTGGTCAGCCGCTGTGTTCTCAGCTGGAACTTGGCAGACGTCACCTTGACATGTGTGTGTGTGTGTGTGTGTTTGTGTGTGTGTGCGTGCGCATGTGGAGATTTTGGGGGAAATGAGAATCTGGCAGTGATGCGGCCGAGTAGGATTTTTATGGGGTGTGTCCCGTGTGGGGCCCTGGCTGTACCTCCTGCAGGCCAGCAAGCTCCATCCAGGCCCCTTTCCCTCCACCTGGTCCGCACTGCTGGCCACACCCGGGGTCCGAAACCAGGCTCTCTGTAGATTAAGTGAAAACCAGGACGTGTGGAGCTGGCAGCCAGCCTGGGGACATGGGAAGGGCTTTTATTTGGGAGGGGGTGACTGCTGCTCTCTCAGTAAAGTGGACGAGCTAAATGGCATCCATAGTGCTGCAGGCAGAAAGTCCTGCAGGATCATGACCTGTTGTCCCCGTGGCCCCCATGCCAGGGAGACAGGGGCTCTTCTGCTCCTTTTTTTGTCTGTCCAGTGTCCCTGACTTTTGGGGACTCCTGCGCCCTTCCCCGTGACCCAGTGGGGCTGCCAGTGGAGGGGGCATGACTTTTCTGCTACAGGGTGGGCACAGCTCCCCACAGGCAGCTCCAAGCGTCCGTAGCCGTGCATGTGGTGGTTGGGCCAGGGCTGAGCGCAGGACCGAACAGGGCAGTATCTCTGTCCTGAGATGTGGATATTGAGGTTCAGAGAGGTTAAGCGACCTGCCTTAAGGCACACAGCTAGAGCAGAAGCAGGTGGCCCCCGGGGCTGCGGCACCTGCAGGGGAAGAGCAGGAGGTGCAAGCCTGGCCTCAGCAGGGTGGGAGCAGTGGTGGGATTCTGACTCTGACCTAAGGCCCTGAAAGTGGGAGATGTGGGGGTGGCACGTGGGACCTCCAGACACAATCAGAACCTTCTGTTAGAGACAGAGGCGTCCCAGCAGCCCCCAGGGGCTGAGGAGGGTTTGGGCTGTGGGTGAGGGTTGTTGGAGGCTGCTGGAGTCACTGGCCCAGATCCCGGTGTCTCCCAGGGGCCACGGGAGGTGGCTGAGCGGGAGAGGAGACGCCGGCCCTGCCTTGCCTGGCCCTGCCTGCGTGATGACACGGGAGAGAAACTGGCCGCTGGGCCGGTTCCTGGGGCCACGGCCAGGCCGCCCTGGTGGGGTGGAGATGGGCATGGGAGCGTGTAGGGGAGAGGGTGTGTGAGCGTGTGCAGTGTGTGTGTACATGTGCACACGTGTGTGAGCTGTGTGCAAACTGGGCATGCAGGGGGAGTGAACACAGAGGCGCTGACCCGGCAGGGCTGCAGGGGAGATCCTGGGGGGGTAACGGCAGGACAGCAGGAGAAACTGAGGCAGGCTTCAGGCAAGTACCGTGTTAGGATCTCTCTGATGGTGGCCTGGGAGGGGGATGAGGGGGAGCAGGGACAGGTCTCTGGAGGGAGAAGACCGCCCAGTTCCGTCTACCCGTGGGCAAAGGCCCCTCCAGCCGCCCAGGGAAGACCGTGGGGGCAGGAGCACCTTCGGGGGGAGGGCTGAGAATCTCCCAAACGGGGAGCCTCCTGAGGCAGAGGCCTTGGCACAGGCCCGCCCGGAATTTAAACTTGGGAGTAGATCAGACAATCGGGCCTCCGGCCTGAGGCTGCTCTAAATCCTGCCCGCAGCCAGGGGAGCCGGTGGGGGGATTTCTGCCCAAGGAATGTTCCCGGCCCGACCACAGGGCCGCTCGGCGTCCAGGCCCGTCCTGTCCTGCTCAGCCCTCCCCACCGGGCCCCTCCTCCAGCCCGGGCCTGGGCTGGGCACCAGGACAAGGGTGCCTGGGGACAAGCCGGGGAGGCTGAGGCAGAGACAGAGGACGGAGGGTGGCCGGGGAGAGGCTGCCGTGGAAGCCCAGGAAGCCTGTTTCACCATGTCGGGGCTTTGGGGCGCCAGACTCCCCGCCGGGGCCGGGGAGTCAGCTCACTCCTTGCATGGCCCAGGAGGCTGGTGGCCTCGCTGTGCTGTATGCTGGCCTCTCCTCCTGCCCCCCGCCCCTGAGCTTTCTCAGCCCTCCCCCACCACTGCCCAGCCCCCGCCACGGCCACACAGCTGGAAGGGGATGGGTTGTCTACCCAATATTCCCTCCGCACTTTACATCAGCCAGAACCCCATTTTTGTGTTTGGTGGCAGTGTGCCCTGATAAAGGACAGACTCCCAGGCTCTCATGCAGTGTGGGTGGCCATGTGGTGCACTGCTGCCCTTGAGAGCTGAGTGGATTTCTGGGACACACTCAGACTTTGCTCTCCTGCCTGGAATGGTGATGTGATGCCTGGTGTCCTGGCAGCCCTCTTGTGAATGCAAGGAGGGAAACTATGTGCTGAGGATCCTAGAGCAAGAAGATAGGAAAAGCCTTGGTCCCTGAACAAATTCTGGAAGTTCCTAATGAGCCCTGGACTGCCACTATCTAGCCTGCTTGTCCAAAGGGTGGTGGGAGAGTCTTCTAGAGCCTTCCAGTGGATGGAACAGCCCGTGAAAAGGAATGGAGATTAGAACATAGCTGGAGAGTCTCGGGGATGGGATGCATCCCCTTATTCTTTCTGGCTCTTTGCCTGAGTCATTCTGCTCTGTTCCCTCTGGCCCTTGCTCTCCCTGACAGAGGCCTGTCTCTGTGCCAACCCCTCTCCTCCTCTCCCTCCATGCACTGCCAGGCTTGCATGTAGCCTGGCTGTACCCTTGGCCCTGGGACCTATCCCTCCTGGTCAGATCTGGTCCCTGACTGCTTCTGGTCCCTTGTGTGGCCCTGGGACTTCTCCCTAAGTCTGTGTAGAGCCTCGTTCCCCAAAGTGCTCACAATAGACAGCTTCCACCACATTTCTTGGGGTGCAAGTGATACATCTTGGTGCCCCAGGCTGGGCTTCCCTGGGAGCCAACTTCAAGGTGGAGTGTTGCATGCCAGTGGGGGGTGGTTTAGGGAGCGCCCTTGGGACCCAGGTCCTGGAAACAGAGGGGAAGGAAGCAGATTCAGCAGAGAAGGGCGTCCAGCTGAGATGCAGGTCCAAGGCAGCCCTACTCGGCCCTATGGAGAACTTCAGAGCCAAAAGGCCCTTCCGAGTTGTGAAGTGTTGGGTCAAAATGGTGGGGTCCTCCCACCCAACCTGACTCATGTCAGATGCAGCTGCCCCTGGAAGGATGTGGTCCAGGTGTAGAGCCTCCCAGCTGAGGTCTCCTGAAGGGGTGGGGGTTGAAGTCCCACAGGAGAGCTGTGAACTGAGGCCTGACCCAGCCCATCTCTGAGGACACAGAGGGAGAGGCCTGGCTGGTGGTGATGGTGACCAAGCATCCTACCTCCAGGGTCTCCCCAGCGCTGGGAGGGCCAGTGCTTTTTACCCCACGGTGACACGGAAGTGAACAGCTGTGTGGGGCTGATGCCCACTCCTTCTCCATGGCTCTTGAGAGAAGCTGCCAGTCACAATCCACTTGGGGAGGTGTTTCTCTCTGGAGCTTGGTGTCTTGAATTATCTTAGGACAAAGGTGACCAGGCCAGGGTCAGGGCAGTGGTGAGCTGCAGGGCAGGAGACTCTGAGTCTTCAGGCTTTGAGCCCAAGCTTAGACAAGAATGTGGATGGTGGACACATGCACATGAAATGGACTTGAGGGGATCCCTGGGTGGCGCAGCGGTTTGGCGCTTGCCTTTGGCCCAGGGCGCGATCCTGGAGACCCGGGATCGAATCCCACATCAGGCTCCCGGTGCATGGAGCCTGCTTCTCCCTCTGCCTGTGTCTCTGCCTCTCTCTCTTTCTCTCTGTGACTATCATAAATAAATAAAATTAAAAAAAAATTAAAAAAAAAACATCTTGAAATGGACTTGAGGGTAGCCTGGGTGGCTCAGCGGTTTAGCGCCACCAGGGCATGATCCTGGAGACCCGGGATCGAGTCCCACGTTGGGCTTCCTGCATGGCGCCTGCTTCTCCCTCTGCCTGTGTCTCTGCCTCTCTCTCTCTCTGTCTCTCATAAATAAATAAATAAATAAATAAATAAATAAAATCCTTAAAAAAAAAACAAACCTAGACATTAAAAAAAAAGAAATGGACTTGAAGGTTTCTAGGTTTTTGAGGGAATTAGATTGCCGAGAAGCCCTGAACCTGTCTGTTCTACCCCCAAGACTGTCCCTAGCTCCTCAGCTGCGCCAGGAGGAGATGGGCGGTGAAGGGGGTCAGCCCCCGGAATGAACAGCCTTCTCTTCAATGCCCTACTCAGAGGGCAACATGGAGATTCATGGGCCAGCGGATCCCCTCTCCATTGCGCACTGGACCTGGGCCGTGGAGAACAATTGACAATGGCATGTCTCTCGGGGGCAGGATGGGGGTAGCCAGATGGCCAACCAAGGAAGCCAACTGCTCGGGCTTGACAGTTGCCATGAACCGTGTGGGTTTCCTGTTTGGGGTGCTGTAGCTGGGGCTGCTCCTGTGACCACAAACCCCACAGCATGTCCTGGTGACACCAAGCGTCTTGCAGTGCAGCTGCCCTTCCAAGCCAGTGCTCATCCCTGCCTCGGTTCTTCTCCTGTGGTTACTCCATCTTCCTGGAACATCACCTGACTTTCTCTCATACTTGTCATTCAAGGTTCCACATGTCACCTCCTCCCAGAAGCCCTCTCTAACTGCTTAGGATTTCCTCTGAGCTCCAAGTATACCTCCAACCAAGCCATTGTTGTACCATGGTGCCATTATGTGTCAGTCAGCTAATGCTGCAATGATGGTGTGTAACAAATCACCCCCATGTTTAGTGGCGTACTACAGGAAATCCTGATTTTGTTGCTCATGGACCTTCAGGATGGCTACAGCAAGTCTGGGCCAGCAGGGTTTGACTCCAGGCCTTGGGTTGGTTTCAGGTCTCCTCTGTATGTCTTGTACTGGGTACCAGGCTCATGATGGATCACCAGAGCACAAGAGGCCAGGTCTCACAATGCAAGTGCATTTAAGGCCTCTGCTTGCATGACATCTCTGACACACCGTTGCCCCCAGCTGAGGTCCATGGGGCAGGCAGTGTCCTCCAGCTTGTGCTGTGTCTGTGTCATTTCCACTGGACTGTGGGCTTCTTGAGGCCTGTGTCTGAGTCTTGTGCCGTCTGGGTGCCAGTGAAGAGTGGGTGTGCTCCGAGTCTGTGAAGAACAGAGCCCGCCGCCTGGGGCCACCTGCTGCCCTCACCAGTGCTGTGGCAGGCCACACAAGACCCTGTCCCCTGGGGGCATCTTTAATGAAGTCCTGTCTCCTCTTCCCCACATATCTGATTGCTCTAAGTCCCTCTGGTGGACTACCCTCCGATCTAGGAAGGAAATCCGTCCTCCTGCTGGGGAAAGGAGTCAGAGGTTTACTTCCTCTGACCGGCACATAGTGGGGTCGTGCACGCAGCAGGTGCTTTGTCAGCACTGGCCCCTGAAAGGCGGACTGGGGGATGGAGTGTCATGTAGTCCAGGCAGGCCACCAGCGGGCAGTGCGGCAGTGCCCAGCGTGTGTGCACCTAGCTGGCACTCAGTGCACCACTCTCCTTCCCTCTGGTGGCGCACCTCAGATCAGAACCCCTCCCAGGCCCCTGCCCCCCCTCTTTCCCTGCTCCCACCCTGCTGGCTCACCCCCACCCTGGCCTCCTTCCCTGCTTGGTGGCTGCGCGCCTTCCTTCTGAGCACATTGCTTCTCCTGAATGCCGAGAGTCAGGGAACAAGGTTGCCAAGAATGCAGGCTGGAAACCAGAGGTTTTTTTTTTTTTTTTTTTTTTTTTTTAAAGATTTTATTTATTTATTCATGAGAGACACAGAGAGAGAGAGAGGCAGAGACACAGGCAGAGGGAGAAGCAGGCTCCCCACAGGGAACCCAATACAGGACTCCATCCCAGGATCTCAGGATCACAACCTGAACCAAAGACAGACACTCCACCACTGAGCCACCCAAGTGTCCCGAGATGTTTCTTTCAAGAGAGAAGAGGATTTAAAAATCTTGGCCTGAGGGGTACTTAGGTAGCTCAGTGGAGGAGTGTCTGCTTTTGGCTTAGGGTGTGATCCTGGGGTCCTGGGATCGAGTCCTGCCCTGGGCTGCCTGTGAGGAGCCTGCTTCTCTCTGCCCTCTCTTTGTGTCTCTTATGAATAAATAAATTAAAAAATCTAAAAATAACCAAAAACAAAACAAAAAAAACTCTTGGCCTGAGAGTTTTGTGAATAGCAAATCTTTCCTTGCAACTTAGTTTCTCTCTAGGTCCCCAATTTGAGATGAGTTTAAAAGGGAGATTTGTTGGGGGCTTGAAGGGGTCTTTCTTTTGACCTGCGGCCTTGCCCTCACCTCTGAGCCACAGTGGGCTTTTCCCCTTTTAGGGAAAGACCTTTCCCTACTCTAAATGCCCGTGGCTCCTACTCCCGCTTTGGTGCGCCTTCTCCTTGAAGCCTCCCGGATCACTTCAGCCTCTCTCTGCCCTCAGTGCTCACTGGTGAGGGCAAGTGAATGCACTTAGAATCAGACAGCACTGGGTTTAAGTCTAGGCCCTGCCAGCTCTGTGAGCTTCAGCAAGTCCCCCAGCATCCTTGGGCCTCAGTTCCCTCTGACGATGGTGATGGTGATGGTGAGAGCAGCCCTTCCCTTAGGGGGTCACTCAGAGAATCCAACCGCACCTATCTCCAGAGCATCTGGCCATGGCAGGTGGCAAAAACTGTTGCTTCTCCATCCTGTCCCTGGGTTTCTGCAAAAGTCTCATGCCTTCCACACCCAGAGCAGCCTGCTCAGGCTGAGGAGATGTTCGCAGTGAGCCCAGCACAGGGTGTCCCGGCAGCCTGCCTCTGCTGCAGCCACCTGTGGAAGCAGAGGTTTTTGGACCCTGCCTCCCCGGCCAGGGTTTAGGATCTCTCCCGTGGTTTTTGAGACCCTAGCAAAGTTTGATCTTTCCCTCTCCCTGCTCCCGCAGAGCTGTAAAGTTTCTTCAGCTTTCTGTATTGCACATGGACAGAGATTGTCTTCTGGCAAAGGCTTTATTTAAATTAATGTACCATAAAAAGATGGAATGTCACTTATCTGCCTTGGCAGCTGTGAGATGAGACAGCTTTAAAGCTAGTGACCTGGTCACTGGGTTTTAAGAATCGCAGAAACATTTTGCTGGTCGGTGTAGGGGTCTGTCCCTTCCTGGAGCAGCGTGGATGAGTCTGGCAGGATCATACCTGGGTGCTAACTCACTCCTAACTTGGGGCGGTGGGACACAGGGAAACAGTCCGGGTTTGGTCCCTCTGAATCCCTGCTGTGCTCCTGACCAGCTGGGGGCTGTGACAGTCGCTTCCCTGATTCGTGCTCCAGGCCTCATCTGGAAAAGAGAGCACCCTCTCCCTGGGAGGGGAGCTGTGTGCATGTGCTGAGATGGCACCAGCCCTGGCCGGCTTGAGGTAGAAACTTGGAGGATGCCAGGCCCTTCTCTCGGACCCCTTACTACCGCATCCAGATAAACTCCCTAAAGTGACAGTTTCATCAGATGACTCTTTTGGTCAAAATGTTGTGACTTTATTTTTTTTTAAGTAGGCTCCATGAGCAGTGCAGAGCCCAACATGGGGCTTGAACTCATGACCCCTAGATAAAGACCTGAGCTGAGATCAAGAGTCAGATGCTCAACCCACTAAATCACCCAGGTGACCCCAAATCTCATGACTTAAAAATACAGTCAACATTCTTCTGCTTGGCATTCAAGTCGCCTGGGATCTGAGCCCCGCTGTGTCCTGTGTTCCCACCCACGTAGGGGTGCTTATCTCTTTGAGGCCCAGCCTCTGTTTCACTTTCTCTCTCATTTCTGTCTCCAAATACTCCTTCATTCCTGTCTTGAGGCCCTTGCTCATTGGCAGGCAGGCCTGAGCAATGACTCTCCTCTCTATTATTAGGGTTCTAAGCTGCAAGTAACTGAGAGCAGCTGTGGCTCGTTGTTGTTTTTTATTGTTTTTTATTTTTTTTTAGATTTTTATTAATATATTTGAGAGAGAGCTCATGAGGAAGCACAAGCAGGGGGAGGAACAGAGGGAGAGGGAGAAGCTGACTCCTTGCTGAGCAGGGAACCCCACGTGGAGCTCGATCCCAGGACTCCAGGATCACCACCTGAGCCAAAGGCAGATGCTTAACCCACTGAGCTACCCAGGGGCCCCTCAACTCTGGTTGTTTTAAGCAGAAAATGAGTTTGCTAAAAAAGGAGAGTGAACAGCCATGGGATTCCTGGAGAACAAGACTGCGAGGCATTCGGCGGGGCACATTTGGCTGAAAGCAACAGCAAATCCAACCACAAGGAAATTCACAGTTCCCTGCAACACGCTGCATCCGAGGGCAGGGCAGCCCCGGGGTGGTTCAATCAGGGGCTCTGGGATGGATGCCCAGGGCCCAGGCTTTCCATCTCTCTGATCCGCCCAGCCTCCTGCTGGGCGCAGGGGGCTGCGGTGCCATGTGCAGATACAGAGTGGAGCCAATGAGTAGGGGTTGAGGTAGGGGTAGGGGTAGGGGTAGGGGGTAGAGGCAGGCATTAAGCATAGGGCGTAGGGGTAGAGGGTAGGGGGTAGGGCTGGAGCTAGTCTGTCCTGGGATGTAGAGGAACTGACAGCAGCCCCTGGGCAGCTCCCTTAGTCTCATTGGCAAGACAGGCATCAGGTGCCTGTGCGTCCACCACTCATTGGCGGGCTGTGGGCCAATCGGACGGTTGTGTGCAGCAGGTGCGCTTGCAGGCAGGTGCCGCACCTCCGGAAGCAGGTTGGGCAAGA
This sequence comes from Vulpes lagopus, assembly GCF_018345385.1. NCBI lineage: Eukaryota > Metazoa > Chordata > Mammalia > Carnivora > Canidae > Vulpes > Vulpes lagopus. The sequence goes on from NC_054827.1 coordinate 119,420,924, forward strand.
CCTCGTGAAGGTGCGCATGCAGGGGTCTCACCCTGCAGCAGGAGCCTCGGGCTGGTTGTCCTAGCAGCTCCTGGGCGCCACCCCGGGGCCCCTTACTTACGCCCCGGAGCTGGTGACTTCAATGACGTGGTATTAAGAGATGGTATTAAGAGATGGTGGAAAGGCCATGAAGTACTGAAGGATGTTTACTGCTTCAAATCGAAAAACATAAAATACGTATGTTTTGGCGGTGCCTGCGGACGACAGCAGTCCGCCTGGGAAGGAGAGCCGGGGAGGTTGCAGCCCGGGGTGCAGTGGGGCAGACCCTCCCTGCTGGGCTCTCATTTCCACCTGCCCCACATGGGTGGGTGTGAGGATCCAGATCCAGGGAGGCAGGCACGGTGAGTCTGCAGGTGCGGCCTTTGTCCCCCTGCCCCTGCAGGGTCGGACTCTCAGAGCTCCCCTCCCAGGTGGCTCCACCACGCTCCACCTCCAGGCCTTTTGAAGGGTGGTCACTCCTGCTTCTCGCCTCTCCTGGGTGTGAAGCACCATCCAATGTCAGATCCCCCTCTGAAAGGGCCTCCCTCCACAGGACAAAACCTTTCTCATCCTTCAAGACCTAGTTCAAAGATCATATTCTCTGTGACATCGTCACCAACTGAACAAAGCCCTGAAGGAGGTGGGAGCCAGCCCTGCTGTGCCAGCGGGAGTGGATTCCTGGTAGAGGGACAGCAGGTGCAAAGGCCCTAAGGCAGAGGAGTGTCAGCGGTGTTTCTGGAACAGTGAGCAGAACAGTGTAGCTGGAGCAGAGAGGGGAATGGGGGGAGAAGGGCTCTCGGGATGGGGTCAGGGTAGTATCGGTTGTGGGGTCTGGTAAGGACCTGGCTTGCATGCTGCTGCGATGAGAGGGACTGGTCTGACCTTGGGTTTCAAGGGATCACTTTGGCTGCTGAGTTGAGAACAGACTGTAAGGAGCAGTTAGGAGGTGAGGATGGAGCCAAGCCCTTGGCTGGCATGCATGGCTTTGCGGCTGCAGGGCCCCAGGCTCCTCTCCAGCATCATGTCCCGCCTGTCCTCTGTCCCTCAGCATCTTCGTGCATGTGGTGACTGTGCCTCGGTGAGAGCCACTCAGGGGATCACCGTCCTTCCTGGCCTTAGGACCCGGTGAACTTCAGCCTTTGAGGTGGGGTGGACGCCCCTTCCCTGATGAAGTCTCAGCTTCTGCGCCTCAGATGGCACAACTCACCGTTCCCTACTCTTAGTGTTCCAGAACTTTCCGTGTCTCTCCGCCACTGTGTACCATAATAGCAGTGACCCTTGACTGAGCATTTCCCATGATCGGGTCCTATTTGACTCTGAAACAGTCACACAGGGTGGGTCCCACCACTGTCCCCATTTCACATACAGGAGAACTGAGGCTCAGACCACCGGTGGAGGGGCACACAGCCCACAGGTGGCCAAAGCCTCAGACACCATGTGTGTGCTTCCTCTGCAAAGGCTAGGGGCTTCAGGGGCAGAGGCCTGGCCCCATTCACCTCTGGGGCCCTCTGTGGCCTGGTGGATGTCAAGTGGGCAGCCTGTCTTTGGGTGTCAGGGCTGGAAGCATTCCCCGCTGAGCCTTGTTCTTGCTGCGCTGGGGCAGATGGAGCTGTGTTCTTGCTTCTTTGTGTGAACTCTATCACATAGCACCTTCTAGCAATCTATTGGCTTTACTTATCTTGTTTACCATCTCTCCCTTAGGATAGGGCTTCTCCACCCTGGTGCTCCTGGCATTTGGGGCCGGATAACTCTCTGCTTGGGGCCATCCTGTGCATTAAAGATTTTAGTGGCATCTCTGCTGTCCACTCAGTGGGTGCCAGTAGCACCCTGACCCCCAGGGTTATGAAAATAAAAAATGTCTCCAGACACTGCCAGGTGTCCTTGGGGGCATGAAACTGCTCCTGGTAGAGAACCATGACCTTAAAACATCAGCTCTATGGGGGACAGGGAATCTGGCCTGTTTTGTTCACTGTGGTGTTCATTCTGCCCCTGTGCACCCCACTCCCCCCCGCCCCAAGGGCAGGGCCTGGAACATGGAGGGTGCTAAATGCTTGCTGAGTGTTGCTGAGGGGGTGGAATGCTTCCTCGATCCTGTGCAGGGACAGTGGGTGCTGAGGTCCCATTTCCCAGGTGAGGGGAATGAGGCTTGGGAGGGTGGAGCCTGCTGCAGGTAAGAGTGTGGGAAGGAGGTGCCAGGAGCAGGTCCCAGGGCGCCTAGTACAGGGAGAGCCTTCAGTGAGCCGATGCCGGGCACAGAGGGACCACGGGAGAAGGTGAATGTAGGAGTCTCATCCTAGTTCTTGTATAGATGGTGTAGCTGGCAGCAGAGTGTGCAGAGTTATCAGGAAAGGGGCCCCGTCACAGGACTACTCAGCCACCTGCAGCATCATGGGGGGACCCGGGGCACGATGCTAGGTGACATCAGCCAGAGAAAGACAAACCCTGCACAGTATCACTTGTACATGGAATTGAAAACAAAGCCAAACTCCTAGAAACAGAAGGGTGGTTGGCGGGGTTAGGGGTGGGGGAAGGGGGTTGGTCAAAGGCACGACTTCTGGGCTGTCAGGTGAACAAGGCCTGAAGACCACATGTAAAAACTGGTGACTGGAGCTGCTAACTCCGTATTGTGACTCTACACTGTACGATTGATCTTTGCTGGGAGTAGAGCTTCAGTGTTCTTGCACACGAAAAGATAGGTGAGGTGATGATGTGCTAGTCGGTCAGGCGGGGGAGTGGGGAGCCCTTCCGGCGTGACTCTGTGCATCCCATCAGCGCAGCACACTCTTTAAATATCTTGTCCATTCTGCCTCGACAAAGCTGAACAAACCCCCCTCATCGAGTGGAGGTTTCGGGGAGATGCTGGTGGTGTGTGCAGCCTGGGATGGGTTTGCACCTGCCTGGTTGGTACAAAGCCCCCCTGCGCCCTGGCTGGAGGGGCAGGGCCCTCAGAGAGAGCCGCCTGGCTGCCTGAAGGGCTGGCCGGCCACAGGGGCCCCACGCTGATGGACGGGTTCAGGGAGACAGGCTGTAGTCAATCCGAAGCAACTTGGGGCCTGATTTGAAATTCAAATCCTGGCTAAACAGAAAATTAATATGAATTTCGTATTCTGTGATTCTGACAGACTGAGCTGTGTGTGTGCCAGGCCGGCCTGGGGCGCTGCGGGCTTCATGGCGCGGGACCTCCGGCTGCCTCTCCGCCCCGCCCCACCGCGGCCCCACGCCCCAGAACCGAGGGTGCTGGAGGAGAACAGCTGCTCTCTCCAGATGTTTCTCCTGCAGGGAAATGACAAAACAGAACAGAGAAATGACTGGGGCCAGCCTCCCCTGGCAGAGGTAAAATGGGACTTCTGGAATGGGGAGTCCCGGGTGGCGTTGCCAATACTGCTGGCATTTCAGAGCTGCCTGGAGGTCTGCCTTTGAACCCGGGCAGGGGCTCTGGGCCACAGGGAGGAAGAGGCACGGGTGGTGCAGTGGGCCCAGGGGCCACCTGTACTCTGAAGATGGGGGAGGCTCTTGGAGCCCTGCCCCCGCATCTCATGAATGGCATGTCCGCCACCAGCACGGCAGGAGCCCGAGTATAGCCTGGCTCTGCAGTCCCTGTGCTGCTCCTTCCTGCAGTGGGACCAGGCTGTGCCCAGGACTCCACCCCCAGCCTCGTCCTCCACCCCTTTCCACCAACCCCACATGGAGCACCAGCCACTTCTACACTCCATAACCATTGATGGCTCGCTATTGCCCTAGAGGCATTAAGGCCTGGGCTTGTTGGGGGTGGTGGGGTGGGATGGGGGTGTCAAGGCCTGGCTCAATCAGCATATTAATCTAGTGGCCTTGGACAAGTTTCTTTGTCTCTTTGTGCCTCAGTTTCTCCATCTGTGCTGGATGATAAGATCACTCACCTCCTAGGTTTGTTGGCGGGTCAGGTGCACAGGTGTGTGAGGCACCAGGATACTGCTGGGCCTGAGCTGAGGTCTGTCCACCTCCTCCGCGTCCTCCTGTGGCCCGCCTCTGCACACTCTGCGCAGGGCCTGGGACCTCTGGCCTGCTCTTTCCTGTGAGCAGCTCTGTGTAGCCTTCATACCTGCTGCCCCCTCTGCCTGCCTTCCCCAGTGAGCCTGAGCCTCATGCATCCTTCCAGCTCCTGTCCCAGGAAGCACCTGGCCCTGCAGGTGGCCAGGCGTCTCCTATCCCTGCACCAGCCGCCCTGGTGCGTGGCTCTCATCAAACGGCCGGCACTCTTTGCCGTCTGTGCCCGTCAGACTGTGGGCTCCATGGGGGCCGGGCTGGCCCAAGTTTGTCGTTCCCGTCACTGCTCCTTGCCTGGCCCTCCACTGTTTGGCAGGTCTCTCTACTTGTCCCCTCCAGCCTGGCTCAGCCCTGCTGATCTTCAGAGGGCACCCACAAAGAGTGGAGTGCTTCTGAGCCTCCTGGAAGCCCACAGTGTTGCCAGGCCCCGCAGCTGGGGGATTTTGGCTGGGAACCTCTTACTAGGGCTCCTCAACATTGGCCTTGCTCCCTGGGCCCAGCGGCAGAGGGTTGGGCGTCCCAGGTCCAGGTGTGGCTCTGGGCTCTGTCCCGGGCTCCGGGTAGGAGCTGCAGCCTTCTAATGGACCGTGGTCACCTTCGTTACTGTGATGAGGCCATGTTGGAGCACGTGAGGTGCTGCTTCTGAAACAGGGTTGTCAAGATGCTCTGTGAAGCAGGGTCCCGAGCCCAGTGCTGCCTCCCCCATCTGTCCCTGCCAGCACCCACCAGTGCCAGACATGTAGCAGGTGCTCACTGACGGATGGGTGGAGAGGTCAATGGGCTTTCCCCAGAAGCTGTCCTTGCTGAGTTTTACCCTGCCCAAGTGCCCCCCAGGTGGCATCTGGGCACAGGGGGTGGGCACAGTTGGCACTGGCTGCCTTCTGAGCTGAAGTGGCTGGACCCTGGCACATGGGAACAGAGCTGACTCTGTTGGGGCACGGCCCCCTCTCCCCTCTGGTGTGTCTCTGGGCCGGGGGCCCCTGGGGCCGCTGACTGGCCTGCAGCCCTGCCTCTCATGGGGGTGACCATGGGACCTGCCAGCTGGCCAGTACTGGGTGTGTGGCCACAGGGAGGGTGGGGAGGCGCTGGCCATGTGTCGCTCATTGGTCTCTGCCCCGGCACCCCTCCCCGGCCTCCAGTACTGTACTTACAGCCTACTTGAGAGGCTTACTAAATTCTTCCTGGATCAGGCTCCATTTATCAACCTCGTCCTCTCCTGTCCCGGCTTCCTGCTCCCCAGCCCTTCCAGGAAGCAGAAGGAAAGTCATTTTTATTAACGGCCGTAATAGCAGTGACTTCTTGAGGACCCCCTGTGCACCTTCTCTGCATCATCTGTTGCCATCCCCGACAGTCCTACAGGGCAGTCAAGAAGCCTGGTCATCCTGTTCACAGCACAGAAACAGAGAGGGTGTGGGCTCATGCGATCTCACACAGCAAGGAGTCAGGGGCTCTGAGATTTAGACCCAGGCGTCCTGGTCCACCATCTGTGCTCTTCAGCCTCTGCGTCCCTGCTCTGCAACTGCGTTATTACCAGACAGAGGCCATGGCAAGGTGACGGAGTGCAAAGTCTCTCTCCTGAGGGAGTCACTCAGCAGGTGTCTCTGAGGCCCTGGGCACTGGGGACACAGAGATGATACCTGTCAAAAACACTTTATTTATCCATTCCAGGTAAGGAAGGTGCTGTTACTAGTTCCATTTTACAAATGGGGACCCAGGCACAGAGGCATTCAGACACTTGATTAAGGTCACACCGCAAGGAAGCAGGGAAGACAAGGTTCGAGCCCAGCCGCTCCTGGTCTTGGAGACATTTGCCATCTAGTTGGGAAGAGAAAGGAGTCTGGCCGTCACCTGCGTGGTGCTGTAGGATCCCAAGGGAGCACTGAGGAATCTGAACACAGGGGCCTGACAGGCCATCCCAGGAGGCGAGGGTAGAAAGTTCCCCGTGTGGAGCCTGTGGCTGCCCAGTCGCCAGCAGTGATGCCCATACCCTGCAGACATGCCCCATTGCTACTTCGCTGGCCGCTGGGGACACAGTGTGAGTGGGCTTGGCCCTTGACCTCCAGGGCTCTTCTGGGGCCAGGGCAGCGGGAAGGGCAGGCCTGGCTGCCGACTACCTGTGCTGAGTCCCTGTGGGGAGCATTGGGCATAGAGTTCTCCAGTCCCCTGAGGACTGCCTGGTTCCTGGGTGAAGTGGGCTGGGAACCAGGTACTCCTGCTGTTGGGGATGTGGATGCTTTGGTGGCAGAGCCTGGGACTGAGGCCAAGAGGTGGCCGAGTCTTTGATGTTCCCATCCCAGCACCTCCTCCATGCCCCAGGCGGTCCCGTGGTTCCCCTTTCTGCCCACTCCAGCCACCGCAGATTCGCTCCCCTATATTATTGTGTCTGATAGGATTCAGATGTGCCCTTTAAAAGTCATTCTTCAGGGCTCACATGATTTCACCGCCCCTTCTCCCCCCATTAGCCTCTGTACACATCCAGGGCTCCGGGCTGAAGAGAAGGATAGGGAAGAAGAGTTCATGGTGGGGAGAAGGTGTTTACGGAGGGGCAAAGAGTTTAGCACTTTTGTCACTCATGCACTATGTGACTCTGGACACATGACTATGCATCGGGGCTCTGGGTTGGTGAAACCTACGGGTGTGGGGAATGTTGTTGGCTCCACTGTACAAAAATGTCCCAACTTGGGGCGCCTGGGTGGCTCAGTGGGTTAAGCGTCTGTCTTCAGCTCAGCTCATGATCCTGGGGCCCTGGGATCAAGCCCTGTGTCAGGCTCCCCGCTCAGTGAGGAGTCTGGTTCTCTCTCTCCTTCTCCCCCCTCCCCCTGCTCATGCTCTCTCTATCTCAAATAAATAAATAGAATGTTAAAAAAAAAGTCTTAACTTCTCTGTGTCTGAGAACCTGTGTTTGTTTTTTATTCAATAGGGTCATATTAGGACATTAGTGGAACATTTCTCCTCTATCCTGGCCTCTGTGACCACTGCCCCCCGCTCAGCCCTTGGTATGGGATAGTGTTCTCCTGAATATCATACACATTCCACTGGGTGCACATGACGCTGGGCTCAAGATGACAGCTCCGGGGAACAAGGAAGCTGCTTGGGCTGATGGAAATGCTCTCTTGACTGTGGAGATGGTTCCATGACCACACGTATTTGTTAAAATTTATACAACTGTACACTAAAAAGAGTGAGTTTAACTGTATGTGCATTATGCCTCAGTTAAAAATATTCTTCTGCGGGGCAGCCCGGGTGGCTCAGGGGTTTAGCGCTGCCTTTGGCCCAGGGCCTGATTCTGGAGACCCGGGATCGAGTCCCACGACACGGAGCCTCCCTGCATGGAGCCTGCTTCTCCCTCTGCCTGTGTCTCTGCCTCTCTCTCTCTCTCTCTGTGTCTCTCGTGAATAAATAAATAAAATCTTAAAAAAATTTTTTTTCCATGAAAGTCTTGTGCATATTTATTAGAGTTACTCCTAGGTAGTTCGTATTTTTTTGTTGGTATTATGCACGGTATCTTTTTAAAGTTACATTTTCTGTTTGTTGCTGGTGTTTATTTTATTTTAAAGATTTTATTTATTTACTCATGAGGGACAGAGAGAGAGAGAGAGAGAGAGAGAGAGGCAGAGACACAGGCCGAGGAAGAAGCAAGCCTCCATGCAGGGAGCCCGACGTGGGACTCGATCCCGGGACCCCAGGATCCGCCCTGGGCCGAAGGCAGGTGCTAAACCGCTGCGCCACCCAGGGATCCCCATTGCTGGTGTTTAGAAATATAATTGACTTTTCTATATAGAGCTTACCTCCAAAAATAGTTTTGAATTCTCTTAGTACTTTCAATAATTTGATTGTAGATTTATTTCCTTTGGGTTTTCCGTGTAGACATGTTATTTGTGAGTAGAGGGAGTTTATGAATGTCTTATACTTTATTTCTTTTTCTCTCCTCATTGCACTGGCTAGGATGGCTAGGACAATGTAACAGGAGCAGGGAGTAGTGATTTCTTATTTTTGATGCTTTTTAGAGGGAAGATTTCTAGAGTTTTTACCCAGGAAGATTTACAATTGTTGTAGGCTTTTGGTAGAAATACTTTTTTGAGTTAAGAAACTGTCTTTCTGTTTCTAGTTTACTAAAATTTTTTAGTTTGTTTTGTTTCAATTAATCTTGTTGAGTTTCATCAAATTTTCTTCTGCATTACTAAGATGACCATGTTTCCTTCAACCTGACGGCATGCTTGCTGATGCACACTTAGGATTTCTATCATCAAATCATCTGTGCATTCCCGGGATAAACCACATCCATGATGTGGTTACATTTCACTTTTCCACTTACTTTGTACAGAGGCTGAATTCTGATGCGAATATTTTGTTTAGCATTTTTCCATCTTTGTTCACGAGTGCAATTAGCTACATTTTCCTTCCTCATACAGTTTGTCTCTGTTTTCGGCATCAGTGTTGTACTGGTCTCAGAGATGGGAGATCTGGATAAGACTGGAATGGTCTAGGCTCAGAGCCTTCTAGATGAGAAAGGATGGATTCTTACATCGTGTTTTTAAATTGCAGGGCTCTTCAAATGTTAATTTCTTCCTCTGCAAGTTCAGTACGGAGTTTGTCTATTTTGTTTTATATTTATATTGTCATTGAGATTTATTTTATTAGCATTTTAGTCTCTCACATCATCACACCCGTTCTTTATTCCAAATATTGTTTGTAGGCTCGCTCTGTTTTTCTTGATAATTCCTGTTGGAGATTAGTAGATATCGGCTTAGTTGAGTATTTTCATCATTTATTTGTTTTCTGTTTCATTCATTCATCCTTCTTCCTTCTGCATTCTTTGGGTTTATTCAGTTGTGATTTTTGTATCTTAATTTGGATGCTCAGCTTATTAGTTTACCAGCCCCTCTTTCCAAGGGAAAATGTTGAGATTACAAATTTCCCTCTAAGAACAACTTTTGCTGTACTTTGCAAATTTTCATGTGTGGCATTTTCATTACCACGTGATTCTAGGAATTAAGAGCATCCAGGCTTTTCCCTGGCCCCAGGAGGAAGTCTGTTTTCTGGAAGACAGAAAGTAGAGGAATGGTGTTCTCAGCACAGGCGATGAGGGCCCTGTCGGGGCTTTCCAGAGACCCCAGAGGAGGTGTGGTGGTGTTGTGTTTTGTGTTTTAATTTGGTTTAATACAACGGTTAGGAAGGAGCAAGTTGCAGAATTATGCTTTACATCATTCATATGCATTTTGAAAACACAAAACATTGTGAAAACACATTGTGTTTGAAAACAAAATTCTCTATTTTTTTTTTTAATGTGCATACAAGCAGGGAGAGTAAGAACACGGGGTGGGTGTGTACCAGCTTCTCAATCACCACCACCTGGCACGGGAGGGAGGACAGGTCCTGGGAGGAGTGCAAAGGAGCCTCTGGTCTGGGGTCTTTTCTTTCTTATAACAAGAAGATCTCAAGCCATAACAACAACAGCTATAAGAAACTGTAAGAATGTGAGAATAAGGAGAACCTTCCAAAACTATAACATAAAACATTTTGAAATTTGGAATGGCAAGAACTGGGTGGGTACCACCTGGCTCTGCCTATGACCTGAAGTTTTGACAACCGCGTCTCAGTGGGAGCCAGAGTGGAGGCAAAACAAAGACCATAGCTGGAGACCAGCACTGAAAGCGACCCCCTGCAGTACACCCGGTGGGCTCCCTGGTGGTGGTGGCTGTGGGCGCCGCCAGCACCCAGCTTCAGGCTGCAGAGTTACAGCAAGATTTTGGGCAGTGACTTGTCCTTGTTTGTCAAGAGCCTTCCCAATTGGATTAGGGATTCCACTTTGGGGATTGGAAGCAGGAAAAAGAGTTTGGGCAAAGAGATAAGTGGACAAGAAGATGTTTATCCGAATCACTTACAAGAAAAAACATTTGGAGATCGAGGACAATGAGTAAGTTCTGTGTTTATGTGTTAGAAGATCTTGTATCGTCGTAACAAAAGTGATGGTGATGAAAAAGTCTAACGACAGAGTAAAATGCTTATGGTGACATTTTAAGTGAAAAGAGCAAAAGACAACATTATGCGTACCACATGGTGTGCATGTATGGAAAAGATATGAATGAAAAACATCCAGAAGAAATAGACCAGGACGTTATCAGGCGAGTCCCCCCTGCTGGTACTTACTGCCGTGTACTTCCCCAAATAGAATATTTTAGGTCTAATTTAGGAAAAGGAGAACTGTGTCACGGGCAGCCTGGTGGTGCAGCAGGAGAGGCCACTCATTTCCAGCGAGGTGAGTTCTCGGTGCTGGGGTGCGTGGACCTTGTTTGAGCTACACGCCACGGTCGCCGGCTAGCACTGTTACTGTCCCATTTACAGATGAGGACGCTGAGGCCCAGAGCAGCTCAATGATTTGTCCGACGTCTCACACCTAGTAAGTGGTGGTGCTGGGGTCTAAACCCAGTGTCAGGGAGAGACAGCCAGCACACCCCAGCCCGGCTTCTCCTGGCCTGGCCTTTCCCTGCTGGCACCGGGGTCTGCCTGCTGGGCCGGACTTTCTCCCCGGCCCTGGAGCCCACCTGTCCCGAAGGGTCTCTCCTCTGCAAGCCCCAACCTTCCTATTCCTGCCTCTGTTGTGCTCTGAGTACCCATCTCCTGCTGGAGGTCCTTCTGGCTCCCTGCCACCCCCAACACAGCCCCGGCCCAGCAGTCGGGGAGGGAGGTTTCCCCACGTTCCCGTCATCCTCCATCGCTGAGCGGTTTCTGCAGCATGAAGACCGAGGCAGGTGGTGGCCATCCCTGAGCTCCCCACAGGCAGGCTCGTGCCTTGCTCCCATGTTACAGGAGAGGAAACTGAGGATCAGCCATGGCATGCACGAAGGTCTCCCAAGTCTCTAGCCCAGCCCCTCTGCTGTCTGGGCCCTCTGGTCCTCCAGGGTTCAGCACACCGACTCCGATGCCACTCCCTGTGGAAGCCCCCTTTGATCCAATCTTCCTTACTGAGGAGTAGTATGTAGGGTTGGGGCCCCACAGCCTATGTCCTGATCCTGGCCACTCTGCTGCTGTGACCTGGCAACTCACTTAGCCTCTCTACCTTGGTTCACTTACATGGGAAATGGGTGTTATATTGCTGAGAGCATTCAGTGAGCTGTGTGTATGGGACTTAGCATGGTGCCCGGGATGCAGTGTCTCCTGTTTGTGCTCTTTAGGATCTGTATGCATGGAGATTGAGAGAGAAAGTGAGAGAGAGAGAGCACTTTGGACCATGGCCAGCTGCCTGGGGTGGAGTGTGTGTGGGGGTCCTGTGCTTGTTCAGGTCTCTGGAGGCTCTGGTAAGAGTTTCATTCTGAGGTTTCATGATGGCTTTGTTGTGATAAAGCCCACATTTCAGCAAGGTGTGCCTAAACCCTGCATCCGGCTCTTGTTTGGTCGGGGAGGCAAGGGCTGCCTGCTGTTCCATGTCCCCCATCCTGTCAGGGACTCTGGGGGGGTGGTGGTGTCAGGGACTGTGTTCTCTGCCACCATGTCCCCTTACCTAGGGCCAGGCACACAGGGGACCCGAAGAACAAATGTGCACCGATTGGGACCTGGTGATGGTTAATATTATACGTTAACCTAGCTGGTCTGAGGCACCCAGGTATTTGGTCAAACACCAGTCTAGATATTGCTGTGATGATATTTTAAAAATGAATTAATATTTATTTATTTATAATAAAAAAAGATTTTATTTATTTATTCATGAGACACACACACACACACACACACACACAGAGGCAGAGACACAGGCAGAGAGAGGAGCAGTTTCCATGTAGGGAGCCTGATGTGGGACTCGATCCTGGGTCTCCAGGATCACGCCCTGGGCCAAAGGCAGGCACTAAACCCATGAATTAACATTTAAATCCGCAGACTTTCTGGGCAGCCTGGGAGGCTCAATAGTTTAGCGCTGCCTTCGGCCCAGGGCGTGATCCTGGGTCCTGGGATGGAGTCCCACATCAGGCTCCCTGCTGGGAGCCTGCTTCTCCCTCTGCCTGTGTCTCTGCCTCTCTCTGTCTCTCATGAATAAATAAATAAAATCTTAAAAAAAGATCAGTAGACTTCCAGTAAAGTAGATAGTGTAGGTGGGCCTCACCCAATCCATTGAAGGTTTTAATAAAAAAGAAATGGATGTCCCAGGAGGAAGAGGAAACTCTGCCAGCAGATGGCCTTGGGGCTCAAACTGCAACATTCACTCTTCTCTGGGTCTCTGCGCTGCCCTGCAGACTTTGGACTTGCCAGCCCCCATCATCTCCTGAGCCAATTCCTAGAATAAATCTTTCTCTTTCCATATGCACACCTGCATACATGCCCCCTACTGGCTCTGTTTCTCTGGAGAACCCTGACAGCTACAGGCCTCTCTGAGGGCCTCTCACAGAGCCACCTGCACCTCCATTAGAACCCGTGTCTTCTGTCCCCCACCTGGACACATTTTGGGCTTCTCCCACCAGGAAAGTGTACAGCCTGTCCTTGTGTTGATGGGCGTGCAGCGCGTGGGCCACTGTCTCTGGCAGGAAAGCCCATCTCTGTGTCAGAAAGCTCCTTCTTACTTTCAAACCACACACTCATTTGTCAACTTTTCTCCTGGTTTCGGCCCACAGATCAGCCCCCAGAGGTGCTTCTGGGCCTGGTGTTCCTCTTGCCACATGTCTCAGTTCTGACACTTTCATCCTTCTGGCTCTTCAGATTTGTTTTTTTTTAGTCTTTCATCATAAATCAGAACCCCTGGCTGTTGATCACATCTGTCTCTCAGAGCAGTCCTCCTACCTTTCTCATGTGGGTAATGCCAACCCCTGTTCCCACCCCAAATAGAGATGGATTATCTCCATTTGTGCGCGGGGAGGTGAGAGCCGCCGTGCCGCACGCTCAGGCGGGGCTGTGTGGGACTTGGTGCAGGTCTGGCTTCCGTGTCCATGGCCAATAGTGACCTCATACATCAGAGCCTGAGCGCTCTCCCAGGACAAGGCTGTGCCTCCAGACACTATGGGTGGTGAAGGATGGTGTCAACATGTCCACTTGCCCTTGGCCTCACTGTGCCCACCTTAGCAGGTGCCCGTTCTGTTTCTCTTGGATGGCTTTTGTCTCCACAGCATCCTCCCCCTGTGCCTGCTGGGCCCAGGTACCCACCAGCTTATACCTGAGTCCTCAGAGCCTCTGCCTTCCTCGTCGGCCTCTTACTTCTCACATCCTACTATGTCCTTCACACTTTAGCGAGAACAACTCCCCTCACAGGCAAATCTGACTGTCTCCTCTGTTCAAAACTCCATTGCACTCAAAAGGGCCTCATCCTCTCTTGACTCTGAAGGACTGTCTTTGTCACACTTGTGCACCCCTGCTCCATGGATCCAACTCCGTGGTCTTGAGGGTGCTACCCTTCTCTCTCATCTCTGGGCCTTTGCACCTGATGCTCCTTATTTGGTTCAAGTTTCTACTTAGAATAACAGCAGTGATGACAGTGATGGCCAAGATTCACTGCCCTCTTCCCTGGGGCCAGGAGCTGTGCCTAATAAGCACTTTATAGTCATTTCCTCTGACTCTCACATGACCCCGTGACTTTGGAGTGACTTTGGGCCCCATTTTACAGGTGAGGAAACCGAGGCTCAGAGTGTTTAATGAATTGACCTGGGTCTCGTAGCTGGTATAAAGAGACCTGAGGTTTCAGACCAGGTCTGCGTGGATCTGGAGTCTGCCTTCTTGACCAGCACCTTTGGGGGAGCGCCCCTGATGCTAGGTGTGGGCTCTTCCCAACCTTCCCTCTGCCACGGGAACTACACCTTGTGCACTCGCCTGTTCACTTCTCCTGTTGGCCGATCTGTGAGCTCCCTCAGCTGCAGAGCCTGGCCTGTCGCTGGCACTCAGACATCATTTGTCTGGAGAAGCAGAGGAGATGCAGCCCGGCTGATGGGTGGCTATGCACGAGGTCTGTGGTGTTGGAACCCTGCATGGTCACCGAGTGAGTGTCTGGTCTGTGGGAGTGTAGGACAGCATCAGGGGCAGCAATGCAAGAATGTCCTGCCATAACAAACCCCAAGTCTCAGTGGGTTCAGTAAATAAGATCCAGTGCGGGGGTTCCTGGCTGGGCAGCTCTCCAGGCAGTGACCCAGGATCTGGGCTCTGTCCACCACTGAGTTCCACCATCTTCCACGGGCTGAGGATGGAGGGGACGGAAAGGGTGGATGCCGCTGGGGCATTCTTCGGCCAGGCGAGTGGTGCCTGTCACATCTCCCCATGGTCCGCTGGCCAGAACCCGGTCACCCAGCCCTGTCCAGCTGCAGGGAGCACTGGGGGATATCCTTCCTGAAGGGGAGAAGAGTGGGTACCAATGAGCACAAGCCTTCTCTGCCTCAAGGAGATATTGGGGGCTAATGGCCACACACTTCTGTCATAGGGCGCCCTGTTCTGTCCCCACTCTGCTGAGTGAATTGAGATGCTCAGTGTTATGAGCTGAATTATGTCTCCTCCTAAAATTTGTATGTGGAAGCCCTCACCCCCAGGACCTCAGGTGTGACTGTGTTTGGAGATGGGGTCTTTGCAGAGGTGATTGCGATCAAATGAGGTCACTAGGGTGACCCTGATCCAATCTGACTGGTGTCTTTATAAGAAGAGCTCAGGACACAGACACACACAGAGGGATGGCCACAGGAGGACCCGAGAGAAGACAGCGATTCCACACAAGGAGAGAGGCCTCAGAAGGAACTGAGTTGGCCTCCACCTTTACCGTGGCGTCTCAGCCTCCAGGATGACGAGGGCTGCTTATGCCCTAGTCTGCAGTACTTTGTTCAGGCAGCCTGAGCAAACCAACACACTCCGTCTGTGAGGAAGGAACTGGAACTCTTGCCTCATCCCTGGGCGCCCCCTTCCACATGACCCAGACCAACTCCTGGGCTTGGGAGATGCAGTCCCTGTCCCTTGAAAGGTATATACAGTTTCCACTGAGGGCCCAGGCGCACTGATTTGCACTGGCCATATGTGTCCACAGTGGCTTGTGGGGCCAGCAGGTGTTCTGCACGGAGTGGCTCTGAGAGGCTGAGCCAACCACTCAGGCACACACACAGTCGTGTGAGCAAAGCCCCGATACAGATCCTGGAAGCGCTCGGCAGGGGCATGCAGGCCCAGGGCTGGCTCTGAATCTGCCCCCTCACCAGCTCCCAGCCTTAACATGCATTCCCTGGGTTGGGGGACGAGGCCACCGAGGTTAGTTCTGGGCATCACCTGCTGTTGTGGGAACCCGACTCAGTGTGGCAGTAGACACAACATGTCCCTGTTGCAAAGGCTCTGCTGCTGCCCTTGGAGGCATTCTGGGCCTTTCTGGAGCCAGTCAAGATTTCTGGCTGTGGTGTGGAGGGCGGTTTCTCCAGGTGAGGGAAGAGCCTTGGAATAATAGGCAGCCTCTGTTGGGGGGGAGGCAAGGTCAGCATGGGGGGGTTTGATGTCTGTGCTTAGGGATCTTCAAGAACCCCGGTCCATGGGCCACATGGCACGCTCAGCCTGGCTCTCTGCACTCACTGGGACCTCCCTGGCCCCTACCGTACCCACCACCCAAGCACCAGTGTGCACTGCCCTGGGCTGCAGTGTCAGCCACTCAGTTCAAGTTTAAGAGTATTTGCTGGGGGATGGAAGCACACAGGAGGACAGGAGTTTGTTGAAGGAACAGAGGTGTGGGTGACTGTGGTTTAGGCTTTGGATGAGCGGAAATGGCAGGAACATTTGGCTGAACCTTGGAGACCCCATGTGTGCTGGGGGAAGGCCAGTGTCAGAGATGGAGTGGACACTAGGTAGAGGGGTGAGCCAAATTTTAATCAGTAATGATGACCGCGATAGAGAGGAGTCCAGCGTGCCCCGCTGGCAATTCGGATCAGTGCAGGGGTAACTGACCCAGCTTTAAAGGGAGTGTTCAGGCATGGGGGCTTGGCAGTGAGGAAGGGAAAATGAACAAGATGCAAGAAGGGGCTTGGTCCAGGTGGTGCCCATCTGGGCAGCTCACCGTGTGGTGGGAGTTAGGCTCTTCCCCTCCTGCGGGGTTCACCTTGGGTCAGTTCTTCCTGTAGCTTGAGCTCGCTCAGGCAGGCTCTTTAAGGGGTGGGGGTCATCCTTGGGCCATTAGAAATCATGTTAGTGTTTGTTCAAATCTTAATGGGCCAGGGTTGACACCTAGTCCAGTTGGGCAGACGCCTCGTCCAGTTGGGCACTTTGTCACCAATCTGGTTAGCCTTTGGGGTGCTCTGGAGATGGGGCTCCATTCCGGGGGTGGGGTGAGGGCGGGGGAGGGCTTCTGCTGGCAGTAGGGCCCCTCTGCTTTCACCCCCAGGGCCTGCTGTGCCCTCGACCAAATGCAAAAGATGAAATCCCAAAAGGCCTTGGGATTCACTAAACACATGGAGGATAAAAGCTCCTGCTGTGGGCTGATGTGTCCCCCAATTTCTGTGTTGGAGCCTCAACCCCCAGTGTGGCTGCATGTGGAGACGAAGCCTTTACAGAGGTGGTTAAGGTTAGAGGAGATGGGGGGCTGATGGGAAGAGACACCAGAGCTCGCTTGCTCTCCACCGTGTGAGCACCAGCAGACAGGCAGCCGTGCCGGCTTGCAGCAGGGCTCCCCCCGGAAACGGGCTCCGACACCCTGATCTCAGATTCCAGCCTCAGAGCTGTGAGAAGAGAGAGTCTGTTGTTTGAGCTGCCCGCCTGTGGCCCTGTGTACCAGGGGCTGAGCTGAACAGGACAGATCAAAGGGCAGAGTGATGGAAGGGGAGAAAGCCGGGCTGAATCTGGTGCAGCCGGGGCCAGGCGTGAGTTCTCGGGGCAGAACAGAGCCTTGCCAAATTTTGATGTGTGTCTCCAGACACACTTGGTGCTGTTCTGAGCCGCTGCAGACGGCGGGACATGGAGGTGGAGGTCCTGGCTCGGGCTGGAGCCTCCTGTCTCTGGCTTCTGGCCACAACCAGCTGCTTGGAGCCTGGTCGGTGGGGCAGCAGGTGGCTGGGCGGGCCCGGCTTTGGCCGTGAGGTGCTGTGGGGCTCCCCAAGGCAGCTGGAGCAGGGCTGTGACCAATGAGGTGGGCTCGTCACCCCCATGCGGAGTATGGACGTCTTCAGGGACCCTGAGAGAGACCCTCGGATCCCCTTGCTGCTCCACCTCTGTGGCAGCTCCCTGCTCTGGAGAGACAGGGTCCTCTGAGCTGTGTGTCTGTCCTCCATCATGCCTTAAATTCACCTCGAAGTTCCTAACCCAATCACATCTGCAAAGACCCTATTTCTAAGCAGGTCACATCCCAGGGTCCAGGGGTTAGGCTGTGGGCTGTACCTCTGGGCATAGGCACCTGACCGACTCTAGAGAGGTGGGGTGGGAAAGGCGTTAGGGAGGCCCTGTTTATGGAGCCAGGTGGGGACCCACAGGGCAGGTAAGGTGCAGGGGAGCAGCAGGAAGGGCTCCTGCCTGCAGGGGCCGAGGGCAGGAGGCTGGGACCTGAGCAAGTGGCCACAGAAGAGGGGCCAACACCTGCTGGGTTGGAGCTGAGGTCACGGAGTGGAGCTCAGTGACCCCAGTCCATGGCATGTTGGGGTGGTGGTGGGGAGCCCCCTACTCAGCTTTCCTCCCTCCTGTCTCCTATTGGTTGAGCCTACCTGGAAGCCAGAGGGCAGGGGAGGTGGGGATGGGGTCCTTGGGCGGGAGTCCAGTCCTGTGTGCAGGACAGTCTGGGGAGTTGGGGCAACGAGTGACTGACCAGGAGGAGCTCCGAGTGAAGCAGGAGGGTTCAACCCGGGCAGACGGGGCACAGGGCCACCCGTGTTACCTGCCAGGTGACATCCCCCGCCCCTTCCCCCTCAGTTCTCCCTCCTCTCCCCTACTCTCTCCCCCACTCTTCTCCTCCCCTTCCCCTTCTAGCTCTCCCTCCTCTCCCCGTTCTCCCCCCCGCTTTCCCTCCTTTCCTTCAATAACCACAACTGAGCACTAATGTAGCCAGATGAGCTAAGCATCTGGGCACCACCCTGACCGGTAGGTATAACAGGTAAGTGACCCAGTTTTGACCCAGACACGTAAGGGCTGGGGGTGAGAGTGGTTTGGGGGTGCTGGCAGGCTCTGCGCCCACCTCAGTGTTGTCTGTGCTGAGTTCTGACGGTGAGGAGGGGTCAGATAGGCAAGGAGAGGCAGAAGGAAGGGGCAGGGTGTGTTCTAGGCCTAGAAGAGCTGCCCGGCCAGGGCCAGAAGCGGGAAACCAAAGAGCCAGTTGCTCTGGGCTCGTCGCAGGTGAGTTGACCCCAGCGCCCCTCACCCTCACTGTTCCCCCAGCAGGCAGGTGTGCAGGTGCAGCCTCAGGCCTCTGTGATGCTGGACCTCCAGGGGCTGGAGGGCAGGCTGTAGGGGGCGGCAGTGGTGAGCTGGGGGTGGCCGCAGAGGGGGAGTCGCTGGAAATGACATTCTGCTTTCAGAACAGCACCTGCAGGCAAGCCTGGGGACCAGGGGCTGTGGGTGGGGGGCGTGGCTGGGTCAGGTTCACCCAAGGGGAGGAGGAACCCACCCCCCTGCTTCTGGCCTGCTGTGTCTCCTCTGAACAAAACCGAGGGTCATGAGTTTAAGTTTACTCTGTTCCCTCTCAGGACGAGGAATCGAACTGTCACATTCAACTAGCCCTGTCCCCACAGGTGTCAGCCGTATGGGAAACCTTTGACACCCAGATTTCATTTATGCTTAACTGGCTGAGCCATCCAGGTGCCCCTTGAGTAAAGTTTATAAGAATAAATAAAAGGTACATATAAAATATGTATAGCAAAATACACAGATGGTAAATATAGAGCAAGAGGATTTTCATAATACTTACTAACCTGTGTCATCAGCACCCAGATCACAAAATGTGTCTGGCACCTCAAAATCCTCCCTTTCCCCTTCACGTTCTATAGCGGGTAGTACGTGGGTTGTTTCTGTTTTAGGGTTATTAGTATAGTACTACTCTGGCTTTTGGTGAATATGTGTGTGCGTGTCTAAGTTCTTTTTAATGGGGTTGTGGCATATGGCTCATATGGTTTTCACTAAGTTCTGTGTTTTTGATGCATTGTCCCTATTATTCCAAACATTGTGGAAGTAAGCAAAGATCCCCCTAAATGAGAAAGGCAAAGCTGTGTTCCCGGTGCTGGCTGTGGAGGGGGTCGGCCACCCTCACTTAGCAGAGACCCAGAGGCAGGCAGAGCATTGGGGAAGCTTCCCAGGGGAGGAGGGGACGCTTGGGAGAGCCTGACGTGGGGCTGGGGGCCTGGGGAGGCTGGAAGGGGGCGTCCCACGTGGCTGGTGAGGGGAGTGGATTGGCTTTCTTGGGTCTGTGCTGAGTTCGAAGCAGGACAGAAATGAGGGCAGGTGTCAGTTATCGATCAGGTCCTGGCCCATTGTCACAGGGGTTATTGTTGGGTTCCTGGATTGTCCTGAGAGACGGCAGTCTGACTTCCTGCAGATCTGACTTACAGCACGCAGGTTCCTTGGGCGGGTGGCTGCGGTAAGGGGCCTGGATCACTGTAGGTAAGGGGCCTGGATCACTGTGGGTAGGGGCCTGGATCACTGTAGGTAAGGGGCCTGGATCACTGTGGGTAGGGGCCTGGATCACTGTGGGTAGGGGCCTGGATCACTGTGGGTAAGGGGCCTGGATCACTGTGGGTAGGGGCCTGGATCACTGTGGGTAGGGGGCCAGGTCGCTGTGGGTAAGGGGCCTTGATCACTATGGGTAAGGGGCCAGGTCGCTGTGGGTAAGGGGACTGGATCACTGTGGGTAAGGGGCCAGTTCCCTGGGCAGGTGGCCATGAGCTGTAGGTCAGAGTTCTGTTTTTATATGTGTCCAGGCCACTGTCTTGTCTCTCAGCATCTACTCTGCTGCTTCTCGCTGCTCCTGTCTCCCTGCTCTAACCCACTGTGGACCCCAGGTTTGTCCCCAGGTTGCCTCCAGCTCCCACTACCCAGAAGGTGCTGAAGGGAACAGGCGCACAGTGTCCCCTCCTGGCCCAGTGTGAGAGTTTCTTTGGCCCGTATGACCAGGGAGGGATTGCCAATCACAGAGCAGCCCCCTTGGCCATTTGGAACCACCCAGAGGTTCCGGTGTTCTCTTCCATGAGCCCTCCTGGCCCAGCCCCAGCACAGGCAGGGAACGGGGTGGCTCCCACTGGCGCAGAGTCAGAGCTGCAGCTCCAAGTGGTCAGACACCGTAGGAATGAGAGGGAGCATCTGCAACGGGGCAGACACGTAGGATACCCTGGGTCTTGTCTTCACGTAGGGAGCGCTCCTGCAGCAGGTGTGTTGATTTGGCCCTTGTATCAGTTTTATGCTCTGGTTTATTTACAACCTTATCATAGCTCAATCTAGCTGCATCTGTGCATCTAGCATGACCTTCATGCTCATTTTAGCCGGCATTGTGGGGTGAAGGGGATATGCTTTGCCAAAGGTGGTGAGTTTCTGTGGCCAAGTGGACACCCTGGAGGGTGGCTGGGCTTGATCCGCCTTGCAGGTCCCCTTCCCAAGAGAGCTGTCTACCAGGCAGGAGCACCACAAACAGTGATGGGGAGCTACCAGAGGGAAGCACCACCGTGCAGAGGGGTTCACAGCCCCCGAGAGCCACAAGTGGAGGAGAGGAGCCTCAGTGGTTAAGGAGGGAGGCCGTAGCGGGTCTGGGCCTCTGGGGAGCCTGGGAAGGAACAGACCAGAGAGCACGGGTGGGCGCAGTTATGTCATGGGGACAGGGGTCTTCCGGGGGCGAACCCACACCCTGCCTTGTCCCGGGCTCTTCCCTAGAGGTGGAGGGATGCCCTGAGAGTGGACTGCCTCTCTGTGGTCCACACTTCTTGGGATGGAATCTCCGGGGCTGGGGAGTATTGGGGCTGCTCTCCTTCCCACCTTGCCTGGAGCCACCACCCCGGAAGGCAGAGCTACTCAGTGGACTCCAGCATTTCCTGCGCTGGCTGTTCCAGCAGGGCGCCTGTGTGGCCCTCACTGTGCTTCCTCCCAATGCCAGCATCAGCAGTGACAGGCGATGGAGCGGATATTTGTTCCCATCTGCCGACTCCATCGTCTTCTCGGGTGGCTCAGAACCAGGGCGGAGAACTGGGATGCTGCTTACTGGACACTCCAGCACCCAGTGGCCTCCCAGAATGTGCTCTGAGGCTTGCCTTGACCCAGAGGTAGTGGGAAGCCATCCAAAGATCCCCCCTCCTTGCCCTGTGTTTTTATTCTGAAACAAAACTTGTAGAAAGATGAAAAGAATAAGAAAAAATGTAAATCTGAGTCCTTTACCCTAGATCCAGGGTTTGCTAACAGTCAGTCACGGCTCTAACTGTCTTCCCTGCCCCCTCTCATGTACATGTACATCTCCAACATGGGACATACATACATAGAACACATGTAGAATATATCACATGCGCACACACACATCCCACATAGTGTTTTGCTGGCTGAGACATTGAGAGTAAGTTGCAGACATCATGCTATTCACTCCAAAATACTTCAGCCGCGTCTCCTGGGAACAAGGGTGTTCTCCTGCATAACTATGACATCATTGTATCTGTCCTCTTCTCCAGGGGAACAGAATCAGTCAGGTGGGTGTATATTACATGTACTTAATGCATAAACATTCTTTATATAATATATATAGAACATAAACCATGTATTCTATAGAACAATGCAATATTTACAATATATATTCTATGAGTTATATCGAATTTATATATATGATGTATTATAAAGAATTGGCTAAAAAAAAAAAAAAAGAATTGACTTACATGATTGTGAAAGCTGACAAGTCCAGAATCTGCAGCGTAGGTCACCATGCTGGGAGTCGGTGGTGTGGATGAAGTGTGAAGGCTCCTTACTGGAGAATTTCCTCTTCCTCAGGGAGACCAGTCCTTTTGTTCTATCCATTCCTTTACCTGACTGGACACGGCCCACCCATGTTATGAAGGGCAATATACTTTGCCCAAAGTTCACCGATTTAAGTGTTAATCTTATCTGAAAACATCCTCTAAGTTGATACATAAACTTAACCATCACAACAGTGATCACCTGAAGAAGTTGAACACTGATACAATATTATCATCTGAAATACATGTACATTCAGTATCACTAATCATCTCAATAGAGCCAGGATCCAATCAAGGATCATATACTGTACCTAATTGTCATCCCCCAGCCCTATATCCTAGAATAGCTTCTAGTGCTCCCCTTTAAGAATTTAAAGGGAGAGAGAGAGAGAGAGAGAGAACAGCAAGAGAGCATGAAGGGGGTGAGGGGCAGAGGGAGAGGGAAAAGTAGACTCCTCACTGAGCAGGGAGCCTGATGTGGGGCTCGACTCCAGGACCTTGCATCATGACCTGAGCCGAAGGCAGACACTTAACTGATTGAGCCACCTCGGTGCCCCAACCAGCCCCCTTTTCGAAAAACCTTTATGATACTGGCACTTGAGGAGAGCTCCATTTGTTTTGCAGAGTGTCTCACTTGGGATTTGCTGATCACTTCCTCATTGGTGGATCCAGTTAAACATTCGCTGTGTCTTTCTTGGCACATCATGCCAGGAAGCACGTGAAGCTGTTTGTCCCTGTAGGTGAAGCTGGGTTTGCTCCCGTGACTCCCGCTCCCCGTGATTGGCTGTCTGTTGGCAGCGCTGGGCTCCCGAGCTGTGGGGAGTGGCCTGCCCCCATCAGTCTTTCCCCCTGGGGGATTTGGGGCCCATCCAACCCTGGGGATCCCTTGAGGCAGTGAGTACACTGATGGTTGTCAAATATCGATTTCCTAATGAGATTATCCCACCTCCGGTTAATACTGACCACTCTTCTAAAGAGAGCCCCCCCCCCCCAATGTCCTTTCCAACCCCAACGTGACATCATCCATCATTGTCACTGTCCATATTAGTGATAAAATTATCCCAGGTTTGGCCAGGGGGAGCCCCTCCTGCTTTTCTGACATCTCCTCATCATTTAAAGACATTCTCCATCCATTACTCCTCATCACCCATGAGATGTTGCAGATCCCACTCTGCACTGTATTTGCCTTGGATCTGGAGTCGGCCTTTACCCCAGAGCAACTTCATTCCTTTTACGGGATGGTTTTTTGAAGCCAGGGTCTTGGTGTTAGGTGAGCTCATCTATCAAAAGCTGTGAAACTACAGTGATTGATCTGTTATTGACTGATTCTTCCTTTCTCACTACAAAGCACCAGAATGCGAGCCCATGGGGGTCCTTTCCAACAGCTATTTCTAGCAGGCTCAGGCCTCCCCCCCCCTGCAAATATTCCTCCTCTCCCCAGGGATTCTTTCTAAAAGCAGGTCCCCCTTGTCCTGGCAGCAATGTTGCTGGATTAAAGCTGCTTGTCTTTCATTTGGTTTCTCATCTGCTCCTTCTGGCATCCCCAGCAAGTAGAGAGACGGTCCTTGGTTAAGGCTACAGCCACGTCAGGGCTCCTAGATCAAGTCTGGAGTCTTCTGGGACTCCCTGGCCACACAAAGCGGCTCCGCCTGGTCTCTGTCCTTGGGCAGGTCACCTCCTCCTCACTTGGGGAAGGAGGGGGTTTGTGGAAGCAAGTGTCTGGGAACTCTTGGAAGGAAGAGTTCTGTCTCAGGTGGGTGGAATCCGTCCTGTTTCTGTGTTCTGACTCACCTGGACCAGGGCAAACTGTCACACAGGGAGGGGCAGGGTCTGAAGTGGGGTAGCCTGGCTCCCCTCATACTCACTGGGACGCCTCGCCCAAGCCTCATGTGTGTGTGTGCTCCAGGCATAGGATCAGGACACACGAAGCTTTTAGAGTCATAAATGTTTGTGTTCAAAGGGTCATTTTGCTGCTTGCTGGCACTGCAACCCCAGGGCAGGCTGTCCACACTTGGGGCCTCAGTTTCTTCATCTCACAGTGACAACAGTGGTCCTCACACTTCAGGGTTAGTGGGAGCATTAGAAGTGAGAAAATTGGAAAGGGGCTTGCCCAGAATCTCATGTGCACTTTGTAAGTAAGAACTAGTGGCCATAACTATTATCAAATGGAATCCTTCATACAAATCCTAAAGTGCTCTATAATCAGGAACAGTTTAAAATTTTAAAATAAAGGGTCAGGGGCTCCATAGGAGTCTGCTATGAATACTGGCACCTGGAGAGCATGGCTCCCAGCCCTCAGGAGGATCTCCCTTGGGGCCTGACCCCCGCCCCCATGTCCATCATAAAAAGGATATGATGAACTTCTGTTCCGTGGGCGGTGGAATGAACCCTTTCACAAGGACAATTAGGGACACAATCGTAATAACAGTGCTTGAGGTTTTAGAGATGTAACAAGGCAATCAGGGAATGCTGGGCGAGATTTCCGAGGGGGGCGGGCGGCGGTGGTGGACAGAGGCTCAGACAGCAGAGTGCAGCATTTGGGGCCATTGTCATCTTGGAGCATGCTTTCCAAGATACTGATAAGTCCCTTGGCAGGTCCATATGTTCAGGGGACAAGAGTCCAGGACTGTGGTCAGTTGAACAGTGGCCTCCAAGGATATCAAGTGCTAATCCTTAGAACCTATATGTGTTACCTTCATTGCAAAGGATACGTGGCAGGTATGATTAAGGATCTTAAGATGAGGAGATGATCCTGGATTATCTAGCTGGGCCCTAAATGTAATCACAGAGGGAGGTTTGACACAGAAAATGAAGGCCATGAGACCACTGAGGTATGATGCTGGGCTTTGAAGGAGTCACAAGTCAAGGAACGGGGGTCCCTCTAGAAGCTGGAAAAATTTAGGGAACAGATTCTCCCCTAGAGCCTCCAGACTCCAGAGGGAGGGCAGCCCTGTGGACAACTTGACTTTGTCCCAGTAAAACTAATTTCAGGTTTCCGGTCCCCAGAACCATAGGAAAATAAATGTGTATTGTTTTCAGCCACCGAATTTGTGGCTTTTTTTTTTTTTTTGGTGGCAATTTGTTATTGGGCAGCCACAGGGAACTCATCTGAGGACCCGCCTAGGCAACCTGTCCTGGCAAACGTGCCTTGTTTTCAGTTAGGACTACAAAGGGCTGACCCTAGACGTGGTGGTGAGCCAGAAGCAGACCCTGTGGATACTGCACATCAGCTTCACATAATCTGAACCCCTGAAACTATGGGGAGGCCGTTTGGGACTCCCAGTACCCTGGACAGCCGGCAGACACAGATGTGAATCCTTTCTGGACAGAGGTAACATCATCCTAAGCTTCTAGGTTATAAATCCGGTGTTTATGCACAAGAACAGATTACTAGGCACACAAGGAGTCAGGGTAACATGAAAGCTCTGCTGGAACCACAGGCCATGGACACAGCCACACAGGACACCCAGCCACGGAGCTAAGAGATGAGAATTTTGAGGTGACTGTTTTCCGTGCTCAATGGGATTAGAAGCCAGGATGGAGAGTTTCACTGAAGAACTGGGAGCTGTGAAAAGCAGTGAATTGGAAATCAGGAACTCAGAAGTACAATAAGTAAAATTATGAGCCCATTGGGTGGGTCTGTCAGCAGGTGGATGCAGCCAAAGAGAGAATTGATGACTTGGAAGGAGGATCCAAAGAAAAGAATCAGAGGGAAGTGCAGGGTCAAAGGATAGAAAACACTGGAAAGAAGGTAAGAAGCATAGAAGGTGGGATAGAGTTGGACCTCTAGTGCACAGGCGATTGGAGTTCTAGGAGAAAAGGCAGGGAGATGGGCCAGAAGCAGTATTGAAGAAATAATGGCTGGGATCTGTGGCGAGACTGCCTTCGTTTGCTGGGCCCATTGTAACAAAATTCCACAGCTGGCTTGGCGTAAACAACCGAAATCTACTTTATCGTGGCTCTGGAGCCAGAAGTCTGAGATCAAGTCTGTTGGCGGGTTAGGTCTCTCCTGGGGCCCTCCTCCTTGGCTTGCAGGGGGTGGCTTCTTGCTGTGTCCTTACATGGCCTCTGTGCATACACATCTCCTCTGAGAGGGACATCAGATTGGGGCACCTGAGGGAGTCAGTGGGTGAAGCATCTGTCTTTGGCTCAGGTCATGATCCCAGGGTCCTGGAATTGAGCCCCGTCAGGCTCCCTGCTCCCTGGAGAGCCTGCTTCTCCCTCCCCTCTCTGTCTCTTATGAATAAATAAATGAAATCTTAAAAATATAATAATAATAAAAAGAAAGGACATCAGAATGGATCGGGCCTACCCCAAAGCATCAATTTAACCTAATCACCTGTTTAAAGATACCACCTCTGAATAGTCACTTCCAGAGGTGCTGGGAGTTAGAGCTTCAACACATATGTTTTTGGGGAAGTGGAGTAGGGGAGGGACACAGTTCAGGGCATAGCAAAGATAGTAAGCCATAGATTCAGGAATCTCTGGGGACCCAGAGCAGGACAAATAAAACCACATCTCTACCCCACGCCAAAACGGCCAAATAAAGATACAGGGCACCCCTCAAGCCAGCCAGAAATAAAAGATGGTTTGCCTTCAGGGGAGCAACCATTGGAGCATGAACTGACCTCTCAGCAGAAACGATGGAAGCCAGGAGAAAGTGAACACTCGTTCCTTAATGAGCAGGAAGAAGGAAATGCCAGCCTGGACTCCTCCATCAAGAATGTCTTTCCAATTTCAGGCTGAAGTCTGTATAGCAGCCTGGATCCTGGAGGGTTCCACAGGACGTGTGATGTGAAGGACCTACAAACCCCGGTGAGTGACTGTGATGTGTAAGGGCTCCACGTGGTACCTGAGGGCTGGGAGAGAAAAGGCAAGCAAGAGCAAGCTTGGAGGGGACCTCCCCAGGCGGGGTTCGGACCTTAGTGCAGAAGGTACGGTCCAGCCCTCTGGACAGGGGAGAAGCTTGCTGGGTTTCCCAGACGGGAGCTGGTCTACAGTCCTCGGGCAGGCGGCCACCCTCCAGTGTGCAGTCAGGGCACAGTGATCGGCAGTAGGGGGGTGGGTGGCTGTCCAGAGAGGGTACGTGTGTGTGTGGGGGGGTCTGGGGTGCAGGTGTGCCACACGGGGGCTTGTAGAGGATCCACAGTGGCCTGGTGGGAACTCTTGGAAGAAAACAGGTCAGTGGCTTCCAGGGAGAAGAGGGTATGGGGAGGAGGGAGAGACCCATATACAGGGTCAGGGCTTATCACATTTTTTTTTAAGATTTTATTTATTTATTCATGAGAGAGACAGAGAGAGGCAGAGAGACAGGCAGAGGGAGAAGCAGGCTCCTCACAGGGAGCCTGATGTGGGACTCGATCCCCAGACCAGGATCATGTCCTGAGCCAAAGGCAGAAGCTCAACCGCTGAGCCACCCAGGGATCCCAGGACTTATCACATTTTATGCCTTAAATTAGTAAGATTCGTTGCCTGTCATTGATAGTGCAATAATGCCGGTTAAGGACAGCACGGTGTTTAAGGAGGCAGGCCTAGTGGCAACTCTCTACAGAAGAGGACGTGTTTCACTTAAGAGTTAGGATAGCGTGTCACCTTTGGGGGAAAGGTTGGGTCGGGATGGGGGCCTGGCTTGGGGAGGGGAGCTTCTGGAGCCCTTGGTAATGCCCTATTTCTTGACCTGGGTTGTGGTTCTTACTTTGTGATGAATTTTTGATCTTTGGAACAAGGACAAAGCAGCGCCTGGTGTTGCAGGAGAGACATCTGTGCTTGGCTCCCTTCGCAGCTGTTCCCCGAATGCAGACCCTTCCCCTTCGCCGCAGCAGGACAGGCATGGGGAGAGTGTGAGAACAGAAGGGGGACAGTGTGGACTGGCCTATCCCACACTGAAGGGTGGGTGCAAAGGGGAAGCCAGGATCTCAGGGCCGAGGAGGGTCACATGCAGCAGGGCATCAGTAGTCCCCAGAGAAGGGTCATGGGCAAACAGGCAGGGATGTCTCAGGTCGGGGGTGAGGGCTGCCCACTCATATGGGGCACTTAGTGGTTGAGGATGACGAGGAGGGGCACTTGAGAAGGAAGGTGACCTCCCACTGGTCCCTGCTGACACTTGTGCTCATAGCTTAGTTACTGATGGTGCTTGCTTTCATCTCAACAGTATCCCAGTTTGGTTTGGACAGTGAAGGTCCCAGGCATTCCAGTCACAGGGATGTCGTGACAATCAGCAATGTGATGTATGCCAAGTGCCTCACTCACTACCCAGTGCACGGGTTGTGCTCAACTAATGTGGGCTCTGAACCAGCTGCCTCCAAGTCTGTCCCCTGGGAGCAGTGAGGCTGCCCAATGACCTTCCCTGGAAATTTGCATTTTAAGAACTTAGAGCATCTTAAAACTTCTGAGAGGAGCCACCCACTCGTCCTTTCTTGTGTATCCACCAGACATCCACATATCCGGGAAGTATCTACTTAGCCCAACTTCCAGTCAACCAACAGCCGTTAATGTTCACACCTGTCCATTCAACCATCCATCCATCCATCCATCCATCCATCCATCCATCCAACTATATCCAACCATTATGACAGTCGTGTGTTCATCTATCTGTCCATGTGTCCATCTAGCCAACAAATATCCATCCATTCTAGTGTCCGTCTTTCTACCCGCCCACCTGCCCACTCAGCCATCCGTCTATCCCACACATGTCCACCTGCTTTAACATCCCTCCACCTGTTCCTTGGAAATTCCACCAGCTCAGTCTCAGTGGATGGCCTTACCTTTTATTTTGTTGCTAAATAAAAGCAGTCAGCAGTCCTCTTCATTCTTTGGACGGCACTTCTGTGCACTTACCAGCATCCATTCCCATCACTCCCCCTTCCCTCTTCTTAAGAGGCTGAACTCTCTCTTCTCTCCGAAGTGGTGACTGGCACTCAGCTCCTGCCCCATCCCATCCCTCCAGCCTGCCCTCCGCCTGTGCCTCCCTCCTGGAGCATTCCAGTAGCAGGCAAACTGTTTATTCCCGCCATCGTCAGCGATCTTCATATAAAACTCTCCTTGTCCTGGTTCTGCAGCACCAGCCCTTCTCCCAGTCTCCGGGTATTCTTTTTTAACATTTTATTTATTTATTCATGGAGACAGAGACACAGGCAGAGGGAGAAGCAGGCTCCCCTTGGGGGAGCTTGATGCGAGACTCGATCTCCAGGACCCCAGGATCACACCCCCAGCCAAGGCAGACACTCAACCGCTGAGCCACTGAGGTGTCTCCCGGTCTCTGGGTCTTACGGAAGCTCTTTGAAAGTATTGCTTGTGCTGGGCTCTTTCTCTCTGGGTGCCCCCCCACCCCCCTGCCCCAGGGAAGCTGGTGCCTCAGGCTCAGCAGTGGTGTCCACGTTGTCCACTCCCTGAATATGTTGCCTTGTTTTTTTTTTTTTTAAGATTTTATTTATTTATTCACAAGAGACCCCAGAGAGAGAGAGAGAGGCAGAGAAACAGGCAGAGGGAGAAGCAGGCTCCATGCAGGGAGCCTGACGTGGGACTCGATCCCCGGACCGCAGGATCACGCTCTGAACCAAAGGCAGACGCTCAACCACTGAGCCACCCAGGCGTCCCAATATGTTGCCTTTGACTTTGTCCTTTGAAATAGTCTTCTCTGGCTTCCAGGCCATCATGTGCCCCCTGCCCCTGCCCCCCATTTACGGATCCTTCGCAGTTTCTTGTCTTTCCCATGCTCCCTACTCGTGGACTCTGAGGGGCTCAGGAGGCAGTCCCCAGACTCTCCTCTCATTATGCAGGACTTGGCGTCTTGTGGTCTCGTCCAGTCTCAAGGCATTCAGTGCTTTTCAGGAGCACGGATGTCCCCACGTCCCTCTGTGTCCCCATCGTCCCTGTGTGTCCCCCTTGGCCGCAGCCTTGTGTGCCCTCCCCCTGGGGTGTAGGATGGACACTCAAACTCAACATGTGTGAGCATAAGCTTTTGTCCTTCACCACACTTCTCTACTCTCTTCCCATCTTGTCGATGGAGACCCCATCTCTCTAGTTGCTCAGGCCAAGAGTCTTGGAGTCCCCCTTGAATCTGCCCCCCCGCCCCCTGCTGCTCTCTGCCCCCCACCTTCAGGATGGCAGCACAGTCTGTTCGCCTCCCACCCAAATCTGTCTAGAATCCCCCTTCTAACCTCTCCTTTTCTGCCGTGTCCACCATGGCTCAAGCCAGCACCTGCTGAGCTTGGATTACAGAAACAGCCTCCTGTCCTGGCCTCCCTGCCTCCATTCTTGCTTCTTGCAGTCTGTCAACTTAGTGGCCAGAGGCAGACGGTGTCATGCCCTGTCGGAGACCTCCAATGGCTCCCGGTTCACTCAGACTTCACCCTCCTCACCGCGCCCTTCCTCCCTGGTGGCATACCCGGCTCCTCTTCTCCTTGCTGGCCTATTCCCGCCCCACTAGCCTATTTGCTGTTCTTTGAAACCACCAGCAGCGCTCCTGCCACATGGTCTTTGCACTTGGCTGTTTCCTCTGCCTGGAATGCTCTTCCCCAAATATCCACAGGGCTTCTTCTCTCACTTCCTTGGGGTTTTTGTCATGTGGCCTCTTGAAGTGAGGATAGTGCCATGTGGCGTTTTTAAGATCGCATCTTGTCTGAGGTCTGGTCCTCTGGAAAGCGGAGCCCGAGGCTGGGATTGGGGTGTGATCACATGTCTGTGAGCTGTGAATCCGGGTGGTGAGCACGAAGGGGGAGGGAGGCCCCTTGGTGCCAGCTTTTCAGCGACCTGGGGTGATGTCCAGCAGGCCGCTCCGCTCCCCGCAGCTCTCCAGAAAGTGTGCAGGGTGGGGCCGTGATTTGGGGGAGTCTGCAGGCAATGGCACGGGGAGGGCAGGTGTCTGCTCAGCTGTCACCTCCTGCTTCTCGCTGGTTGAGGTCCACGCCCGGAACTAATTCACTCACAGGTCTGGCGTCTTCCCAGCCACTGGCCCCTGGCTGGCCATCCCGTTACCAGAGGCCCGGCTCCAGATGTGCGGCTTCTTGTCTGAAAGGGCAGGGCCTGGGCACAGGTGGGCACTGCTGGGAGGGAGGGGCCAGAGTGGCTGCGGGCACACGCCTCACCCCTGCTGGGGGCACCTGCCCCACCCCTGCTGCGGGCACACGCCCCACCCCTGCCACGGGCACATGCCTCACCCCTGCTGGGGGCCCACCTCCACCCCTGCTGCAGGCACATGCCTCACCCCTGCTGGGGGCACCTGCCCCACCCCTGCTCCGGGCACATGCCTCACCCCTGCTGGGGGCACACGCCTCACCCCTGCTGGGGGCACCTGTCCCACCCCTGCCACGGGCACATACCTCACCCCTGCTATGGGCACACGCCTCACCCCTGCTGGGGGCACACGCCTCACCCCTGCTGGCGGCACTTGCCTCACCCCTGCTGCAGGCACACGCCTCGCCCCTGCCCCAGCACCTCCTTGCATTCTTTCCTGTCTCATTTTGTCCCTTGGACTGTAGTGTCTCACATACCCAAGTTTTATTTATTTCTGTGTTTAGTGTCTTCCTCTCTCCACTTGAAAAGAAACTCAAGAAGGCAGGAATTATCGCTGTGTTCCCTGCTTCTTCCTGTCGGTTAGAGCAGCGCCTGCTCTGTCGTAGGTACTCTGTAAATATTTGTTGAATGAAGGAATGAAAGAAGAGTCTATTTCATCGACCCAAAGAAGATTCTCTCTTGAGTAGTAGGTTTAATGCCACAGAATTACATTTTTTTTCTGAGTCTTATATATTTCTTGACTCTGTACAGTGGATAATATTTATTTAGCCACATCGTTACGAATGTGGAGTATTAGATTCTATGTTATAGAGTCTACCTCTACAGACAAAGCACACAAGACTTCGCTGGGGCCAGGCAACAGGATGTCAGTGTTTAAACCCCGCCACTGTAAAATAAATAAGTGTGCGCATGTGGTGGGGGCAAGTATCTGGAAGGATCAATGCCCACTTCATAGCCCTGGGCTGGAGGCGGGCAGGACTTCCATGTTTACTTTATGTACTTCTTTTATGCCTCTTTTTCTAAAACAAGCATGCATTACTTCTATATTAAACATTTTGTTTCTAAATTTAAAAAAATGTCCAATTGAGGATTTGGAAAAATGACCTTCAGCCCGGAGTCCAGATGAGGCCCCTGGGGTCAGAGGCTGCAGAAGAGCCCTGGGCAGAGCGGCCACTCCCACCTCTCTCAGACCCTGGGTGTCCCTGGAGATGTCCTCTTTCTGGGTGTCCCAGGGGAGGCTGCTGGGGCCAGAGCCCTGGTTCCTTCTGGAGGGGGCATCTCAGAGGCCGGCTTATTTTCCGGTTTGTGTGGCTGATCGCTGGCAGCCTCCCCACTCTGCTGGTTGCTCCTGCTGTTAACGCAAGGCCTGACTATTGATGCAGACAGTCAGGATGCCTGCTCAGGTGGAGCAGGTGCTACCTTGGACAGGTAACTTCACTCATTCATCATTCCCTGCAGGTCTGTTTTGCCCTGAGCCTTGTGCGTGATGAATAAGACACGGGCATGGGCCTTAGGGAGCTCATAGGCTATTGGGGGAGACAGCCACACAGCCAGGTTCACTCCATGCTCATCTCCCACAGGGTAGACAACGTGTAGGCACTGTTCTAGACGGGAGGGTCTAGAGTCCCACAGGTGGGCCTCCTGGAGGAGGTGGAACCTGAGCTGGGGCATAGCCGGGGAGAAGGGTAGTGGAGCCAGAGGCAGATGACAGGCAGTGAATAGGGGGATACTTTGTCACCACCTTGGTGGAAACAGGTAGGATTCAGGGTAAATAGAAACATGGAAAGGAGGCCCAAGGTAAGGCTCAGTATACGGTATCCCATCCTCCTCTGGGAGAGTTGGGGCTGAGGCAGGGCCTCTGCCCCTTGATGAGGTAGGCCAGACACCTTTATCCTTTGGAACACCTGGCACTGGTCATGGATCATAACCAGCTGCCCCTTAGATTGTGCCACATGAATCACCAAACCCTGCAAGGCAGCATTATGTGTCCTTGGACCCTTAGGACCGCATCATGCCCAGTGTGCTGCTCTCAGGGAGATCCAGGACTCGGATGCCCTAGAAGGAGGGCGAGGGCAGGAGGGGGGCCACATGAGTGGGGTGAGGGGCAGCAGAGGGAGACATGGCGGCTGGACCATCTGGATGAAGAGCTGGAGTGGCCCTTGTCGATAGAGTGGCAAAGACAAGTGCCAGGAGACACATGGAGATTTTCTCAGTTTAGTCAAAATCCTTGGATGTTATTTTTCTTTATTTATTTTTAAAGATTTTATTTATTTATTCACGAGAGACAGAGAGAGAGAGAGAGAGAGGCAGAGACACAGGCAGGGGGAGAAGCAGGCTCCATGCAGGGAGCCCGATGCGGGACTTGATCCCAGGACCCCGGGATCATGCCCTGAGCCAAAGGCAGAGGCCCAACCACTGAGCCACCCAGGTGTCCCCCAAATCCTTGGATTTTAAATGTCAGTCCTACATATCAGAACCAATTTAAAAGATTTTAAAAATATTTAAAACATGCAGAAAATTTTGGAAAATAACTGAGAAGCTTCCATGTTCCCACCATTGACACTATGGGTTAGATTTCTTTCCAAAGCAGGAGACTTGATGTTGTTGATGCAGAGCGGGCGCTAGCCCATCCTCCTCCCCCCGCCCAGGAAGAGACAGGTGCCTCCAAGTTGATGACAACCATCCCCATGACGCCTTGTACTTCCACCATGTCGTGATGGTACACGCTGTAACCCATGTCTACACAGAGGGCTGCCCGGTTTATTCCTCTAGCAATGTGCTCAGCTCATAGCACAGGATGCTGCTGGAGACTTACCTAGGTGGGTGCATGAGGACCTAGCTCATTCATTCCAGATGTGTTCTCCTGCATGCATGAGCCATGTGAAGGGGCTGGGGGGTTGCTTTCACCATCATTTTGTTCCTCACTCTGTTAGTTTACTATCACTGTGTCACAAATGAGCACCCCTGGAGCAGCTTGAGACACTGCTATGCCACGTCTCACTGCCCCTTCATTGCCTATTATCCTGTGGGTCAGGGGTCTGTTCAGGGAGCTAAGTGGGTCCCAGTGACCACACTCTCTAGTAACCACACCCCAGGCCTCTTACCTGGTGAGGACAGAACCTTTTCTTTACTGTTTAAGCCATTCTGAGTTGAGATTTAAGTATTTGCTGTCAAAGACAATCTTAACTCACAAAGACTCGGAGATATCCAGGGCCAGGCAGTGGGCTGGCAAGGGCTGATGTTTGCACCCAAGCATAAAACTCTTGCACATAACCGCTGAGCAAGGGGCAGTGTGGTAGTTTCCTGGGGCTGCTGTTACAATGTACACAAATAGGGGGTCAGGGGCTCACACTCTGGGAATGTGTTCTCTTATAAGGTTCTGGGGCCAGCAGCTCAGAATCAAGGTGTCAGCAGGGCTGGTTCCTGCTGTGGCTGTGAGGGACAACTGGTCTCAGGCCTCTGCTGGCTTCTGGGGTTTGCTGGCATCCTTGCTGCTCATGGACTTGTAGGAGCATCACCCCCATCTCTGCCTTCATCTTCACATGTTGCGCTCCCTGTGTGCCTGTCTGGGTCTAAATGTCCCCCTCCTCCTTTTTATTGTATTTATTTATTTTATTATTATTAATTATTTTTGGCTGGGTACAGTATACTTTATTGATGGTACATGACAAGGTAGGGCTCCCCAAGCCCCTCCCCTTCTTCAGGGTCTGGGATGTAAATTGGAGGTCAGGAGATACTCAGTGTGTTGGGTGATTAAGTTGGGGCAGGGACCCCCCAGCAGCTGAGGGCCTCTCTCTTCCTCTTGTTCTTGCTGGGGCTGGTGGTCCAGGAGGCTCTTACTCCTTGGAAGCCATGTGGACCATGAGGTCCATCACCTGGTTGCTGTAGCCGAATTCATTGTCATACCAGGAAATAAGCTTGACGAAGTGGTCATTGAGGGCAATGCCAGCCCCGGCGTTGAAGGTGGAAGAGTGGGTGTCACTGTTGAAGTCACAGGAGACAACTTGGTCCTTAGTGTAGCTCAGGATGTCCTTGAGGGGGCCCTCTGATGCTTGCTTCACCACCTTCTTGATGTCGTCATATTTGGCAGCTTTCTCCAGGCGGCAGGTCAGATTCACAACTGACATGTTAGGGGTGGGGACATGGAAGGCCACGCCAGTGATCTTCCCGTTCAGCTCAGGGATGACCTTGCCCACAGCCTTGGCAGCACCAGTGGAAGCAGGGATGATGTTCTGGGCAGCCCCTCAGTCGTCATGCCACAGCTTCCCAGAGGGGCCATCCACGGCTTTCTGGGTGGCAGTGATGGCATGGACGGTGGTCATGAGGCCCTCCACAATGCCGAAGTGGTCATGGATGACTTTGGCTAGAGAAGCCAAGCAGTTGGTGGTGCAGGAGGCATTGCTGACAATCTTGAGGGAGTTGTCATACTTCTCGTGGTTCACGCCCATCACAAACATGGGGGCATCAGCAGAAGGAGCAGAGATGATGACCCTCTTGGCCCCGCCCTCCAAGTGAGCCCCAGCCTTCTTCATGGTGGTGAAGACCCCGGTGGACTCCATAACATACTCAGCACCAGCATCACCCCATTTGATGTTGGCGGGATCTCGCTCCTGGAAGATGGAGATGGACTTCCTGTTGATGACAAATTTCCCGTTCTCAGCCTTGACCGTGCCGTGGAATTTGCCATGGGTAGAATCATCCTGGAACATGTACACCATGTAGTTGAGATCAATGAAGGGGTCATTGATGGCGACAATATCCACTTTGCCAGAGTTAAAAGCAGCCCTGGTGACCAGGCGCCCAATACGGCCACGTCCATTCACTCTGACCTTCACCATCATGTTTTGGGGATGCGGCTGGCCCTGTACCAGAAGAATCAGCTGTCTGTCGAACGGGGAGGAGCAGAGAGCCCCCCTCCCCCTTTTAAAAGATTTTATTTATTCATGAGAGATATAGAGAGAGGCAAAGACACAGACAAAGAGAGGCAGAGGGAGAAGCAGGCTCCCTGTGGGGAGCCTGCTGCAGGACTTGATCCCAGGACCCCAGATCCCCTCGGACCTGAGCCGAAGGCAGATGCTCAACCACTTAGCCACCCAGGCATCCCTAAATGTCCCTTTTTCGTAAGGACACCAGTCATGTGGGAATACAGCCTTCCTGCTCCAGTATGATCTCAGCTTAATTAATTACTTCTATGATGGCTATTTCCAAATAAGGTCATGTTCTGAGGTCTTGGGGTTAGGACTTCAATGTATAGTTTTTGAGAGAACCCAAGTCAACTCATTGTGGCCAGTTATTACTGTTACTAACCTTACGGTTTCATTGAATTCCTTCTGCATCACCCCCCCCCCCCCCACACACACACACGCAGACTGGAAACTGTGGTGTCCTTGGTCCTGTGGCCAGAACGCTGCTGGGACAAGTGCAGGAGAGGTGGGGCTCCGGCTCTGGCCCTGTGTTCACTCTGTTCCTGGGGTGGCTTGGCTTGACACTCTGTTTTCTCATCCAGTATGACAGAGCCAAGCCCCCTCCTCTCCCCTGGGTGGCCCTGTGTTTCCCCTCACTGTGAATGGGCTTTGTAACCACGAGGTGCTGGCCATGGGTCACTCATCCTGGCTTGGGTGCTGGCTGTGGGTCACTCACCAGAGCCTTGGTCACTGAGGACAGGAGGCCTGCAAGGACAGGGACAGATTGGGATGGCCAAAGGCCGGAGCCAAAGATGCATCTTGGGGGGATTGTTTCAGATTAACCATGGGCACTGGTCGCCACTCTGTATGGGTCTGAAATGACTGTGGGACTAATGATCAGGAAGGCAGAGAACAAAGCCCACCTTCTTCCCAGGAATGAACTCTCTGAGATTTCTTTGGTGAGAGCAGCTCCTCAAAGGTTTCCAGGAGAGCAAGGAGTGGTCCACTTGTTAAGTAGACCAGAAATAACGTGCATCGCTGCTGCTCTATTAACATGCTTGCGTAGCTGTCAGACCAGGCTCTCTTAGGGGCCTCATCTATAAGTCATGAAACACAAAACACAATTAAATTGCCCTGAGGTTTTAACACATCCAAGGCAGCTTGTTGGAGTCAGAACACGGATTCCCTGATGTCCAGGAGCTAATAGAGGGAGGGATCCGGGCCGGGGAGAATTAAGTGATCTCTTGCCTGCTCCGAGCCAGCCTGTGCTGTGTTGCCCTGCGTGATTGACCCTGGAATGAGGCTGTTGGACTTAAAAACCTCCTGTTCACCGGCCTGCATTTCCCTCACATTTAAACGTGCACAGGGTCTAGAGGGGAACAGGCCAGGGTTCCAGTCTCAGATCTGTGTGTGGCTTTGGACATGTCACTTAACCCCTTCACCTGTCACCTGTGAAGCATCTCACCTGTGAAGAGGGCAGCCTGACAAGCACCTTTCAGGGTGGTTAGGAGATGATCCTCAGTGACGTTGTTAACCACCTGGCTCAGGGCTGGCGTCCAGAAACGTCCAGCCCTCTGGGGGAGCACTGGAAGCCGGGCTCTTGAGAACAGAAGACCTACTTCTTCTGGATGTTCTTTTCAGTCCTACCTGAGATTTGCTTCCAATTGGTGCCAACACTCAGGAAAACAGGGTGCTATTCCCCAGGAAAGTCAAAGATCCATGTCGCTGCTGCTCCAGAAGTCCACCCTGACATCCCTGCTCCCCGTGGGCAGGGAGACATGCACAGGCCGGTCCTGGCAGCCTGTCTGCAGTGGCCCACATGGGGACAGCCCGAGGGACAGTGCTGTGTCCACATGGTGGAAACGGATGTAAGCACCACCATGTCCACACCATTGGGCCTTCTGGCAGTCCGTTGTGATGGGAAGCTGGGCTTGACAACTGGGGTGAGCCTTATAAATATGGTGTTGACTGCAAGAAGCCAGACTCCAGAGTCTGATTCCATTGATGTGATGTTCAGAAAACAGGCCCAGATGGGCTCTGGGTTTGGAGGTGTAGTGGTTGCACACTACACAGCGCAAGAAGGCCACTGTGACATCAGCAGCAGGATCCTGGTGACGCCTGGGGGTTATTGTCAGGAAGGGCCCAGGGGCCCCTGGGAGTCCACTGTGTTCTATTTCTTGACGTTGGAGGTGATCCCCTGGGCTATAATCACCGTGAAGTTAGATGCTTCTGTTTCACATACTTTGGATTTGGTTGTGTCCCTCGCTGATTCATGTGATGGAGTCCTAACCCCCAAGACCTCAGAATGTGACCTTATTTAGAGACAAGGTCTTTGCGGATGTTCAAGTTAAAGAGAGGTCATTTGGGTGGGCCCAGCTCCACCCTGACTGGTGTCCTCACAGAAGGGAAAAGTGTGGCCTGGAGACATGCACGCACGGGGAGTAGACCTTGTGCAGATGAAGGCAGGAGTCTCTGGGCCCAGGAAGGCACCAGGAAGGAGGGAAGCCTGGAGCACATCCCCCCCAGGCCATGGAAGCAACCACCCTGCTGATGCCGTGATCCACGACCTCTAGCCTCTAGGGTGCAGGACAGTACGCTCCTGTTGTTTAAGACTCTCGGTTGGTGGTACCTTGAGAGGGAAGCCCTAGGAAACGAATAAACGTAGAGAGAAGGGGAAAAATGCACCTTGCATTCGAGTGTTGGGCTGAGGTACTTCTGATTAGGTCACGGTGGACAAGGGGACCAGTGGCCCCAGCCCAAATCCCTTGCATCATCTGTCTGCCCCATGTTTCGGTCGGTGAAACCCTGAAGAGACCTTGGTTCTTCATGAAAGGGCCAGGCTGGGTTTAGAGAGGAACCTTCAGGTGACTCCTGGGTCGGTGTCACCACAAATTCTGATCTAGGGGACTAGAAGCAGCTATCTCCCCCTCCCCCACTACAATAAGGGGTGCCTGCTTTGGGTTAACTACATCGTAAGCAGATTAGACGTCGTTCCTATTAAGGGCCCCTTGGAGCAGGAATGAGACCTCAGGCTCTGGCAGAAAGTAAGTACATCAGGCCCTTGACATAGGCAGTGGTGGTGGCAGGCACCCATGTGTGCCATTTCTGACCATCTGCTCTGTGCAGGGGCTGGGGGCTGTGCCGGCTCAGCCTGGACATCCTTTGGCCCCTTTGCAAGGGGGAGGCTTGCAGCTTCTGGGGGCAGGGAGACGCTGCAATCCCGGACCACTTCCTGGCTGTGCTAGTTTTGGCACGTTCCTCTGTCTTCTTTCCTGGGACTGCCGTAGCAGAGCACCCCAGGCGGGGGCTTTGACAAAAGATGTTTCTTGTCTCCCCTTCTGGAGGCTGGAAGACTGAGACCAAGGTGTGGGCAGGTCGTCTGTGTCCTAATCTCCTCCTCTCTCTAGGGCACCTGCCATAGTGGATCAGGACTCACCCAGCTGACCTCATGGTAACTTGAGGTAACTGGAGAGGCCAGGCTGCGTCTCCTTCACTCCTGCCTGCCTGGCTCCTGTTCTGGAAGTGGCTGTGCTCTCCCCCAGCCCACAGCTCCTGTCTGGCGGTCCCTCCCTCCGCGTGGACTTCAGCTTTCCCTAGGAGTCAGCTCTCTTCCCGCTTTTGACCTTGGAGAGAAACACCTTCCCTCTTATGTTCCCAAACTTAGCCCAGACATATGCAAAAGCTCTTTCCCTAACCTTCATCATTCCCCTCTGAGCAAGGCACCCATGCACCTTGCGGCTCCTTCCCGATTGCCCATGATTCTGGAACGGCACATACCCAGTGTGGAGAGGAGGTATTTAGGGAATGTTCCCTGAATCAGATTCATGATTTTCAAAGGGCCCAAAGCTCTTGGATTAAAGCATTTTAAAAATGCAAAGTTATATGATTATTCATATATTATTCATCCAGGGAGTCTTAGAATTGCTGCCAGCGAGAGCTCCCCAGCTTTCTGGGGCCTGGCTTGTTTTCCTTAATGAAAGCGAATGTCCTTTCGTGTCCTGGCCTGGCTTTCCTTTACGTGGTTTTCTGTATCACTCAAGTAAATGAGGAGGGCAGGATAGAGTCTGCCTGAGGGTAAGGGCCCTACAAGCCCAAGGGAAGGCGAGGGAGTCCAGGTTTGGTTGTGGTGGGGGTGACCATGGTGACTCCATGGAGAGAAGAGGCACCAGCTAGTAATTCAAACAGTAAAGGCACAGAACCACCCACCTGTCTGCCTGCTGAGCAGCCTCCGGTGAGAGCTTTCTAAGGGCAGTAGGGCCAGAGCCCCCTCTGTCTCAGGACCCCACAGTGACCCCCCTCTTGCCGGTAGAATAAGATGTGAGGCCTTCAGAACTGTGCCCCAGCTCACCCCAGCCTCATGCCCACTGTGCTCCTCCTCTGCCAGCTGCATAGCAGACCCCTCTCTGAGTTATTTATGGCTTCCTAAATGTGTTTCGCCAGTTCACACCTCTGCACCTGTGCCTGTGCTTTGCTCTCAACCTGGGATGCTGTCGTCTGCAATCAAAATATTCTCAACATGAACAAAATGTCAAGGATGGAAAGAAAGAAATGCTTACTGCTTTGAGAGTGAGTGAGAGCTGCTGCAGGGAAGGCTCTGTTCCCGGGACCCGAGCTCCAGAACAACAGACGGTGCCTGACTCTCTCTGGCCGTGGGCCCACCTCTCTTCCCACTGACCCAGCTGCCTCTGTGGTGGCCCAGACTCTAGGTGAAAACCTCTGGCTTTACACTCAGATGGACATGGGATCCAGTCCCAGCCCTGCCCTGCCCCTTGCTAGCCATAGGGCCCTAGGCAGGTCCCTCTTGGGGCCTCAGTTTATTCCTCTATGAAATGGGGTGAGGATGCTTGTTACACAGGCTAAAGGAGGTGACCCAGGGGAAGAGCTGGCCTGCAGGTGGCCCACAGGACTCACTTCAGAAATGGCCGTGGCTGTGATTTTAGGGCTGGTGTTCAAGGGTGGAGCTGGACTCCGATATCTGTGTTGGGATGGGACATGTTTTACAAATTGTGATAGTGGGATTCTTGAATTGGATGCTGGGCTGTGAGTGATAGTGAGCCATCGACTATGAATTTCAGGCTCCTCAGCCTTCCCAGATTCAGGGGACGATCTGTTCCCATCTGTTTCCAGGGCCTGTGATGGGGTTTGGCTTGCAGGTGGTGAGCAGCGAGCCCTACATGGACTCTCTTCCGTTCCGGATGCCCAGACACAGCGGGGTAACTTGCAGGCTCTGCCCTGGACAGCTTGCCCTCCAGTGGGGGAAGCTAACGTGCATATGGACAGTGACAGCACAGAGAGCATGGGGGGTGCTGTGGGAGGATGGGGATCGTCACTCTCCTGAAGAGATGGGTGGGCAGGGCAGGCTTCTTGGAGGAGGTGGTGGGGAATGAGCTTCAGTTCAACAGCTGGGTAGGAATGTTTAGCCAGGACAGAGGGGCCGGGGAGTGTAAATTAAAGAGTCACCTAGAGACTCAGGCAGGAAGTATGGGGGTGCTGGGAGAAGGGTTATGGGAACTTCCAGCAGCTTGGTGTCGGGCAAATCCCTTCCTTTGACACATGCCACTTCCTGATGGGCAAACCAGAAAGGGTGATGCTCGCCAGTTGAGAGGGGAAGCGTCCCGAGGCCACGTGTCAGCGCAGGACAGAGACTGGGAGCCATCCTTCCAGGCTGAGCAAGCCTCCAGATTCAAACTGGAAGGAAGGCTTAATGAAGGGCATTTGCTGCTGCCAGGGCTCCAGGCCGGGAAGTCCCAGGTCACAGCCCCAGGGTCTGGCGAGCACTCTTCCTGGCTTTGCAGGTGGCCACCTTCCTGCTGCACCCTCACACGGAAGAGAGAGGGGGCTCCGGTGTCCCCCACTCTCTTATAAGGGGCACAGATCTCATCCCCCATGACCTCATGACCTAGTCACCTGCCAAAGGCCCTCCTTGCTGATACCACC
This sequence comes from Vulpes lagopus, assembly GCF_018345385.1. Taxonomy (NCBI): domain Eukaryota; kingdom Metazoa; phylum Chordata; class Mammalia; order Carnivora; family Canidae; genus Vulpes; species Vulpes lagopus. The sequence continues at coordinate 119,462,643 of NC_054827.1, forward strand.
ACACAGCGGGTATGGCTTCTGCATATGATAGGGCGGGGCGTGGGGGTGGGGACACAACTCCATTCTGGACAGAGGGAAAGGCCTGACTTCTGGCCCGTTTGTCTCTGGGCTTCTCAGAGCACCATGAGACCCACTTTCTCATGTATCTGAAATTTGATTTTACCAAATGTGATCAGCCGCTGGGAAATTCATGGTCGTCCCTGCTCCCCCTCTTCCCTTGCCGGTCAGCCTGCTGGTCCGCAGCAGAGATGAGGGGAATTGTTCACCACGGAAGTCCTGTGCTTCTAGAGGATAAAATATCCTCTAAATGCACATTATTGTTATTTTTATTACAGGCATCAGAGCAAAACCACCAGTTCAAAAGAGCTAATTTAGTTAGATCAGGCGTAAGTGCTACTCGAGTTGAAAACTCATTCTCCTTTGTGGTATTTTCTTTTGGGTATAAATCAACAGAAAGGCTTTAAAAATATTTTTAGTACTAATGTATTTCAATCATCTGGTCGGTCACCTCTGAGCACACTTACCTCCCGGGACCTCCGTGTGATTACCCCAACTGACTTGCCCGACAGCCGTGCAATCCTGCCTCCGTTCAAACCATATTTGATTTCATGGGTTTCAGTAGGGAGCAAGGGGTAGGGTGGGAGGAAGTACCCACAGCTGTGACTGTGCGGGGCAATGGGCGGCTCCCCCGCAGACCTCCTGGACGTGGACTTGGGGAGTACTTTCTTAGTTTTGCGTCAGGGCTCCAGGAACCTTCCCTCTCTCCTTGCAGGTGCCTCCCCAGAACGGCTCCCCTGGTCAACATGAAATTTCAAGTCGTCCCGTGGAAGTTAAATACCCCGGGATGCAGAACACCGTCCAGGAGGACTGGTGCACAAGCCTGAGCCCTGGGCAGGCAGACATTGCTCATCCATCGGGCTCCACCTCCCACTAAAGCCTGATCTTGGGGCAGGTCCAGGCAGACGCCAACCCCCACCCCCCCGGAGTCAGGATGGTCATGGGTGAAAGTTGGTAGCCACCCCAGCCTCAGCCCCTGATGGGCTCGATCCCAGGACCCTAAGGTCATGACCTAGGCCCAAATCAAGAATGGATGCCCAACTGAATGAGCCATCCAGGTGCCTTTTCAAGGCTGAATAGTATTCCATTGTGTGGATTTTCAATGTTTTGTTTGTCCATCCATCCTTCAATGGACACATGGTCCATTATGGTTTTACACATTAGCTGTATTTCTTATGAAGTCTCTCATGCCTCCCTCAGTCCCACAACAGCCTAGTGGGTAGGCATTGGGAATAACAGGTTTGAGGCTGTTGAGTGGTGAGGGACCCAGAAGGCACAACTCCAGACTTGCCAAGCCCTCTCCTCCTCTTGGGGCTCCCGAGGAAACTGTGCCAACTTTATAGTTGTGACATGAATGCTCAGTGCCGGAATGTGGGACTCTTGTCAATGCAGGGGTGTCATGTGTGTCTCACATTTAAGGCTCCTGTGGGGCCCTCTTCCTCTTGAATCCAAGTCTTAAGCTCAGTCTTGAGCTTGCAGGTGGCCCCTGGAGGAAAATGTGGATCTGGGAAAGCCAAGTCATGAGCCATCTGCCCATGCATCACCCAGATAGCAGAAGCCACAGGCAGATTTTCATGGCTTTTGGTGTCTGTGGCTCATCTGTCCACATGGCCCAGTCACTTGCCTGTACCCTAACTGGAGGGCGGTGTCTAAGAAGGTGGACAGAGTTGTCTCTCTTCCACAGTAGACAATGCAGGGAGCATGAGGCTCATTGTAAAAAGAATGGAGTAGAGTTTCTGAGACATTCAGTGCCTCCTTCAAAGCCCCCCAGCCAATAAGAGATTGGTCAGCAGTTTGGATCTTTCCCTTGTAAACTTGGATAGCTTGTCCCTGGCCAGGATGCAGAGCTGCTGGGCGTGCATGGGTGGGTGGCCAGAGGAGGGAAGAAGAGTGTCCTGATGGATGTCAGCGGGCTCTAGGAAGTTAGGGGAGAGCAAGGAACAAGGGATGGCCAGGTTGGGGAGTAAAGGTGGCTGTGCAGAGCAGAATGATGCCCTCCCCAAGATCTCCTTGCCTGAGTCCCCAGAATCTGTGAACTTGTCTCACATGGCAAGAAGCTTTGCAGAAGTGAAAAAGTTAGGGATCTTGAGATGGAGAGTCTCTCCTGGATTATCCAGGTGGGGCTAGTGTAATCACAGGCATCCTCAAGAGAGGGAGGCAGGAGACCCAAGAGAGAGACATGAGGTCACAAGCAGAGGTCAGAGACAGATGGGAAGATGCTGTCCTGATAGCGAAGATGAATGAGGAGGGCCACACCATGGAAGCTGGCACCCTTACAAGTGGGAGAAGATGAGAGCTCTCTTTGAGAGGGGACCGCCCCACCAACCCCTTAATTTTGGACTTCTGGCCTCCAGAAGTGAGAGGGAATGAATGTGTTAAGCCCCCCTCCTCCGCCCCAGGAGACTCCGTTAGGGCTTCCTGGGGGTCTAGTATGACTGACCACATGCAGGGTGGTCCCTAACCACTACCATCCTGTCTGGATGTGGAGGCCTTTCTCATTTGTCATGTCTGAGTTGGCCAGTGTTTCCCAGATGGCAGGACTCTTCCCAAATCAGGCAAAAATGACGTAGACAGACAGCCAGGGAAGCTGTGACTCCCAGCAAAGGGGCAGAACTTTGCAACGTTTGGCAGGTGGAGCCAGAGAGCTATTGGGTTCACAGGCAGTTGGCCAGGGAGGCATGTGGTGTCAGACAAGAAGCAGGTGGGGAACAGGGAATCAGCAAGGTGAACCTGAGGCAGGATCCCCAAGAGAATTATCAAATATGGTTGAGAAAGGACCTTCTGTGATGGTTTATTAGCCAGGGTTCTCAAGAAAAACAGTCAGTGGGGAGACACATGTTCAAAAATAACACATGAGCCAAGTCCTTATAATAAATCTCACTCTAGATGTTGGCTCAAAATGATGTGAAGACCCAGGGAGGCAGGTGGTGTGGCTTAGGGTGAAATAAGTTGATATTCATAATTCTTGGCTCCTCTTGTAAAACTTTTTGTGGTGCTAACACATACACACTCAGAAGGCACGTATTGTATGGACCCTGTGTGAGGTGTCTTTGTTTTTGTTGTTGTTGTTGTCATTTTTGAGAGAGAGAGAGAGAGAGAGAGAGAGAGAGCAGGGGAGCGGCAGAGAGAGAGAGAGAGAGAGAGAGAGAGGGAGAGAGAATCAAAAGCAGGTTCCATGCTCAATGCAGGCCCTGAGATCATGACCTGAGCTGAAATCAAGAGTTGGACGCCCAATGGACTGAATTATCCAGGTGTCCCCCACCCCTGCCTCATGTGAGTTTTCTGCGGTTCCCATAACAAATGACCACAGATAGGAAATTATGCTCTCAGAGTTTTGGAGACCATTAGTCCAAAATCAAGGTGTTGGCATGGCTGCCTCCTTTGGGAGGCTCTGAAGGGGGAATCTGTCCAGGCATCTGTCTCTCCCAGCTTCTAGCAGTTTCCGGAAATCCTTGGTGTTTCTTGGCTTATAGACATGTCACCTGATCTCTGCCTTCATGTTCACATGGTCTTCCCCTCTGTGTCTTCTTTTCCGTCTCTTATAAGATTAGTCATTGGATTTAGTGCCCATCCTAAATCCAGGAAGACTTCATCTCGAGATCCTCAGCTAAGCCCATCTGTGAAGACCTTCTTTTTTGGTAAGTTATATTCACAGGTTCTGAGAGTTAACACTTGGACATGTCTTTTGTGGAACATGAGTCAGCCCATTATAGACTCCACCCCTTAGACCAGTCCTCAAAGTCACAGGCATCCTAAGAATCAGGCCAAGGCATGAAGGTGTGCCCTCTGAGAGGGAGCTGTGCTGTAGGGAGGGAGGAAGCTCAGGGAAGGAGGCTGTGGGAGTGGAGATCCTGCTCCACACACCTAGTGAGGGAGCATGTGAGCAAAGGCACAGGGAGCAAGGGGGGTCTGTCGCCCAGTGTTGGTGGGTAGGGAGTGCCCACGGTGAAGGCTTTTAGGCTGGCTCTGCAGCGATAAGCTAGGCCCAAGCAGGAGGAGAAGGGGGAAAGATGGTGAGCTTCTTGAGGGCAGAACTGAGGGGGTGGGGGTGTATGCTGAGCTTAATCCTGTTTCCCCATTACTTTACAATAGGTACAACCTCTCTGAGCCTCACACAGAGAAAAAGGCAGAGACACAGGCAGAGGGAGAAGCAGGCTCCCTATGGGGAGCCTGATATGGGACTTGATTCCAAGAACCTAGGGTAATGACCTAAGCTGAAGGCAGATACTCAACCATTGAGCCCTGCAGGTGCCCCCCCCTTTTTTGTTTATTTTGTTGTTGTCTTGTTCTTCTGATTCTCCTTTGCTGCTTTACTTTATGCTACATAAACGGTTTTAGTGTCCCCTTTTAATTCCTTTTGTTAAAAGCCATATGCTGTGGATGATTTTCTTAGTGGTTGTTCTAGGGACTGCAAAAATACATTTGCGTTTGTCTCAGTCCACTTCAGATTAACACCAGCTTCTTTCTGGTCAAATGTGGAAAGTGTGCTCCATCCTTCCCCGCTCTGTGCTATCATTGCCATACATCTCATGTCTTTTAATGCTTATAAACTCAGCAGTACAGTCTTATAATTACTGCTCATGTCTTTTAAAGAATTGAAGAGAAAAAAATAAGAAAAATGTATTTATAGAGTATTTTATATTGACTCTCATATTTACCATTTCTGCTGCTTTTTATTTCTTCTTGTGGATTTAAGTTATCATCTGGTGCCAGTTCCTTTCAGCCTAATGGACTTCCCTTTAGAATTTCTCACAAGTTTGCGAACAATAAATTTCTTATCTTTATTTATCTGGGAATGTTTTTATTTCACCTTTAGTTTTGGAGGGTAGTTTTGCTGGATACGGAGTTTTTTGTTCATTTTTTTTTTTTTTTTTAGCATTTTGAATGTGTCATTCCACTGCTTTCTGCTGTGTATGTGTGTGTGTGTGTGTTTTCTGATGAAAAGCCATCTGTTAATCATATTGTTCTCCAATACATGAAGAGTTGGTTTTCTTCTGCTTCTTTCATGGTTTTCTTTGTCTTTCAACAGATTGATTATGATATATGTAGGTATACGTCTCTTTGGATTTAACCTACTTGGGATTTGTTTAGTTTCTTGGATGTTTGGTTTGAAGTTTTTCATCAATATGGAAACATATTGGCCATTATTCTTCATGGTTGTTTAATTCTGTGTGTGTGTGTGTGTGTATGTGTATGTGTGTATAAAACAGCTGTTTTAAAGTCTTTCACTACCAAATCCAACTTCTGCGGACCCCTGAAGGCTGAAGAATGCTTTTCTTGGTCCCCTGATTATAGCTCATATTTCCCTGTTTTTTGCACTTCTCACTTTTTTTTTTGGTTTAAAAACTGGACATTTTACCAATATATCACATCAACTCTGGATTTTTATTTTCTTCCAGAGATTATTTCTGATTTTTCTGATTTTTTTTCTGATTTGTTTGTTTTTTGAAGTAACTTACCTGGGCTAAATCTTTGAAATCTATCTCCCTTGCTGTGCATAGCTCCTGGTACTTTTTATTTTAATTTTTAATTTTAATTTTTAATTTATGGCTTTTGTATCCCTATGTCTGCCTAGGTTAGAGACCATCCAGTATTTGATCAGAAGTATTCTCAAATACCATGAGTTAGTAAACCTATCCTCTATCAAAGACTTTTGTGTGGGTAAAGGAGCACATTCAAAATTTAGGCATTTTCAAGTTTCCCTGACTTTTGCTTTTCACTGGGTTGCTCATGTTTCCTATGTGAGTACACATGGCCTTAGGATCAACTAGGAATCTGTGGCTAGTTTGGGCCATTTCCAGAGGCACACAGTCCCAGCCATTCTATACAACCTCCAAGACAATAATTTCCACTGTCACTGATGCTAGGCATGGATGTCACCCATGCAGGGAAGGTGCTATGGGAACAGCCTGGGAGAGTGCCATGGGAGCAGTCTGGGGTCAGTATGCTGCAGACTCACTGTTTCTACCTGAAGTGTAGCACTTTTCAAGTGTGAACACTTCTTAGGTGGTTGCACGCTCTTAGATGATTTCTAGCATGTGAAAATGGCTGCTTTTGTCAATTTGTGCAGTTTTAGAATTGATTTTTGGAAAGAGCATTTGCCAACCTCTTCACTTGGCCACAAGTCAAAGTTCTGCCTCCCCAGAGTGCATTTGTAATTGGGAATATGCAACAGAGCTGAGGGTGCTTGGAGGGATAGAGGAAGGGGAGAAGTGGCCGTATATGAGACTGTAAAGGTTGGTTGGGGTAGATAAGACTTCATTTAGCAGAGGAGAAAAATGGCAGTGCCCATAGGGAAAGAGATTTTTTTCCAAGTTCTTGAAGCTCAGTCACTAGAGAGCTAACACTGGAACCTGGCCCTCCTGACTCCCAATCCAGTGCTCTTTCCTTTATGCCATATTGCTTTAGCAATTGTTGTTTAGAAGTCTGAGTCTCTAGGATTTTCAATGTGTCAGATCCATCCATCCATCCATCCATCCATCCATCCATCCATCCAGAACAAAAACTGACATGGCCCCAGTGTTATGACCCTCATAGTCTCAGAGTGGGGCACTAGCCTCAGGAAAGGGCCTTGCAAGATCCATTTTGAAGAAGTAGTATCCCATGCTTCTCTGTTAGTCTTAGTTAAGGTAATAGCCCTTTCAAGGGAAAACAATGAGTTTTAATTAACCTCCAAGCTGAAATCCCTCAAAACATGATTTCAATCAAATATAATTATGGAAAATTTTATTTGTGAAAAAATTTAAGTGTGTAAGCATGTAAATAAAAAACAAATGTCATAGTCCATAGTTTGGGAGCAAAAATTTTGATTTCTGAAATGAATCTCAAAGGTTAGAATACTGTGAGTTCTCTTTCAAAATATTTATTAAAATGGGAGCCTCTGAAAACTCCTTCTCCAGACATATCTATAACCCTGAGTCCCTTGGCCTTACACAGAGGGAATGCTGTGAAGCGGCATGGTACTTAGACACTTGCCAGTTGCTTGCGGTTGCCTATGCTATGCCAAGGAACCATATGGAAACTGAAAAATTCAGGAAAGAATCTGGATGCTTTGTCCACATGACAACAAATAATTGGGTATTTGGAAAGGAGATTTGGAGCTATATCTTTTTTTTTTTTTTAAAGATTTTATTTATTTATTCTTGAGAGATAGAAGGAGAGACAGAGCCAGAGACACAGGCAGAGACAGAGCCAGAGACACAGGCAGAGGGAGAAGCAGGCTCCATGCACCGGGAGCCTGACGTGGGATTCGATCCTGGGTCTCCAGGATCGCGCCCTGGGCCAAAGGCAGGCGCCAAACCGCTGCGCCACCCAGGGATCCCTGGAGCTATATCTTGAGTCATCCTCTGGGAATTCCTAAATACCACCTCAGAGGGATTAATGGAATTTTATATTTCATCTTTCTCTCTTCCTTCTCTGTCCCTTCCCGCCCTCCCCACCCCGAGGGGTCTTATTCAATAGTCACATCCAAATCTCTGTCTCAAACCCTGATTCTGTCCTGGACACCATTTCCAAAGGCCTCTGGGGCCTCCCTGCCAGTGTACCTGTGATGGGTAGGGCTCACCAAATGTCCCTATGCTCCTGTGTCTGCCAGCTGCCCTTGTAGGTAGGTCAGGCCATGAACCCAGGCTCTGGCCAATGGGATATGAATGATGGTGAGTGACTCCCAAGTCGAACCCCACAAAATATCCTGTGTCGTTCTCTGGCTTTCTCTTCTGCTGCAGTGACCTTGCAGGCTAGATGTACCAGATGGCAGAGCTACAAACTGGAGAGGGGAGGCGCCTGACCTGTACTTTGTAAATGAGTGCAATGCACCTTTCTTAGGTTATCCCACTGAGATTTGGGGATCATTTGTTACTGCAACCCAGCCTAGCCTAGCCTAAGAGCTCCAGGATGTTTCACAGACACCTTGGAGGCAACACATCCAAAGTGGAGCATCTACCTTCTTCAGATTTGTTCCTTAACTGTGTGGTGGCATCACTGTTGTCCTAGATGCTTCTGAATCTCCGTAGACTCGGATTCTCACCTTGCATGCACCTCGGATTCTCTCTCTCCCACCTCCATCTCCCCCTCCCCTGTGCTTACTTGCATCTTGTCATCTCTCACCTGGACCAATGCCCTGTGCCCTGCTGGCCTCTCTGTCTCTTTTCCAAGTTCTGGCTTTAAGGTGCTGCCAGAATTATCGTTCTGAAACACAAATCTGATCATGTCATCCTGTTCTTGAAAGCCCTCGAACATTCTCATTCACCTTGGAAGAAGGCACAAGCCTGGAGTGTCTGGGCTGGCTTCCCCTCAAGTCATATGGTTTCCTCTGCAAGTCGTATGGTTTGTCCTGCATGGTCAGGCCGCTTGCCCCTCCGTTTGCGGGTGGTGGACCTTTGTCCTTTGTCCCTTGTAGGTGCTGCGCTCTGTGTTTTAACTTCATCTGGGTCTTGGTTCATCTTTCAAGACCTACTCAAGTGTATTTTTCTCTTTGCCAACACCTCAGGCAGAATAAATCCTCCCTTCTTCCTTCCACCATACTCAGCACATATTTCCATAATAGCCTGTGTTCTCCAGGGTGCTCATGCTGGTAAGCGGGAGGAAAGGACAACAGGGTTGAAAAGTTGGAGAGAAAATTGAACTGGTCAAAGTCACATAGATTGTTAAATCGCAGAACCTTTCCATCCTTCACACGCACCTTCCACGGGAGTCTGTGAGAGGGACAGTGAGCCAGCCATGTGTCTTAAACCATGAATGTGCTTCTGGGGAGCACCTCATGGGGCTGCTGTCCTGGGGAAATACTAAAGTTGTCCTTTCTCTTGTTTTACAGATGGGGAAACTGGGGCCCAGAGCACACAGCTGCCAGAGATGGAGTAGGTGTGTGCTTGCTGGGTCCTTGGTGCTGCTGGCAGAGGGTGGCACCTCCTGTCGGGCCACGGACATGCTGGCATCTGTGGGACTTACCCCTCAGGACCCCCACCCTCACCCTACAATTGAAGACATGCCACGCCCCAGCCAGGGCACCTGGGAGGTTGGCAGAGGACTTCTGAGGGGATAGTAATGGATGAGATATGTGTCACACAGGCCGAATGTGGGCTGTTCTATCACTGTCGTACCTGAAGACCTGTCGGCGGTCCAGGTGCTCTCCTGAGCATTGTCTCGCTTGCATAACAGCCTGTGACTCAGTTGCAGTGACCGTTCTCAGGGGATGTGGGGAGACTGAGACATGAAGACACTCAGTGACTCACCTAGGGACCTGCAGGGCTGGGACCAGGTTCGGGCCCCAGCCTTGCTCCCGGCCCTTCGCTGGGAGCTCCACACCTACCAGCAAGCACCCCGTCACACACTGTGGCGGCTGCTGGCACACATCACCCCACAGCTACTTCTGAAACATCAGTGGCTCCCTGTCCTGCAGATCCGCTACTCCCTAGCTGTGTGCTCCAGGGTGGCTGTCTTAGCCACTCTGGGCCTCAGATGCCTTGCTTCTAAAATCAGAATAACTGTGCACCAAAACACCTGTCCCATGGAAGCTAGTTGGCAAATAATGCCCTCCTGCCACCAGTTCCAGTGAGCCCTGGTGTATGGTGTACAGGGTGGGGGTGGGGGCACTTGCCTTTAGCTGTGACAGCAAGTCTGAGGAGGAGCAGGGCCCACCAGAACTGACTGTATGCTTCCTCCCCCCTTCCCTTGCAGATATTTATTGGGCTCCTACTGGGCCAGGGCCTATGCATTTTTTAAAAAGATTTAATTTATTTATTCATGAGAGACACACAGAGAGAGGCAAAGATACAGGCAGAGGCAGAAGCAGGCTCCCTGCAGGGAGCCTGATGTGGGACTCGATCCCAGAACCCCGGGATCATGACCTGAGCCAAAGGCAGATGCTCAACCGCTGAGCCACCCAAGTGTCCCCAGAAGCTGTGCTATTTGGCTTCCATGGAGACTTCTGGTGGCTGCCATCTCCCCTGCTCCTGGGAATCCCCAGGGATGGTTTCTGCCTAGGTGTATGTCCGTCCTAAGTCTAGCCCTCTCTCCTCTGCCCTGCCTGCTGGAGTGACCACAGTGGGCTCTGGTCCCCGCAGACTGATGGGGAATCCCTCTTACCAGGGCCCCTAGGGGCTACTTTCCAGGGCCTTCCTTGCTGTGTATCAGATGACCAAGTACCAAAGCTCCAAGAAGCTGAGGGCTTACTTCTAAACCACAGTGCATCCCAGTAAGAAGGGGTGGTGTCTGCACTGGTCAGAGCTGGTCACTGCCCACTCCCCATCCCCATAGTGATTTATGCGTGTACACAGGTGGAGAGCAGTGGGGCTCAGGATAGGCCCCATAGCCTCTGCCTACCTGCCACAGGGGTTGGGTGGGTCATGGTCATGCTGGGAGCCCCAATCTCGATGGATATCAGTGGAGTTGATAATCATTCCAGCCCTGTCCCAGCTTCATGGGGTGTGGGGGGATCAATGCTTGTGGAAGCCTGGGCAGAGGGGTCTGGTAGAGAAGAGGGCACCCCAGGCCTACCCCGACCTGCCTTGCTGGTGCATGGGGAAGCACAGGGTCTTTAGCCACATGCTGCTGCCACCCCTTGTTGTGGGTGGAAACTTGGCGAGCCCCTCTGCCTTTTTGCGCTGTGCCTCTCTTTCTGCTTCTGGGAAAAGGGGATGATGATGAAGCCCACCCCCCAGTCCATGCAGAGGCCAGCAGAGTAACACTGCAAAGTGCCTGGGGCTGAGCTGGTGTGGTCAGTCAGTGGTGGGGAAGCATCACCAACTCTGCGACCACCCTGTGGTGTCATTAACCTGCCTGCCCCCAGCATACGGCTGACCTACCTGAGGCTGGTCCCTCGTTCTGGTCATCACCTGGACCCTAACACCACACCAGATGCTCGAGGGACCAGGAGGCCTCAACTGTCATGCCCTACCCACCCTGCCCTGTACTCTTTTGCCCTGCAGCTCTGCCCAGGTCCTCAGATGTCCCCCAAATGGCCTTCCTCCAGGTCATTACCCATGCTGGTCCCTCTACCAGGAGCCCTCTTCTGCTCTTTCCACCTGTTTATCCTTCCAAGGATTGATTTGTTTCCTGCTGTCTCTCTGGGGCCAAGAGCCAGGAACATAATAGGTGCTCCGCAAACACCTGATGAACAGAAGCAGGAAACCAACCTGTCGCACTGCATTAGCTGTGCAGCCTCTATGATTTATTATTATTATTATTTAAGATTTTATTTATTTATGAATGAGAGACACAAAGAGAGAGAGAGAGGCAGAGACACGGTCAGAGGGAGAAGCAGGCTCCACGCAGGGAGCCCGATGTGGGACTCCATCCCGGGTCTCCAGGATCATGCCCCGGGCTGACGGCGGCACTAAACTGCTGGGCCACTGGGGCTGCCCAGCGCCTACAATTTAAAGGAAGTGGGTGGCTGGAAACGGTCGCCATCCTGGTCCCTGCCCGGTTCCGGGCTCCAGCTTGGTGGGCCTCTCACACCTCTGGCGTCTGGCAGGCCTGCGGCTGTAGTGCTCCAGGGCGATGAAATCCCTGCCTCCACCAAAAAGTGACCACGACCACTACCGCCATCACCGTTTCAGAATGTGCCATCTGAAGACTTGCCACCGCCTTCCGCCCTGTCGCCCCCCACTTCGGATTGGAGCAGCCAGACCCATGTCTCACGGTGGGGCCTTCTCGTCCTTCTCCATCTAGACATAGTTCCCTTCCTTCCGTCTCCAGATCAGACTTCTGCTCCCGGCCCGAGTTAATGTCCTGACCAGCCTTCCCTGCAGCTTTGCTCCTTTCCCTTGACAACCTGATAACGAGATCACTGTGCTTGATCTTTCTCCTGAAAGCCATCCCCTGCAACCCCGTGTCATTTGCTGAAAGTCATTAGGAGACTTCTCTGCAAGGCACCGCAGCCCCCCACCCGCACCTGGCAGCTTCCCTATCCCACCCCCCAACACCTGGCAGCTCCTTCCCACCCTGGCAGCTCCCCCACCCTGCAGCCTACCCTGCTGCTGCAGCTTCCTCTCCTCACCTGGCAGCCCCCCTGCACCTGGCACCTTCTTCCACACCTAGCACACCCGGTCCCCCCACCCCCTCACCTGGCAGTTGCCTACAGGTGCAGGCTTCTTAGTCTGGTTGGAGATGTACTGGGGGTGGAAGGAGTGGGAGAGTGGGACTAGTGCTGAGGGCACAGTGCAGGGGAGAGGTTCCCCTCTGTAGAGTCTGGCACCCAAATGGCCTGTCCCCTCTGTTTCCCTCCTGCTGAGTCCCCAAGCATCCCTGAGAGCATTGCTCATGGATTCCTTGGCCGCCTCTGAATCAGGCCCATGTGGGCAATTGTACAAGCTGAGCTTTGTCACATTTATAAAGAAAAATTAAAATATTATCACTAGAGACCTTTGATAATTTAAAAGAGCCTGAGACTTTTAATGAGTAAGTGGTCTGATTAAAAGTTGGAGAGATGGAAGTATTTCTCCTCCTTCTTGGATGGGGAGCATTGCTGTGGAATAAGGAAGCCAGCCTGGATCTTGAAGCTAAAAGGTCTGGATTGGGGCTCAATGGGGCCCCTACTCATCTCTCAGGAAACGCTCCATCTAATGGGTCCAACCACATGCCAGGTGTTTGGCATCTAGTCTTTCAAGGCTCTTTGTAAAAGCTGTGCCAGGTCAACGGCTCACGCTGGCTGTACACAGAGTCACCTGGCCAGTTCAGAGAGGACTGAATAGCGGGCTCTCCCTATGGAGGTCAGGAGGGTCCCCTCTGTGGTTCTCACATGGAGCCCAGGCCTAGAACCACTGGGTTAGCACAGGGGCTCTCAAACTTGGGGGCACATTAAAACACAGATCCCGGGGCCCCATCTGAGAGTTTCTGGTTCAGTGGGTCTGGGATGGGGTGCAGGCATTGGCATTTCTAACCAGTTCCCATTAATGCCGATGTTGCTGATCCAAGATGACTCTCAGAGGGCCACTGAGTCCAGGGAGTCCTGGTGGGACCATTACAGAAACCGAGAGGGGACATGTTTGTCATAGGACACCCAGGTGGCACACAGGAACATGTCGCTTTGAATTCCTCAGATAAATTACCGAATCCTAGTGTGCCTTCACCTTTACCTTCAAAGTGGGGAAAATAGTGCCCTTTCTGTGTTGGTGCTATATAGGTATTATTTGGATGTGAGGTTCAATTAGGTTTTCCTTCTGGAACAATCCCTGGCCAGAGTAGGCTCAACAAGTTGTAATGCTGATTATTTTCCTTATTGCTTTCTGAAGGATTCGTTGAAGGGTGTCCTCCTCTGAGCAGCCTTCTTCCCTTGGCCCCAGACGGCAGCAGCTCCCCCTGCCATAGGGAGCCCAGTAGCTCCCTCTGAGTACCTGCTTCCCCAACGTCGCTATTGATCATGTGTCTCCCCCATCACAGTGTGCACTCCCCATGAGCAGGGGCCAGGGGGGATGGGTCTGGAGCCCAGTGCCCCACGTGGAGCCTGGAATAAGGAGGCAGTGTGGGAGGTGGCTGGGGCTGCTTCCCCTGACTTAGGGTGCTCCTGTGGCGAATAATCAGGGATTGCAAATAGGGAGTGTGTTTGTATCACCCCACACACCCAGAGCATGGGTGCCAGACCCATGCATCTGCACACATGGTACCTCCACCAGCATTCACACCCATGCCTGCTGAGCCAGAGGCCGCCCCTGTGGTCTCCCCAGACTTCTCTCCATCAGGACGTCAGGACAGCATGCCTGACTGCCACCTATTCACCTTCCTTTCTGCATGGGAGTCCCTTGAGTCTCTGACTTGGTCACTAGTGAGGGTGAGGCCGGGGGGCGGGGTGCAGCAGGTGCTGGGAGTGGGCTTCCCTCCGTCCTCCCCGAGTCCCTTGGTGCCTTCCCTGGGCCCAGCCACCAAGGTCTATCTCAACCTGGACAGGAGCCTCCTAAGTGGTTTCCTGCACTGGTCCTTGCTCTGACATGTCACTGGTCTCACTGCCCTGCCCCCAATCCCCAGCCCGCTTAAAATCTCCAGAGACTTTGCACCAGGCTGTGAATACAAATCAAGCCTGCTGCGTGCCTCGTGCCTCCCTCCTTGGTTCTGGTGAGCTTGGGCGGGGATGGTGGCTCTTGTGCTCCAACCCCTGCTGGGATAGCTCTTCCCACTTTGCCCACCATTAGCTCCTCTTTCCCTGCTTCTCATTGTCAGCTCAAAGCTACCAGGCCTCTTAGTGACCCCTTCATCTCCATGGGGTGACTACCTTATGTGTCCCTGGGTCCTTACTACTGTCTGAGATGAGCTTTCCTTGGGATCTCTCCTCACAGAGGTCAAAAGGGTACCCCCTGTGGTTCTCACATGGAGCCCACAGGGATGAACAGGAGCTCAGAGGCACTGGGAGCCCATCTGCCTCCTTCATCACCGTGTCCCTGCGTCTAGTGATGTTTGAGAGCTGAGTGACCTCGGGGAGTCCCCACGTCTCTGAGCTTCAGAGTCAGACAAGGGATGAATCAGTCCTGCTCTTTTGAAAGCCCTTCAGCCTTATCAGGGCAGAGGGAGCCAGCTGACTGTTCTGGAAAAGGCACAGGTGAGGCATTTGCCACTCCACCTGCTTTCCAGATCTGGACACTCCTCTGCTCATTCGTGGATCTTCACCAAGTCATCAATAATGTGAGCCTCAGTTTGAGCCTGGGGTGGTGGTGGTGATGTGTGATGTGCCCATGGCTGAGGCTCTGTCTGAGCCTCCGAGAGGTGGAGTGCTGGCGAGCCCAGCACACAGGCCACAGGTAATGTGGGGTGGTGGGAGGGAAGAATGGCACCTTGGGGCTGGAATCTGGTCTCTGACTCTCTCTGGCTTGGGGAATGTGGGCAGTCACCACCCAGAGTGTTTCCTCAACTGTGAAAAGACCATCACACATACCCCACGTACCCCACAGCCTGGTTGTGAGAATTACATACAATAACCTGTGATGTTGCCCCTGCCCCTGAGAGCAGCTGCCCCTGGGACAGTCCAGCACAGAGTAGGTGCTCAGCCATCTGTCATGGTCATATTTTTTTAAAAATATATTTTATTTATTTATTCATGAGAGACCCAGAGAGAGGCAGGGACACAGGCAGAGGGAGAAGCAGGCTCCTTGTGGGAAGCCCGATGCAGGACTTGATCCCAGGCTCAGGACACCCTGAGCTGAAGGCAGAGCTCAACCACTGAACCACCCCGGTGCCGGTGCCGGACAGTAGGCTTTTCTTGAGGACAATGCTTCGGGCTCTCTTTTATTGAAACAAACAAACAAACAAACAAACAAACAAGGCAGGGGGAGAGTGCAGAGCCCATGCGGCCATCACTTTATGGCTGGGGTGGACATGGGGGAGTTGGGAAGGCCCAGGGGGCACTGGGTCTATGCTGGGGCATGACCCACCTCTTTTCTGACCACTGGCCCTGCTTTTGCCCCCAGCCCCAGTCTGCCCTGTGCTGTGTTTGTCAGCTTCTTCCTGGGCCCTGGGTTGCCTGGCTTGCCCCCCTCCCCCCGGCACTGGCCAGGTTCTGTTCCTCTCTGCTCCCTGTGCCAGACCACAGGCTCCTGCAGCTCTGGGCCCTTGCTTCCCTTCCCAACCCAGGGCCTGAGCTGAAGACTTAGAATCTGACAGCTTGGGAATTTACACCATGGAGGGGGAGGGACGGCTAGGGCACATTCCAGGGGAGGAGCCTTCTCAGACATCTGGCCACCCCCGAAGCCCGCCCCCCAAGGCTGGGCACAGACAGCAGGGGCCCCAGGGACTATCTGTTATCAGATCTGACTTCCAACTTCCGGTTGAGCCTGGGGGGTGGGGTGAGCCTACAGAAGAAGACTGGGCACTGGGTGCTTCTACTCCTGGAGGTGGGAGGGAACCTGCATTCTCTACCTTTCCCAAATGTTTGAGGCTTTGCTCCTCTGCCCCATTTGGCTTTCTCCCTCTCTCCCTCTCTCCCTGGAGCAGATATCCAGCTGGGAGGCAGGTGTGACAGAGCCTGGGAGCCCAGGATCTTTACCTAATGCAGAGGCCTCTAGGGGAAGGATGGAGGCAGGCTGGCCCCCACCTGGCAGAGGATGCAAAACTGTCCTCGCCTAAGTGGGGCTCCAGCCCCCTCCTCCTGTTTTCCCACAGGCCAATACAGAGCACAGGGTGGACGCTCAAGGAAGTTATGAAATCTGCCTAAAGCAGCCCGTGGCCTCTGGCAGGGACTTGGTGGATTGTGAGCCTGTTTTCACGTTCTTTGCTGTGGCCTGTCACGCCGTGCCCTGGTTGGGACCTCGCCCCCCTCCTTCTAGATGCTTCTGCACCCAGGTCTCTGTCCTCATGTTTGGAGGCTGCTGGGTTGGTGGCTCCTGGGGCTGGAACATAGACGTGCGCCGCCTGCAAGTGCGGGAGTCTAAGGCACCCGTGTGGCGGCCCGGAAGTAGGCTGTGCAGGGGCAGCCTCAGGGCCTTGGCAGTGGCCGGAGAGTCCCCTCGGTGCTGTCTTTGGAGGCCGCTGCGGAGAGCCCCTCCCCACGTCCACCGTCCCAGTGCTGGCTCTCCGGGGTTACTCGGTCTGTAAAGGTGCGCACCTGGGTGCCGGGTGTCCGCTCCAGGGCCGGCACCGGCTGCTGCTCACCCCCGTGAACGGTGCCGCCCCGTTGGAGCTGAGCGAGCACAGGCAGCAGGGGCGTGGGAAGGGCAGAGGGCAGGGAGCGGGAGGGCGCCGGCTGGCGGGGCGCGCTCCGGCCTCGGGACCCTGCCCCGGCCCCGGGGCGGCGCTCGGCGGGCCCGGGCGCGGCCGGCAGGTGGCGGTGCGGCCTCGGCTGCGCGGCGGCGGCGGCGGAGCGCCGAGTCCCCTCCTCCCGCGGCTCCCTCCCCTCGCCGGCTCCTTTCTCTGCGCTCTCGCTCGCGCTCCCCGGCGCCCTCCCGCTCGCCCGCCGAGGTCTCCCTCGCCCGCGCCGCCCCGCCGCCGCCCCCGGCGACCATGGCGCCCCGGGGGCCCCCGCGCGCCCCGAAGGGCCCCGGCCCCGCCGCCCGAGCCCCGAGCCCCGGGGCGCCGCCGCCGCCGCCGCCGCCGCCGCCGCCGCCGCCGCCGCGCCCGCGGCCGCTCCTGCTGCTGCTGCTGCTGCTGGTGCTGGTGCTGGTGGCCGCCTGCGGGGCGGCGGGGCGCTCCCCCGAGCCCGGGCGCCGGGGTCCCCGCGCGCTGCTCACCCGGGCGCCGCCGAGCCCAACCGCGGGGCGCGCGCTGCCGGGCGGCGGGGACGGGGACGGGGACGGGGACGGGGACGGGGACGGGCACCGGGACGGGGACGCCGGCGCCCCGGGGCTGGGTCCCGCTGCCGCCCCGGGTCCCGGCGAGGATGGCGCCCCCGCCGCGCACCAGGGGCGCCGGGCGCGGGCGGCGGGGGCCGGAGCGGCTCCGCGGGCGCAGGTCTCGCTCACCAGCACGTCGTTCGTGCTCAAGGGGGACGCGACGCACAACCAGGCGATGGTGCACTGGACGGGCGAGAACAGCAGCGTAAGTGCCCCCGCGCCCCGCTCCCCACCGCCCGCTCGGCCCGGCCGTTCCCGGAGACTCGGGGACCCGCAGCACCTCGGAGCGCCCCGCCCCCGCCCCGCGCCCGCCTCCAGACTCCAGGTGACGGGGGGCACCCCCCGAGGCTCCGGACCCCGGTCGCCGGGGTGCCTCCAGGTGCTCTAGGACCACCCCAACTCGGTGTTGCGCCCCGACCGCCCCCAGACTCCACCCGGTCTGCGCTCTGGGATTTTGGCTGCGCCCCCGCCCCCCGCTCTCCCTGGGACCTCGCTCCGCGGGCTCCAGGAGCCCCGGTCGGCTCAGCCCGGGATTCGGGGACCCCCTCTCCGGGTTCCCCGGCTGCACCCGGCCGCGCAGGAATCTGCGACCCTCGGAGTTGGCCCCCGCCGCGCTCTCAAACTCCCTGCCCGCCCTCCCCTTCCCGCTGCTCTGGAAGTTGGGCTCCCCCGCCCTCGCCTCCCGCGTTAGGGTCCTGGGCGCCTCCCTCCAGCGCCCCGCGATGGCTCCTACCCTTCCGGGCCCCCACCCATCCTTGTTTTGTGTGTGTGGTGCATCACGGGGTTGGGATGCCCTCATATCCTCCCCCCGGGGCTGCCCCAGCCTCGTTCTTCCCCCGGGCAGGTGATCAGTGGTCATACCGGGTCGCCTCCCAGCAGCCCTAGTGGGTCATCTCCAGTTTTGGAAGAGTCGGGGGAGGTGGCAGCTGGTTGTGTGGGGAGTAGAGCTGGGACTCTCCGCTTACTCCCTTCTATGGCTATTCGCTGGGGTCTCCCCCAGTGGCTCCCCCACCTCAGCGCTTCTCTTTGACAAAGTTCTGAGGCGGCATCAGGGGCCAGTACCCCCGCATGCTTTGGGAGTGGAAGGGTGGGGATCTATGCACTTCCCTAGCCTGGAAAGGGGGTGTAACGTGGGCTGGGGGGTGGAATTTAACCCGCCTCAGCCCTCCTGGGTTGATGGGGGCGGTTTGGTGAGGTGGATTCTGGGGGACGGTACTCCATCCCCTCTCCAGCCGAATCCAGGGGCAGCACACAACGGGCAGCACTGGGCACACTTGATTGGTCCAGAGCCCAGGGCCCTGCCATTCCCCCTCCTTAGCCAGCTGGGAGCTGCAGGCACAGACACCAGGTCTCTGGTCTTCTGTCATTTGTGCCTCTCTAGTCCCTAGAAAGCTGGGGTGGAGGGTGGGGGGCGGTTGCATTGGCTGCCCGGAGGCCAGCAGGGGGCGCTCAGGGTGCCAACGGAGTGGGAGTGGGAGTGGGAGTGGGGGGTGGCAGGTGCCTGACTCCAGGTAGCAGGCACCCTCCCTAGAAGAGCCCTAGGCAACCGTCCCCATCTGCATCATGAGAGAGGGGTCAGACCCCGCGTGACAGTTGGGCTCAGCTTTTCATCACTCCCCATACTGGTGAACAAGCCTTGTCCCTGTGCCGTAAGCTGTAACCCCCGGAGACCCACGGCTCAAGGAACACTGAGCATTTGAGGTCATCCTGCGGCACCAGACTATCTCAACCGAGCCCCTACCCCCACCTGCTCAGGTGGTTGAAGCAGCTGTTAATCCAGTGCCTCAGTCATTTTTGATTCATGGGGTCGCAGGGGGCCGTGTGGCAGAAGGGAGAGAGGGGCACTGAGGATGGAGGCCAGCCTCCCAGGTAGGACCCACTGGCACCCAGCACCCACCCCGTTGTGAGCACAGAGCCAGAGGGATGGGCAGCCTCCTTGGAGAGAGTGAGGAGGGGGCTTGGGCCAACGGGGAGCGTGCAAGGTGGGGTAGGGTCGGGGCGAGGTGGGGGAGCTTCAGAGGAGCTTCCCCGGCTTTGCACCCCGGGGCACACTGGCTGAATCAGGGACTGCTTTGTAACTAGGTGGCTTGTTTCCTGGGTACTGGCAGGTGAATTCCTGGAGAGGGGGCTTGGGAGGGGAGGGGGTTGGACTTCTCTTTGGTCAAGGGCAGGAGGTCCAGAACAGGAGCTTGAAAGGGTGCATCTCTCCCCTGGCCCCCTGCAAAGGGGAGGGCAGGGATAGCATGTGCAAAGCAGGGCAGAGCCTGGCACTTAGCACACACTTAGGAGGCGGAAGCTAGAAGTGCTTTATTATCGTCAGTGAGTGTTGTTGTCAGTGGGGTAAAGAGAAGGCGAGCAGCAGCACTGAAATGTTTTTTTTTTTTTTTAAGATTTTATTTATTTATTCATGAGAGACACACACACACAGAGAGGCAGAGACACAGGCAGAGGGAGAAGCAGGCTCCATGCAGGGAGCCCGATGTGGGACTCGATCCTGGGTCCCCAGGATCAGGCCCTGGACTGAAGGCGGCGCTAAACCACTGAGCCACCTGGGCTGCCCAGCATCGAAATGTTGACCCAGGCTTTCGGCTTGGGTGCCTTCTCACTCCTGCCTCCCTCCTCCCGCTCACCCATCCTCTGGAGTGCGATGTTGAGGCCCATTGTGCTCTCTGCAAAAGCAGGTCATCTTCTGGCCTGGGGAGCAGATGGTGCCTTAAGAGTACCTTGGTGCCTGGGGAATGCTCAGGGTGGGAGGGAAGGCGAAACAAGCGCTAAATGCAAATGTGTTTCTAATTGTTACTGTCTCGTGCACAGGTGCATATGTAGTGCTAGCATGGCTTTGTTTTCTGGGCACAGGAGCTCTTAGAACCAGCTTTGACTCCCTCTGTCCTCAACTGGCAGCCACCGGTCCAAAGATATTAGCCGGGATCCTGCACTGGATTTAGCCTCCGTTTGAAGGCACCATCTTTTAAGGCCACAGTGGGGAAGAAATGAACCTGCAGCCACTTTGCTGAGGGAAATCTTTAAAAAAATTTTATTTCATTTAATTTGTCCAGGTCAGGAGACCCGAGAAACTGTTCTTTGCAGACATGGTCCACAGGAGCAGAGAAAGCATTTGCTTTACCGTAGCAGGTGTTTTTCAAAATTAAAAAAAATAAATAAATAAGAAGCATTTGCTGAGAGGGACAGACTTTTTGAGGTAGTATTTTCGAGCATCTGCAAGAAGGAGTCACAGGAGGCAAGAGGCGAGCCCTTGTGGCTGGGCACTGGGAACATGTGTGCATATTCCTTCCCACGGCCCGACTTCTTCCTGCTCCCATGGAGATAGGGAAGTGGACTTGCCTGGAAGTTCAAACACTGCTTTTCTGTCTGTTGAGCTGTAGAAACAAATTGTTGTGTGTGAAATTAATGTTTCATCGAAACCGCTGGGCATTACCTTTGAGGGATCCAAAATGGGCTTTGCACGGACGCTCCAGGTTTTGCTTCTCTTGAGCTGCCCTCAGAGACAGAGGTAGGATTGGAAGGTGGAAATCATGCGCTTGCTTATTTTGCTTATTTTAAGTATATAGCTCACCTGGGTGCCTCCCTCTTGGCACTTGAACTTCAATTTTTTTTTTTTTTTGAACTTCAATTTTGGTTCGTCAGCTCCCTTGGACTTGAGCTTGTTTGACCAGACCTCATCGGTTCGGCGTTGTTGCCGCTATCCATGGATGAGCACCTCTTCCCCTCCCCTGCCATCCTCCTCTCCCATTTTCCACATTTGTTCCGTGCTGTGCCTAGAGGATTGGGGATGTCTAGGGGAATTGTATACAGTGGTGATTCCGAGCTGGTTAACCACGTTCTCTGCTCCAGGGTCTTGAGGAACCTGGTACTTGTGTATATTTTATACCCAGGGAGGCAGGGCTTCAGAGCAGACGTTTGGAGCTTTCGAGGGTGTGGATTGGGTCATGACAACTTGCCAGATGTCGAGATCCTTGAGGGCAGGTGCATTAGTGTTAGGGATGCCGTGTTAAAGCACCACAGACCGGGCGGCTTCAATGATAGAAGCGTATGTCCTTGCAGGGCTGGAGGCTGGGAGTCTGAGATCCAGGCACGGGCAGGGTTGGCTCCCTCTGAGGCCTCCTTCCTTGGTGTGTAGATGGCTGCCTTCTCCTGTGGACGTCCTCATGTGGTCATCCTCTGTGCGTGTCTGTGTCCTGATCTCTGCTTTTTATAAGGACACCCATCAGATTGGATCAGGGCCCACCTGACTGGCCTCATTTTAATGTAATTTTAACCTCTGTAAGGACCCTGTCTCCAAAATGCAGTCATAGTCAGAGGTACTAGGGGTTAAGACTTCCACATAAGGATTTTTTGGAAGGGGGCACAATTCAGCTCATAGCGGCAGGGAAGGGGTCTCTGTTACCCTTTCCCTCTCTGAATGTAATGTGGTGGAACCCAGACTGGTCCAGTGGGACAGAAGGGAGGGACACTAAAGCTAAGATACGAGGGGTGAGTGCCGTCTTCCCTGGTGGGGAAATCCGGGGAGGTGGCATGGAGGAGGTGGTATCAAAGTGGGCTTAATGAATGAGTGGGAGAAGCATATGGGAGATGGAGGAGAACACTCAGTGGAGAGGAACAGCTTGGGCCAGAGGTGGGCATTTACAAGTGTGCAGATGTGGTCTAAAAAGATGGTGAAGGCATTGTGCATGGAGACAGAGGGAAGAAGTTTGGAAAACACAGGTGGAAGTCAGCTCCTAGTGGAACCTAACAGGAGGCAGGAGAGCCCAGGATGGCAGTACGATGTGGTGTTGGTTTTTTTTTTTTTTTCAGTTTTGACTTTATTTATTTATTCATGAGAGACACAGAGAGAGGCAGAGACACAGGCAGAGGGAGAAGCAGGCTCCTTGTGGGAAGCCCGACGTAGGACTTGATCCCAGGACCCCAGGATCACGTCTTGGGCCAAAGGCAGACACTCAACCACTGAGCCATCCAGGTGTCCCTGTTTTGGTTTTTCTTGAAGGTTAAAGGCTTTTACTTAGAAAGGCTGAAGTGATTGTATGCTAATTGCACCAGCGAGATTGTACAAGAAATGACTTGAAAACCCCCTTTTGATATCCCTGGGGACTTAGATTCTGTCCTTTGTGCTTTATTCTTTCTATAGACCTCTGAGCTTAGGTGCAATTGAGCAGAAACAGGGCTTAGACTCCTGCCCATCATTGCTGAGCTCCAGACGTGCTGCTGGGCCTCTGAGTAAGCAGGCCGGGTCGTGGTGCTGCTGCCCAGGGCAAGTCCGAGCTGTTGGCCGTCCGTTTCCTTCCACGCAGTTCCCTCCACTCCTGTCTTCTTGCCTCTCGGGCATCCACCTGCCTTCCCGCGTGGTCACAGTGAGCTACTTGCTCAGAACCTGCTGGCCTGGGGTGAGCCTGGCCTGATCCTTCCTAGCCTGGAGATCTTGGGCACGCTCATGAAATTGGGCCTTGCTGTCTCGGAGCTGGGCTGTGGAGGCTGGCAGGCTTGCTCTGCAGGGAAGGGAGGTGATCCATCTTGTGCTCAGACAAGGGCCTGGCCCACAGCAGGTGCTCAGGAAAGGATGTTAGGGTTCTGTCTGAGTTTCCCCCAGCACCCCGGAGTGGGGGGCAGAGTGCCAAGGGGGCTGGTGAGGCACCTTGGAGATGAGGCTTCCAGACAGAGGCTCAGAGGGTAGGCAGCCGTGACTGGGCCTGGGCTGACCCTGGAGGGGCTGTGGGAGGGAATGGGTGTGGGAGAGGTTTCCAGGTGAGGGATGTGGCTGCCCTGGCTCTGCAGGCCTCTCTCTTTCCCAGGGTGGCACTGGCTTCCCGGGTCCTGGCCAGCCTCCAGCGTACAGAGACCATAAAGGCCTTCTCATAAACTTTAGGTTCTTGAATGAACAGATCCAGATCTGGTGACAGAGCTTGCAGCCTTATAAGATAACTTGCAGCCTTATATCTGATGGCTGTGGTTTCTTGGGAGGCAAGCTTGGTGGCTCCAGGGCACAGGGTCTTACGGTCAAGGCTGCTGAACGTTCCATGTGGTGTTTTGGAATTCCAGGCCACCATGGGGCGAGCTTCCTGGCACGTTGATGTAGGGGCTGGATTCGAGAGAGAAGTGGCTCACAGGAGGCTGAGCTGTGGCTGATATGCGTGGAGATGGTGGGCATCCACCCAGATGAAGAGCATCCTGTCTTAGAGGCCTTCACCAAGGATGACCAGTGGCCACCTAGGCAGGGGCAGAGGCAGAGGGTGTCAAGGGATGCGGTGACCAGGGCTGAGTACCTGTCACACATTTGCTATCAGGATGAGGGCTGTGGAAGTCCCCCAGGGACCCTGGGCCTTGTGGCTGGGCGGAGAACAGTGAGAAAATGGGGGAAATGTGTCTTAGGACAGTAAATGGAGATGTGCATGGGGTACGCAGAGTCTCAGGAAGTGCCATACTTAGAGAGACGCCTGCCCTTTGCCTGGGGTGACCCAGGGTGACCCTAGGATCTTGTGTACTCTCCCTGTGCTGGGAGAGACCCCATGAGTTTGAGAGCCCCAGGTGAAAAGAGGCTGCACATTAGCTCTTAAATCGGCTGCTTTCTCTGGAGGGTTAGGTTCTGGGGAGACAGTGATGAGCAAGATCAAACACAGCCCCTGTCCTGGTACCATGTTTGGTCTGGACAGGAATTCGTCACAGAGCATCTTGGTGTCGTGAGAACCTGCTCTGGGGAGGTCAGGGAGGACTTTCTGGAGGAGGTGGTAATGAAGCGGCTCTGAGGGACCAGTAGAGTCAGTGTCGCCTGGGCTGAGGAGCAGATAGGATGGAGAGTATGAAGGCCATGGGAGAGGCACAGAGGCCTGAAAAGCCTGGACCACTAGGACAGAGAAAGGACATCCATCAGTCAAGAAGCTCGGCTTGAAGGCAGAAAAACGGCCCTATTAATACAGTTCCTGAACACGGTGCACAAATCTACTTTTACTTGAATAAAGTGGCTATTTAATTTGTAGTTGCATGAGAGTTCCTGAGAGTATTTTAAAGAGGTCATAAATTAACTCCATCCTTTGCACGCCCCTTCAGAGTAGAGTGTGGCTTAGTGCAGGGGCCTTCCAAAGGGTTGTGGTTGTTTTTCATTTTCATTTTATTATTATTTGTCGGAGGCAGGCTCGGGCCCTGGAGGACGCCAGCAGGGAGTACATGGTTGAAGTAGTCAGAAAACACGCTGGGATGATGCTGAGCATCTCTGTGCCTTTGGGGGTCTAGGAAGATGCTGAGGTGGAGCTTGTACGTTGGCCTTGTGTATGGGGGCATCTTCTTATTTCTTGCTTCAGCCTCCAAAGATGGAGTTATTTATAGATTCTGACAAATGGCCCATTTCACCCTCACCCCTCTTAAAGGCCAGCATTTCTGTGGGTGCTTTGTGGAGTGGACAGGGATGCTGATGACCTGAGATGCCAGGCTGCCGTCGCAGTTCCCAACCACTGTTCCCAACGGGTTTGGAAGCCCTGGGAGCAGGGAAGCCTGGGTTTTGGGGCCGGGACCACCGGGCCTCCATCCACAGCATTTAAAGGGTTGAAGTCATGCCTGCTGATCTGTTCACAGCCTGCTCTTGCTGTGGGAATCCTGGGAAAGCCTTGTGCAGGGTGGGAACTTAGATTCTGTGTATGGAAAAAAATGCCATAAAACACGAAATGTGCCCGAGGCTGGGTCCCCCTCAGTAAGACATGCTGGCTGGCAGGCTGTGACTTCCTAGACCCTTGGCACTCCTGGTCCTGGGTCCTGGCTCAGAGGAAAGCGGACAGTGGGGACTGGGGATGCCCCGCACTCACTGGGCCCTGGAGGGTGCATGCCCCTGATCTGTTCCGACTCCTGCAGAAGGCAGCAGCAAAATCTTTGTGACTTAAGCCCTGTGTTTCAGGGACACTTCACACGATGTGTCTTGTGCTCATCATCTTTATCCCAATTAAGTTCCTTTGTCGCCTTAAAAAAAATTAATAGGGATACTCGAACGTCAGCTCTCACAAGGATGAGTGAAGGAAAAATGAAAACCCGGGTGTTCTTTTGAGGTGAAGAAGTTCTCCTCATTTTGCATTTCTGTAGCAGTCACTTACGGTGTTTGCACAGCACATTACAATCTTTTAATTAGTTTCTTCTCACACTACCTCGACGATCTTAAAATAACCCTACTCTCCTTCCTCGGTAATTTTCTTGCAAAAGCAGATAATTTCCTTGCAGCGTGGAGCTCGCCTGGACTCCAGCAGGGCACATCTCTTGCATGGCGCCATTTCCCGATGCTCAGAGATAAATTCCGTTCGCATCAAAGTAAGAAAAGACCCAGGCCGAGTGTGGCTGCTTCTATTCAGATCAATTCTAATTCAGAACGGGTTCTTTATGAGGCTTGTGCAGCGCACGTACTTCCAAGGCATCAGAAGCAGAGATAGCATCGCGCAGGCCTCAGCCGGCATCCCTTGGCTAGGATCGGCTGGAAGCTTCTGTGTCTGATGTCACTTTATCTTATAAAAACAATTCCTCATCATTTACATCGTGCTCCTGATGAGTAAGAAGGACGTTAATCGTCATGGTTGTCGGGTTCTCAAGGATGTGCCCAGGGCTGTGCCAGGTACCTCACTTGCATTGCCTCGGTTAAGTCCTGGAACAGTTATCAGACCCACTTTACAGGTAAGAAGAGTAAGGTTCCCTGGAGCGCAGATGCTCGTCTGAAACCACACAGCTAATAAGGGTCTGAGTTGAGGTTTGAATTCTTTCCCTCTGAAGCCCAAGTGTTTTTTATTTTAGTGTAAGAACCGTCTTGTCTTCTTTTTCTTTATTTCTTTCTTAGATTTTTTATGTATTTGTGAGAGACACACAGAAAGAGGTAGAGATACAGGCAGAGGGAGAAGTAGGCTCCTTGCAGGGAGCTTGATGCAGGCCTCGATCCCAGATCCCGGGATCACGACCTGAGCCGAAGGCAGGTGCCCAACCACTGGGCCACCCAGACATCCCTGGATCACATCTTCTTTACCCATGCATCCATCCATGCATCCATCCATGCATGGACACTGGGGCTGTTCCTACCTTCTGGGTGCTGTGAATCATGCTGCTGAGAGCATGGGTGTACAGATACCTGTTCAGGTCCCCGTGTCCACTGCTTTTGGGTGTGTACCAGAAGCCAGGTTGCTGAGTCATGTGGGAATCCCGGGTTGATTGTTTGGAGGAGCCCAAGGTCTTAACTCCAGCAGAAATTGCTCTCGTGTCTGCCTTGAGTTTTGCTGGCTTGCCCATTAGTTGCACGATTGCAATCCCCAAAGAAGTCCACCACCCCGTGTTTTTGGAGGAGAAATATCGACAGTGATAGAGGCGGTCCTGCGTCTAGAGAGGACCTGGCGGTGAGACTGTGCGTGGGAGTGGCTTTTGTGTCTATTTTCTTCCAATAACCCTGATTCTGCCAGCGTGACCCAAGGGAGGGGCTGTTGCTCAGAGCCCAGGAAAACCAGCTCTGTCTGCGTTGCAAAGTCAGGATGCTGGTTGGTCTGCTGCCCGGCCAGGGGGCGGGGGCGGCGGGAAGAGGAAGGCAACTGTCTGACGGAGACGCAGTCTTGGAGCTGTTGCTTCCCTAAGGCTGGTGGTGTGCATTTCAAGTTCAAGCTCATTTCACTACCCCCCCTGCCTTTAGGAGCTTTCCCCTATCGACTACCTCATTGACCAGTTAAATAATTCAATTTTCCCTCGGTAAAAATAAAGCACTCGATAAAAAAATCTCATGTTTTTCTCAATTTATGCCCATCGATACCACTTAACCCCATCCAAGTTTATTTTCTGATTTATCTTTTGACCATTGGATGGGGCTTCTGGGTGTTTTATTCCTGCAGCAAACTTCCTTCTGTGATTTGGGATGGCTGCTCTGTGCCTTGGCTCGGTGTCGCCCCAGGACGCACACTGGGGGGCTTCCTGGCTCCAGGGACCTCCCCCCCAATCCTGGCATGGGGGTTCTTAACCCTCTCTGTACCATGGACTCCCTCACCCCAAGTCTGGAGAAGCCCATGGAACTTTGTCAGGAGGTCGTTTTTAGAATGAGCATAAAATAAAATATGCAGATAACAGGATTAAAAGGAAACAGATCCTATGGATGAAGTTATTGAAATACTGGAATGAATTTCTTTACCAACGAATCAACGGGAGCCAGCAGAAGGCAGGTTCTGTGTGCGTGCAGAAGTAGCAGTGACGCCGGTAGGCCGGGGCCCGGGGAAGAGAGGGGACAGACAGATCCCATGGGAATGATTTCTCCCCCGCCACCCCTCTCTTCCCCAGCCCTGCTCCCCATGTACTGCGGCCCCGGGGCTCTAGCCACTCCTTGGCCTCGAAGGTGCCTGAGACTTTGGGCTTGGAGGGAGCGGGCTTTGTCTGCTTGTTTCCTGCTGTCCCCCAGTACCTGGCTCCTAGTAGATGCTCAGTAAGCATGTGAGTAGGACACGAGTGACCACTGGTCCTGGAGGGCTGCCCAGGGCTCAGAGGCCTAGCCTGCTGCCCTGTCTCCTGTGGGTCTGGGAGAGGTCAGAGCGGGCCCCTGCTGGCGGTCACTTGGCTGGGGAGACACAGAGCCGAGGCCCCCTGTCTGCTGTCTGCTCTTTGAAGCACTGACTACTCCCCAGCCCGGCACAGAGAGGGTCATGTTGGCTTCCCGGAGAGATGAGAGATCCGTTTCCTGCCTGAGACGAGGCTGAGTAGAGAGCCATCCAGAAGCTTCTGACTCATGGCCGTGGCTGTGTGGCCAGGCCTCAGTGCCCTTGCCACATCTCCTACCTTTGCCCTTTACCCTCTGGCCAGGACCCAGGGCACTCTGTGAGAGGTGAGAGGTGAGAAGGCACCTGCTGCAGAATTAGGGGCTTTAAATAGTGCTCCTGGTTCCAGCCTCATTTCACACACATGAGACAAAATGCCCAGGACAGGGCTGCGCTCAGCTTCTGGACCGGCAAATGACTGGGTAGGCTGGGCCGCTGTCTCCGGCAGAGCTGTCCTTAGCACCGGCTCTGGAGCGGAGGGAGCATCGGCCTCTGCTGGTCTGAGGGCCCTCTCTGGTCCCTGCAGTCTAGCCATCCATCTGCCAGCAGCCCTGCACTGCGGGGTCCCTTGGGCTGGCCTCTCAGAGGCGTGTCTTCTTTCCGTGTCACCTTCCTGCATCATGTGTCCCCTTCAAGAAGGTCCTGCCTTTGGAGGTCGGGGTGCTAGCAGCACCCCCTTGCAGCATCCTCCATGCCCCCTGACATGCTGCAGACAGAGCTGCGGGAGCATGCACCAGCCCCTCCGGGACCTGCCGGGACCTGCCAGGACCTGCCCCCATCCCTGCCCTGGGGGTGCAGGAGGAGAGTGCTGGTGTGTGCGGAAGCTGCACCACTGCAGCCAGCTCCAGGGCCGCGGGTGGCAGGGGTGCCAGTCAGGGCCGGGGGTGGGGGACTGTGGGGGGTAGGGGGGGTTGGTGTGTTTTCATTTTCCTGAACCGTTTGCTCAATTACAGCAAAGCAAAGCCCAGCCGTATTCGTGAAACATTCGGCTCCAAGCGTCGGCTCGTACAGAGAGTGTTTCTTGTTGATGGCTGGGTTTTCACAAGCTTCTTGATGTGAATTATTGCCTGGAATGCTCTCCTCTTAAGATCCAGTCAGACTTTCTTTCCATCCAGTCCCAGGCGAGCAGAGGCCTGAGTCGGCAAGAGGAAATCCGAAACCCTTGGCCCTCAGGACTGGTCTAACTGAAGGGAGCGTTGGAGCCAGCTTCCCTAAGACCTCCCCCCCTGAGATCCCTCCCACTTCCCGAGATCCCCCCCCACTTCCCTGAGGTCCCCCACTTCCCTGAGGTCCCCCCACTTCCCTGAGATTCCCCCAGCGTCCCCCACCCCTCTGCCCCCCGTCCTGTACCATCACCAGTGCCTTCTCTGGCTCAGAAAAGCAAGGACAAGCCCTAGACACCAAGGCGGCCTAGGGTGTGGAGGAGGGGGGTCCTGGGACAGTTTGGAGCTGGCCACCTTGGCCCCTGAGCTGGGAGAAGGAGGGGGCAAGGGGGCTGTCTGTGTGGTGTGGCAGGGAAGGAAGCAAACTGCTTGCAGTCCTGTAGGCCACAGGACAGTCCTGCCTTCTGGAGCAGTTTCCAAATGGCCTCTCAGTGGACGCTGTCCATCGGAAAGTTCAGGGAATTACTGTCAAGGCAGGGTCTTGGCAGAATGGGGCTGAGGCAGGGCTGGTCCCTCGGCCCTCTCCTGTGGACGCATTTCCTGGGGCCTCTCCCTGTGGACCAGGCTTCGGTCTAGGCTCCATGGCCCAGAGAAGAAGCAGCCTCCTGACTGCAGGGGCTTCAGCCTCACGGGGAGATGGGCAAGGATGCCACACTCCTGACCCAGCCATCAGAGGCTGATCGCTGGCCTTGGGGCCCTGCTGGCTCCATGGCCCTGGAACCCAGCTTGGCAGGCTCCTCCTCCAGGCTGAAGCCGAGAGGGGAGCCATCCAGAAGCTTCTGACTCACAGCAAGTGGCTGTGTGGCCAGACCCGGGAAGCCTCAGGGAGCCCAGGCTCCTCCTCCAGGGAGCCCCAGAAGCCCCAGTGCACTGCCTGTGCTGATTGAGGCACCTGTCCCAGGACAGGGGCAGGAGCCCTTCCTGCTGCGTGCCTGTGGCTCCTAATCATTCCTGGCGTGCACCCAGCCTAAGAGCAGGGCTCACATGACTGGTATAAGGATGAGAGGCCACAGCTCCGTCGCCTCTGCCTTTGTCTGGGGCCCAGGGAGCCCCTGGGGCTGGGCTTGATCTCCTGCTGTGTCTCCCCCAGCGTACCCCAGATTTCGGTGGGGATGAAGCCCCTTGTCGCCTTGCTTATTGGTGGCCTCTCCCTAGTCCCATAGATGAGCTTGTGGCTGTGCCCTGGTCTGGGGTCTTGGGAGCCCCAAGAAGGCTGATGGGCTGTGTGAGCCTGCCTGGCCCACCTGCCCTGACTGCCCTGGCTTGGGATGGGCAGAGAGGAGGGTGGCCCCATCTGCCTCCCCATCATTCCCCCAGCACAGATAGCGTGGCCCCCACCTGCCCCATGGCCCCCACCTGCCCCTGACCACATTCAGGCCCTCTTCACACCTGTGATCCTCCACTGGGGTGTCTCCTCTGCTCTGTTGCCCCTTGGCTGTGAGTGGCCCTGGCCAGCAGCTAACCTCATGGAATTTCTCATCCTTAAGGGGTATGAGACTGTCCTTGACCTTGCTGTGGACAGAAAGCCAGCGTGTGTAAGGGCTGGGCTATGTGCTGGGCCACCAGCTTCTGTTCAGGGTACCCCTCCTCACCCCTGCCAGACTGCCCCATCCTTTGGGGACATGTTTCCTCACCCTGCACCTCACTGACCTCCTTCTCTGGGGATCCTAACACCTTCCCATCTTGTGCCTTGGCTGGTCCATCCTCCATCCTGGGGTGTTCTCTGGGGTGGTGGTGTCTGGTGAGCCTGGATGGAGTATTGGGCCAGAGGCCCCCCTGCAGGAAGGGAGCCTGCCAGACCATCAGAGAGGGGTCAGCTGTGAGGTCGGCTTGTAGTGCTGAGACTGGCCCAGGCTCGGCCCAGATCAGTTGTATGTTTGGAGGCATGGAGGGAAGAGCCCCCCAAGAGGGCAGCAGAGTCTTACCCCTGGCTGGCATTGTGGACACCGATCCGTGGGTTTGGGATCATTTCCAGTCTGGGGTTTGCTGGATTCCCACGCTCACCCCAAGGCTGGCAGACCTTGTTTTCAGTGTGATGAGAGGAAGGTAGAGTCCCAGGATGACCCCCCACGTGTCAACAACTCTGAGAGTCTCACTGACACCCTTGGGGTTTGGCCTGAATTTGCACTTCCCTTACAGGGTGTTTGAGAGAGTGGGTTTGGTTTGCTCATTGGACAGTGAGTAATGGAGAGCCTGTTCCAGGCTGCACCTGTCTCCAGGTGAAGGGGTGACATGGCCGAAGGAAGCAGGGTTCCTGCCCAGGGAGAGGCAGATGATGAGCTGGGGACACAGGGCAGGAGTGGGTGGGAGGGTTGCTGTGCTGGATGCACAGGTGTGTGTGTGTGTCTCTGACTGGGGTGGGGGAAGCAAGGGTCTGTGTGAGTCACTGGCCAGGGAGGGTGGAGGGGGTGGCATTTCCCTGGAGGTCTGCTGGGGTCCTTAGCAGTGCTGTGCAGGGCTGCGTGTGGCCAGGGAGTGCTCAGGGCAAGTGCCTCGGCTGGCCCGGCCTCCTGGGTGCTTATCCACCCATCCACCCACATCTTCTGTTGCTCTGGACCTCAGAGGGTGCCGGGGATGGTGGCTGTGCTGCTCATGGCTGCTTGTCCTCTCCCAGGAAGGTTCCCCTGTAAAATAGGGGTACACAGTCCCCGCCTATCACATTGTCATGGCTCTAAGGTGAGAGAATTCGAGTAAATGTTGATCACCAAGCCCAACGCCCGGTGTCCATCAACTCTTTTTGTTTTGGGAAGAGGGCCTAAAGACCCGCCACCTGCTGACCAGGTCCGTCATTCCTGGGCCTACAATGAGAAAGGCATTTGGGGGAGGTCAGGGGGCAGTGGCCAGCTAGCTGCCAACAGCTCAGGGTCCACAGGACTCTTCTAGGAGCTCCTGCTGCTCCTCAGACGCCCGGGAGCTCATAGCAAGGCTGAGTCAGGGCTGCAGACTCACCTGTGTAAGAAATTTCTCGTGTCTGCACTTTTTCCCCTGAAGTCAGTAAATTCTGTGTCCCCGTCCTACAGCAGGGAGCAGAACTTGCCCCTGAGCCTCCCTACCTGGAGAAATTTGGGAAGGCTTCCCAGAGGTGGTGTCTGTGGGGAAAGGCGGGGGAGATGGGGGGGGCGGGCATCCAGGTGGTGGGAACAGCAGGGCAAAGACTCTGCTGGGCAGAAGAGCCTAGAAGGGAGGGCCCATGGGAGGAGCTGGGAGGGGCTTTCAGGTCAGGTGCTTCCCTGACCTTTGTTGTGGCGCCTTCCTAAAGGCGTGGCTCTGTGGATGTCCTCTGGGAATTCCGCCAAGTGCATGCACGTCCCACCCACCCACCAGGCCATTAAGAAGGAAGTAGTGTGAGCGGGAGGGGCGGGGGTGAGTGGCTAAGACTCCCTTGGCTAATCCGTAATCCCTTTTCTTCTCTGTTCTACCTGGAAGAAAGTACAATGGCATTTTTTTTCAGAGCGGGGCCAGGAGATAATGGATAGTGTCTGTTTCTGCATATTTCCATCACGAGTGTTCCCGGGCTCGGTCTCGTGTGTGGCCCGAATCTCCTCGGCTTCCCTGCCTGGAGGCCCCGCCGTCCTGTCTCCCCGTACGTCTGCCTGGAGGCAAAGGCCTGTGCCTCCTAGCCCTTGCCCACCTCGCCCGGCTTCTCTTCCTAGCCCCGACTGGGACATGCTGTCCACACCATATGGTCCCACCTGATGGTGTCCTGGCCAACTGGTCAGGCCTTCCGCTCAGGCTTAAGGTGGGGTGTGTGTTCCCATGTCCTGGCTTCCTCATAGCTCCTGTAAAGCTGCACACGGAAGGGAGTGTGTTAAGCAGGAGTCTTGATTACAAGTCATAGAAACCTGACTCCAAGTAGCTTAAGTGAAAAGTAGACTCGTGGGCTCACAGATCCAGGCAGCCCAGCGGGCTGACTTCAGGCCTGGCTGACTGCAGGGGCCGTAATTCGAGTCTCTCTATCTCTGGGCTCTGCCTCCTGTGTGTTTGCCTCCTCCCCTAAATGCCCACTCAGGTTGTGGCTTTGTGAGAAACTGAGGCTAGCCGGCCGGTGCTTCCCAATGAAATCCGGAACCCACATGCCTGCCCTGCACCCATCACCCCTGCCAGAGGGCTGATGTGCTCTGAGTGCCAGGCCCCGACCCCTAAGGGGGCCAGGCTGCAACCATAGACCTTGACTGTGTTGGTGGCACGGTGGGCGGGCGGGGAGGGTGGGGGTGGGGGGGTGGGGGTGGTTATCCTCCCACCTTGGGGGAGCACCCAACACTATCACATGATGTCCCTTTCCCTCTCCCAAAGTCCCTGGAGTCCCAGAGGGGTCAGTGTGATTTCCACTGGAAAATGTGGCAGGACCACCTCTGTGGGCAGGGCCAAGACAGGCTCTATCACCTCACTTTCTTGTGGTTTTCTGTCTGTTGAAGCCCCAAACCTGGTTGGTCCAGGGCCACTTGGCTCTGGTTGGGGCCATGTCTACCTCCACAGGGCTCATGAGTAGAAGAGGCCCCCTGCTATGACATCTGCCCCCAGGATGCCTGTGCCCCGTGGGCTCACTGGGGCAAGGCTGGTGGGTAAAGCTTTGCAGCTACAGGTCGCAGGGCAGGGAGAGGTGGCACCACCTAGCAGTGGCCTTTGAGTCCCAGGCATGGGTCACAGGGTGGCCTGAGCAGGGCTGGAGGCAGTCCCATCTGATGGTGACTGAGACTGGGGTGCCCTGGGTAATAGCACCATCGTCCTGGCCTGGAGACCAAGGTGCCAGTGGTTTCATCCCTTAGGGGGTTACTTTAGTCTTTGAGTGTCCCTCCAAAACCTTTTTAACCCAAGGAGACCACAGCCTGGGGAGGTTCAGCGGCTGGCACAGAGTCCAAAGCCATGTGTGGAAGTGGGGTCCAGGCCCGTCTGCGTGTTCTCAGGCTGGAGAGCCTGGTGCTGGGCCCTGGGAGAGGCTCACAGATGCCCCCTCGAGTCCTGGCTGCAGTCTCAGGAGTTGGGGTGGCTGGCGCAGGCTTCTGGGGCATTTATGTCACATCCCACCCCTGAGCTGTGACATTCCCTCTGGGGAGTGAGCTGAGGGCCCCCTGAGCATGGACTCCCTCTCCCGGGGACTTGGCTGCGAGTCTTTGTTGCCATGATTTCGCCTCCAGCCCGGGTGTCTGACAGGAGCCGCGGGAGAAGGTGAGTCACAGACGGTCTCCTCTGGTCTTCCGAGAAGGAAGCCAGCCCCTGCTCACGGCTCCTCTGCCAAGAGGACAGCTGTGGGGTGGGAAGGCTCTCGTGTGGATTCATTCATTCATTCATTCATTCACTCACATGGGTGCCTACTGTGTGCAGGATGGTGGCTGAGGAGGAGACCCAGGATAGACTCCCAGGGTCTCAGCATGTCCAGGGTGCTTGGGATCCCTCCAGTGATGAGAGGCTCACCCCTTGCTGAGACAGCACATT
Organism: Vulpes lagopus; assembly: GCF_018345385.1. NCBI lineage: Eukaryota > Metazoa > Chordata > Mammalia > Carnivora > Canidae > Vulpes > Vulpes lagopus. The sequence continues at coordinate 119,497,080 of NC_054827.1, forward strand.
CCAGGGTGTCTGGTCTCTGCCGAGACTGGCTGAGGTCAGCAGTGCACTGGGGTTGCAGTACGAAGACGCTGCCCCAGGCAGCTCAGGTCGTCTGGATGGATGTAGGATGCCTGTCTTTGCTGGTTGGGTTTCTGGGCTGCGAGTCTGTTCGGCTCAGAGTGGGGGGTGGCGCCAAGCCCTGTCGAGGGGCCCAGCATTGCCTTCATGTGACAGCAAACACTGGAAGGCAAAGGCTAGGGAGTCTTCAAGAATGTGGTGTGCCGCCACCCTGTGGAAACCCCCCAGCCCAGGATGGGGCTTCCTGGTGGCCAGTGGTGGGTGGAGGGTGGGGGGGTCGGGGGCCAGGGTCTACGGCCATGTCGCCCTGTATGAGCTCTCCGGCTGCTGTTAACAAACGACCACCCACTTTGGTGGCTGAGAACACAGACGTTTTCTCTTAGGGTTCCGGGGGTCAGAAGTCCAAGGTCAGTATCACTGGGGGACAGTCAGGGTGTTAGAAGGGAGGATCTAATCTCCCGTGTTTTTCAGCTTCTGGAGCTGCCCTCCTTTCTTGGCTGGTGACTCCTTCCTTGCCCCTGCTGGCCTCTGCTCTGTGGTCACATCTCCAGACTCTGACTCCATCTGGGGTTCCCTGGGCTGTCCTTCCCCCCGCCCCTGCCGAAGCTCTGCTTCTATCACATGGCCTTCCATGTCACATCTCTCTCTGCCTCTTCTTTGTAAGGACCCGTGATGACACAGGACCCATGCCCATCATCCAGGGTAACCTCCCCTCTCAAGAGTCTCGAAACCATCTGCCAAGTCCCTTGCAAGGTAACGTGTGCACAGCTTCTAGGTTCAAGGGCATCTCTTGGGGCTGGTACCAGCTCCTGCTGCCTTCCTCCCCTGCCAGCCTCCCCTGGCCCTTATGTGGCGCTCTGACCAACTGCTCTCAGGTCCTCCTTCCCCATCTGTCTCTGGCTTTTGCAAATGGGTCCATCTCTATGTGGCCTGGAACCTTCCAGCAAGGCCTTCTAAACACAGGCCTCCCCTGCTTTGGCCCCACTGTGGCCAGAGCAGGAGACCATAATACTCTGCCCTCCATCATCTTCCTGGGACATTGTGCCCCACCTCAGGACCTGGAGGAGCCCGCAGCCCTCTGCATGCCATGGCCCTCAGATAGAGCAAGTGTCAGTGAGTGTTTGTAGAATGAGTGGAAGTGTCCACGTTCAACTTGCAGATAAGTGAGAGGAAAGCTATTTTTAAAGCACATGTAACCAGTCCGCCTGATGCTGGACCTCTTGGCCCATCCTTCTATCCATAGACCTGTTTGGGTGTCCCATGAGGCTGAGTCTGCATGTTTTACTTAAGACAAAGATTTTAAATCCAGTTGGAGGCAAAATTTGGCCAACTTCGAATGATATCAAATCAGCAAATATTTATTGAGCAGGTGCAGACGAAGGCAGCTCCCCAGGCGCGGTGGAGAGGTGTGGTCTGCACACCCACGACAAAATTGCCCAAGGGGCCTGTGGCTTCTGCTAGCAGGTGGCTTATTATTTAGTTGTGTGTGGGTGTGCGTATGAATGAACGAGAAGGGAAAAATACCCAACGGTTGAGTCCTGTGCAGGGAAGGAAGCCCTGAGGAAGGTTTGTTGGGTGGGTTGTTCCTGCCTGTGGGAGCCCGAGAACTTTGGCAGAGCTCATGGAGGGGCCGGGGTTTTCAACGGTTGCCTGTTGTTTCCAGGTGATGAAGGTTGAGGGATTTGCGGAGAGCCAAGAGCCCTGCAGAGGAGACAGCTAAGCTGGGGGTGGGGTGAACGGGGTCCCCAGCCTGCCCATCCCTGCCCAGCCTGCTTAGCTGGGTGATGGTGGCAGACGAGGGCATCCCTCGGAAGCCTGTCTTCCCTGCATCTTGGACGTGAATGGCCGAGCCCCTGGACCAGCCAGGAGTCAGGAAAGCCCCTCCAGAAGCAGACGTTCATCCTAGGAGGTTTGTGAGCCATTGCACTTGGCCAAAGCAGAAGGTCAGATCAAACAAGTAAGGAAATCCAAACAAGGAGATCCCATGCTCCTAATGGTGCTTGGCCGGCTCACCTCCCGCTCGGCCTGGCCTCGCCTGATATTTGTGCTCCGTAAATGGATTCTAATAGCTTTCTTCTCCTCCATCCCTCAAAGAATGGCCTCGGTAGCCAGAAAGGAAATTAGTTTCAGGTGGAGGCCTATTTTTACCGAGGTGGAGACCAAACTGTTAATTACTTAGAAATCACATGAGGATTTTTAGCCTAAAAAGTTTTTTTTTTCCTTGGGTTCAACTTTTCATGGATATTAATTATAGATATCAGCTTTGGCCCACTGAAATAATTCATCTCTCAAGGGATCGGAAGACTTTTCAAGTGCTATCCCCTTGTTAAACACAATGCATATTCTTTTCTGTTTCTGCTCAGGGCCTGGGAGGGAACTATGAGATCGGGGAGTTTAAAAATGATTTGATGACTTTTCCGTATTTAACCAAAGGTTGATTCTGTACTCGGTGTGTGTTTCCAAATCTCTGAGGCCAGTGGAGACTCAATGAGAAAGGTTGAGAAGGTAACCCTTTAATGTCGTGAATATTAATCCTGATAGAAATGTCATGGCTCCTCTCTGATACAGATGCGTCTGCCCACGTTCACATCCATGAGGCACCATCCTGGGGCCTCCCGGTGCACATGGTGGGGAGCATTTTCCAGGCAGGCCGAGACTCAGGGGTCCTTTCAAATCGATTTTCTGGAAATATCTACTCCAGCCATTGAGACTTTGTATGAACTGCCCGCCCACTGTTCCAGAGAGGGCCATGGGCCAAGCATGTGTCCTCCAAAAAATCCTTCCCAAGCCCAGCCCTTCCTAGGAAGGGACCGGAAGTGATCGAATCCTGCAAAGGGGTGGGCTGCTGTCTAGCTCAGGGCAAGAGGGATCGGTGGAGCCCCCCTACCCCCAGTCTGGGGCATCCCAATGCAGACACCCCGGTGACATGCTCCGTGGTCCTGCCTCCAGCGCTATTTCTGTGCACGGCAGGGTGGCCTCCCCGGTGCCCGGACGGGGCTCTGTTTTCAGGCTCCTTCCCAAGTGCACGTTTGGATGCTGTGCTATGGGAAGTGATTTAGGGGTGGGTTGGCGTGAAGTTTCCGACAAACCGTTTCAGCACACTGCACATTTAATTTCTTTTATGTTTCCAAGTTGCTATAGAAAGTAAATGATTAATTAAGCGGCACCCACACTTTTTTTTTAAAGGAATGATTTTTCAAAACAGAGTAATGCCCCAGTGATTTGTCAGAGGGAGAGAAGGCTCTAATAAGCAGAATGCTGTTCAATAAATCATAATTACTTACGTGGGCAAACGTGTCTGCTCGATGGGGGTGCCCAGATACACATCTGATCACACTGACTTTCTCTTTCATGCTACAGAGCTGGCTGTGCCCCTGGGGTCGCTCAGATGTTCCCATCCCTTGTGGGCAGACATTAACACCTTTTTCTGTTTTGTTTCGTTTTCCCCTTGGGTTGTTGAACTAATGTCCTTGAAGAGTTACTCTTGAACCTCAGTGTGTCTTGGACTCCCCTGGGGGAGCTTGGTAGGAAGACAGGCTGGAGCCCCCGTCAGGTGTGGTGTGTGGGCGTTAGTGGGTGGGCCTGGCATCTGCGTCTTGAGTGAGCTCTCTGGGTGTGTGATCCGCACCCCCGTGGATGACCAGGGGTGTCAGAGAGCTCCACAGTGACCTCCCGTGGCTGGGGCTACCCCCACGCCCCTCCATTTCAAGGTGTGCAGGAGTGCGAATTGCATTCGGGATGGGTGAGAATCACCTGACTCTGAATGTGCGTGGACAGTGAGAAGGTGGGGCAATATCAAGGGGGCTAGTCATAGGCAAACTCACTGGGCATCTACTATGTACCAGGCCCATGTGGGGACGCAGAGAGAGACACAAACCCTGCCCTCCAGAAGCCTCTTATCAAGGGAGCAGACTGATAGGTAAATACCCACCAGGGCTGCTGGAGCAGAGGGGTGGTAGCTCATTCCGGACAAGGATCAGGGTAGGCTTCCTGGAAGAAGAGGCATTTCACTGAGACTTGAGGAATTAAATCAAATTAAATGAAGCACATTTGTATTAAACATCCTCTCAGCGTCCGGCCCTGTGCTAAGTGGTGGTGATTCAGTAATAATCATGCCAGCCAGATGCCTGCTTTCATGGAGCTTATATTTTAGCAAGAGAGAGGGACACAAAACTTAAAAAAAAAAAAACCAAACAGCTAAATAAATTCAGAGGGTGCTAAGTGCCATGGAGGCCATCAAACAAGTGCAGGTGATGGCGGAGGGGGTGGTGGGGGAGGTCGGGGATGCTTAGGAAATTGCCATGCAAGACCTGGTGGAAGTATTGTGGGTCTGAGCTGTGTGGGGGAGGGGCTAGGGGGAAGAAAGGGCAGTGCTACATGACCCAGTCCTCTCACTTCTGGGCTCTGTGTACCCCAGAGAAGGGACCACCTCTGTCTGCACACACACTTGTACATGAATGTTTATAGCAGCATTATTCTTGATTTCCCCAAGTGAAACTGTCCAAATGCCTATCAACTAGTGAATCAATCAACATACGGTATATGTCCACACAGTGGACCATACAGTTCAACGTGGGTGAGCTTGGAGGACAGGGTGCACAGGAGAGAAGCCAGACACAAAAGACCATGTGCTCTGATTCATGTCACCCATGTTTGTTTTTGACCTTGCAAGAAGAAAAGTCTAAGGAAAAAGAAACCAAAATTACCTCATAATCCCATACCTCAGAGGCAAGTGTTCAGCCTTTGGGCCATTCCCTCCCCGTGTTTCTTCTGTGTGAGTGTGAGAACCCTGCTATGAAGTTTGGGATTCTTCATGCACCTAACATCATGTCGAGAGCATTTTCCTATACCGGCCAAACTCCTCCGAGAGCTGGAGGCAACCATGTCATCACTGCTGTCCCATTTCCCCGCTGTCTCCCTGGAAGGATGCTCGTGTTTTATTATAAACGATTGTATTGATCACATTAACCAAATCAGCACCCTCTATCCACGCATCTAATGCTTTTCTAGGACAAATTTGATGAAAGGGAGTCACCAGGTCAAAGGTCATGAACCTCAAACAGACCAGCTGTGTGGATGTTTTCCAGAAAGATCCACCATGCATCCCAGATTTGCAGCGTGTCGTGTGTGTGATTAAGTGACATGTATGGGCATCACCTGGGCCCTCCCAGTCCCCTCCCAGTAAGGACTGGGCTTGGGAGGGCTTTTTGGAGGATGTGTGCTTGCTCCCTGCTCTGGCCTGGTTGGGGTATTGGTGGGGGGTGGGCAGCTAGTGCAAAGTCTCAATGCCTGGAAGTAGACACCTTTGTCTGGGGGAGGTGGAGGAGAGTCCAAAGCTTTGGGGTCCCCCAGGGGATGGATGGAGTGGGGAGCCTCGTGCTGGTTCCTGCCGGCCTCCGATCTCCTCGGATCTGCACACTTCCACTTGTGGGTGAAGCTGTTCAGCTGCGGCCTGCGTTTGTCAGAGTCCATTCTTTTGGGAAGCAAAGCCAGCCCAGAGTGGTTTTCTGTGATCTCATAGTGACTGCGGTTACCTGACTCCCACCCGCATCATTGCCAAAGTTTTATGGAAAGATTTAAAAAAGAAATCCAGGAATCTTTGCTTAATTAAGGCTTTTATTGCTTGTCTAGCTGAGCTTTCACACTGTTCGCTCTGGTATAAAGAGCTCTGAGTGTTCTGGTCAGTGAGGCGATGGGGTGACCCACGTGTGACTTGTTTTTCAGGGTCATTCGTTGGTCAGTCAGTCCGGGTCCAGTGAGTGGCCTCATCATGGGAGGATGCAGCGTTATTGCCAGGGGGCCACGTCCCCTCTGTGTGCACAGGCTCAGGCAGGCTGTGGGCATGCCAGTGTCCTGGGAGGACTGTTTCTTTGGGACCCAAGGCTTCCCCTGCAGGGCTCCCCGGTTTCTGTGGACAAATCAACTCAATTTGACAGTTGGTAAGAGGTGGGCATGAACACAGGCACCCATGCTCCAGCCCCTACTGCTGTGTGCCTGCCAGGGGGGAGCAGGGAGGCAGTGGGGGCCTGGCCAGTGGGCTGGGCTTCTCTGTGCCATACTCCAGGTGGGACCTCTGGCAGGATGAGCTCTTTGACCACAGACTTGCTACAGAGGAGAGTTAGCAGATCCTCCCAGAAGGACCTTTGAGCAAGGAGCAGAGGGTGCTGGAAGGTGGGGCGTCTATAGGTGGAGGGATGTAGGGGAGTGCCCAGATCTGTGTGAGGGTCCCCAGGGCAGGAGTCAGAGCAGGGTTCTAGGGCTGTGGGGTGGCATGGGAGAGCAGGGGCCTCTCTTCCTTCACCACCAACATACACTCAGGCAGTGCTTTGCTGCCCCATAGGCCTGTGTGAGGGCTTTCCGTGGACCAACTCATTTCATCCTCATGACGACCCTATGAGGCAACTGTTGCTGGCATACCAGTTGCAGGTGGGACAGCCAAGGCACAGAGGGGTTAGGTAACTTGCAGCAGGTCACACAGCTCAGTGGCCACCCTCCACCTTACTCTGGAGACCACATTCTTATACAGCATGTGAGGCGGGGAACTTCCCTCCCTGGGCCTTTGTTTCCTCATCTGTTCAATGGGATTACGGAGGCCTACTAAGCACAGAGTAGGAACTCAGTGTCTGTTTGATGTTGTTATGAATTGTTCCAGCAAACAGAGAGAAGTGTAAAGAGAGTGCGGATGCTGTAGGGGGCTGGTCGGGGTGGGCTGCCGTGGCCCCCAGGCTCTGCCAGCAGGAAGCTGGTCCAGCCCCACTAGCTGGGATGCCAGAAGCTTCTGCGAAGCCAGGCTCTGGCCAGGGTGCCCCTCACCTTGCAGCGCTCGGCCCCAGAGGAGGCCCTGGGAGCCTGGCTAATCCGGCTGGGAAGGCAGGTCTGACGATGTTGAATTTTCTCCTCTACGTCTGTGTCCTGCAGCCTCGTCGAGTCTGAAGGCAAACGTTCCATTAAGGCACCAAACGGGAATGTGGAATTACTTTTAATAATTTGTGATGAGTGGGATCGGGTAAGTGAGTTGGGCCATGAGGAGGGAAGTTTCCCCCATCCCCTTCAGGGCAGTCCCGCGGCTGTGATCCTGTCCTGCCAGCTTGCTGGGAGCCAGGGGCCAGATCCCAGGACCCCGTGCTTCGTTGAGTGTTGACTTCATCAATGACATGGCCGTCTCGGGCAAGACATTTGGCCTCTTTGCTTTGAGGTTTTCTCCAAATGATGGTGAACAGACCAGTCTTCCCCCCACCTTATGGGGAGTGAGTGATATTCGAGTGCTCTTTGAATCATAAAGTGATTCAAAGAGAGGGATAGGGAGAGAGGAGGAATGTGCTCCAATTATGCAATCGATGGTGGCAGATGCCTGTTCATTCTTTAAAACCGTAATAAGGCATTGCCTCCTCCATGAAGTCCTCCCTGATACTTCTGGACAGAGCTACTCATACCAACTGCTCATACTGGTGCTTTGCTGTGCCCACATTTTCCTCACAGCTGGGCCCTACCCAACCGTCGCAATGGCTCCATGGTCTGAGTCTAGCCCATCAGACTAGGGAACTTGGGTGGTGGGACCAAGGCCTCTTCATCCTCACGTGCCCCACACCTGGTGCTCAGAATGGGCCATGGCACTGTCTGCTGAACTGCAAAGAGCACTGACCCCAGCACTGGGCCCCACACAGGGCGTGGCATTGTGTGTCCTTGAGCCACTCTGCTTCTCCTCTCTCGGTTGTTTGAACCAGCATGGCCCGGCCAGCATGGGAGGTGTTGGGGCAGGACCTTGTGTGTGCTGCGTCTGGTCCTGGGAGGTGGTGGAGACGGGGCACAGTCCCCACCACACCCCATTGTGGTCCAGGGACAGCGTAGTGGGACAGCCAGTTGGGGGCAGGAGCTGGGCCGCTGGGCGCCATGCAGATGTGATGTTCTCTCTGGCTTGTCCGGTGTTCTTTCCCCCTGGGACTGGTTGATCCCCTCCCGGCATGGTGCCCTCCGAGCGTTGGGACTGCTTACAAGACCAGCCTGGGCTCCAGCGTGGGTTCCTGCAGGGGAGTGGTGTCCTTTCAGGACTTAGCCTTGGAAGTCACGCTGAGTCATTTGTGCCAACTACCTGTCAGCAGCCACCCCAGTGGGATGTTTTGGGGCTGTGTTTTAAAACCATCGTAGTGAGAAGTCAAGGCTGTGGCAGGTCTGAACCCCCAGAGCAACCTGCACTGCCCTGAGCCTCTAGGTCTTCAGTCAGTGGCTCTGTTGTGCTGGGAGGGTCAGAAGCTGTAATGTCACTGCTTCCGGAGTGTGGACTGAAGCAGGTGCTATGCACATATGGCCGTCTCTGCTCCTCAGCCCTGAGAGACAGGCAGCCTTTGCCTCCTTATGGGAGAGGCATGGGGAGGTCGTGTGGCTGAGCTTGCAAAGCCCCAGGGGCAGAGTCAATTTGAACAGGGTCCGTTTGACCCCAGGTCTGGCTTTGCTCGGCCTCCTTATGTCCCTCCTGCAGAGGGTCGGGGAAGGAGCGTAGGGGGCCGTGTTTAATGCAGCATGCTCTCCATGTCTCCGACCAGTGGTGTCCTGTTTGCTGGAGGGTTAGATCTGACTTTGAGGGGCCCAGTTGGGGGAAGCGTACAAGGGGATTGAATCCTAACAGGTGGAGTGTGCGGGGCATGGGTCTGCAGGCACAGTGACAGCCTGCTAGATGCCATGCATGATGAAGAGAAGCTATGGCCCTTCCCCAGAGACCCACTAATCCACACCACCATCTGTCCCCACTGGCATGGACCATCTCCTGCCTGGAGGCACTGCTCAGGCTGAGATGTAGCAGAGCCGCTGCAGGAGGGGGTCTCACCAGTCAATAGTTCAAAACCAGGCCTTACTCTCTTTCCTGGGGGGGCCAGACCTGCTCTGCACCTTTGAGGAACTCCAGGAGGTGCCAGAGCCAGAGCTCATCCTGTTTCTGTTTTCTCACTTCTGGGCCTCCTCTGGCCAAGATCACAAAGCATCCGCGTTGGGCAATATGCTCTTTGTTTGCTAGCAGGTTAGTTCACCGCCTCGCGGGCTGTGGCTAACAAGGAGCCGCGCCTTGTGGATGGCGCCATGGTGGCGGCTGGCTGGGATGAGCATGCCCTTGCATTGTGCACACACAACCCACTGCCTGTGCACTTGCATGCGTGCACACACACGCACACATGCACACGCACCCAGGCCTCTGTATCAGTGAGCGCAATCCTGAGACAAGGGCTGGGGTCCACCTGGGGCTTCCCACCTCCCGGCACCTAGGTAAGATGGGCTCAAGCTGCTGATCCCACCGCCTGGCAGCCTGAAGACCTGCTTGGGATCTCTGGGCATGTCTAGGGCCCTGGCCACCTGGTTACCACAGGCACTGGGATCCCCCTTCTGTGTGCTCTGGCTTTGCTCTTCTCTGTGCAAGCTGGGACAAAAAGCCCCACTTGGTTCTCGATTGCTCTGGAAAAGCACACATTGGGGTGAAGTGGCCACTGACGGGGCCGTGGCAGAGGGCACTCTGTGTCACCCCTGCAGACGTGCTTTGGCCAGGTGTCCTTCTTGTCAGCATGGCCACAGGTGCAGGACTTGCGCTGCCGCCCGCTCCCCCTGGCTGCTGGTTCCAACCTCTCAGACCTGCTCCACCTCCCCTGCCTTCTCCTCTGCCCTGAGTCTCCCAGGGCCTCCACTGTGGGATATCAAACCTGCTCATGTCCCGGTGCAGAGGGCCTTAACCACCCTCTTGTCGCCGTGGTGTCTTGCCCAATCTTCTAGAACCTGCTGGTCCAGGGATTTGCTCAAGCTCCTGGAGGGAGCTCATTGGGCAGGGCGTGTTGGCAAGGCTGTGACAGCTTAGTTTTCTCTTTCTCTGGGGCCCCTTGTCCTGTGGGGAAGCAGGGTGACAGGGGGCATTGGAGATTGTCAGAAGGCGGGCAGGCAGGGTGTTCATTGGTTGATATTTATTAGCTAGCTGGGGCCACTATAATGTGGTGCTGTGACCTGGGGCCTCGGCTGCCGTACGCATCCTCCCGGTCCTGGAGGCCAGAGTCTGAGATCCCGGGATGGGCAGGGGGGTTCTCCTAAGGCCTCCCTCCTCCGTGGTGTGTAGGCAGCGTCTTCTCCTTGTGTTCTCTGTGTATCTGTGTCCTATTCCCTTCTTCCTGCAGGACACCAGTTAGATTGGGGCAGAACCACTACCATGACCTCGACCTTTATCATCACTTTAAAGGCCCCGTCTCCAAATACAGTCACGATCTGACGTGGTGCTGAGGTTGTGGCTTCAACACATGAATTTAGGGGGGACACATTTACATTGGTCACCTGCAGGGTGCAGGTGCAGTAGGGAGGCCCTCATGGCAGTGACTGCCTGGAACCAGCTCAGATTCTCTCTCTACCACATACTGGTTCTGTAACTGGGGCCTGTGGTTTGCCTTCTCCCTCCTCTCGTCTTTGGGATGGGGTGATGGGACTGCCAAGAGAGTTCTACATGAAGACACATTGAAAGCACTGCCATGCGTAGTGCAAGGCATCGTGGCCACTGTGACATCTGGGTCCAGGGGAGGGCTGAGAGCTTCCATTCATCTCAAGCCCAGGCTGCTGCTACTCTATGGCTTGTGGCTTGAGGCCTGGGGTTGTCCGGCCACACCATTTCCACTGTGGCCGTAGTCATTTGGCTGCGTGGCTGGGTGCACACTCTGCCACTGTGACCCAGGACCATCATCAGAACAAGGGAGGGTCCTGTGGTGACCCTTGCACAAACCTGACAGCCAGCTGGTGCTCTTCATGGACCCCATTGGCCAGGTCAGGGCTGGAAAGGCCTGTGCCTGCAGTCCAGGCTGCCTGTCCCTGTCGCTGAGTGGACTCTGAGGTGAGGCCTGCCTCATGTTGCTCTCAGTATGGGCTTGTCGTCAGAGGTCCTTAGGCCCTATGGCTCCCATGCTTTTGTCACTTTTGACTTCTGGGCCCCATGCCAGGTCTGCGCTTGGGACATCTCTTCTGCTTTCTAGGTGTAGGCAGTGTTTCATCCTGCTCAGAGGCCCTCCTCCCAGAATGGCCCTGTTTTCTTCCTGCACTAGTTTCTCTCTCGAGAGCGTTCCTTTCTCATACAGCAGAATCCTTCCCATCCTATAGTGCATGCCTCCTTTATGATTCCCCTGACACCCAACTGTAAGGGGCCCTCCCCAGAGCTGGAAGGTTACTGATTTGCTAACTTCTTGCCACCACGGCAGACCTTGAGGCATCCATCCTCTTACTTTGTCCAAGTGGCTCTAGAGCTTTTCTAGAAAGAGAGCTGCCATCTTGTTAGAATTGACCTTTCTTCCGGGGAAATTTCCTGGTGAGGAGAGTCATCACCTCCCAGCACTGATGTCTAGAAGTTACCTTTCTGATAGCTTGCCCAGAATCCCTCCTGTCATAATCCAAACCAAACTTCACATAGTTCATCTTCAGGGCACAGAGGGCAGCTGCTGGTCACTCAAAGGCTGAGACATGTACTAAGCTTCTGTCAAGGCTGCAGGCATTAAATTTACATGGTCAAGTCCTCATGGTCAAGTGTGTAAGGGCTCAAGGCAGAGCAGTGTCATCATGCTCATGTAGGAAGGAAACAGATACCTGGTTCATTCAACTATCCCTCTGTCTGCCCATCTACTCCTCCCTCCCTCCATCTATCCAACATCCATCCATCCATCCATCCATCCATCCCTCCATTCTGTATCTAATACCCATCCATCCATCCATCTATCCATCCATCCTCTATCCAACATCCATCCAACCATCCCTCCATCCATCCATCGTCTATCCAACATCTGTCCATCCACCTATCTATTCATCCATCCATCCATCTGCCCAGCATCCATCCACCTGTCTATCCATCATCCACCCATCCATCCATCTAGCCAACATCCATCCATACTCTATCCTCTAACATCCATCCATCCATCTATTCTCTATATTCTATCCAATATCTATCCATCCATCCATTCATCCAACATTTGTCCATCTGCCTATTTCTCATATGTCCATTAATCATCCATCTGTCCATCATCCATCTGTCTATCCATCTATTCATCCATCCCTCTGCTATTCATCCATCCATTTGTCCATCTATTCGTGCATGTGTCCATCTATTCTCCTGTCATCTGTCCTCATGTTCATTCATTTATCCATCTATTCACTCCTTTGTTTGCTCACTCAGGAAACATTTCTGGAGCCCCTGTATTGTGTGCACTGGGAATATCCAAGGGACCAGGACAGCTTAATGAAGGAGAAAGGCCCAAAGTAACAATGCAGATAGTGGCCTGTCCTGCAAAAATGGCCAGCCAGTACCTTGTGGGGACACAGAGGAGGGAGAGCACCATTCCTTGTAATGGGAGAAGATCTGAAGCCTTCATAGTGGAGGTAGCTTTTGTACTTTAAGAGTGAGCATGATTCCCATAGTTTGGGTGGTGAGCAGAGAAGGTGCTTCAGGCTGCAGGTACAGCATGGGCAACAGTGAGGGGGCATGTGTGGCGCACTGGGGAAGGGGAGAGACCCAGGCTGGGAGAGTATGGGCATGCAGGGCTCTTTGGGGTGGGGGCGTGAGACTAGGAGGGGCTTGGGCTGGATTGTGGCAGGTGGAGGCATATGGATCTGGTTTTGTGCAGCCCTGCTGCTCACAGGATGTCTGCGTTAGCCAGGCACTGTTAGAGATGCTGATGCTTGGCCCACCCCAGACCTGCACCTGACAAAGCCTGTGGGATTGGCAGGCATGTTGGCTTGGGAAGCAGTGTTTAGGGCGGCCTCTGGAGAAGGTGATGGGAGCATTCCCTGCATTGCCTGGCTCTGGAGCATGGTGTGGATAGGGGTGGCATAGCAGAAGCTGCAGATTTGGGGGAACCTGTGGGGGCTGAGGCCTGGGGGGCAGGGAGGAGGGGGGGACAGGTGGGGACGCGGCTCTCCCATGGGGGGAGGCTGCTGAGGCCTGAGCCAGTGCCCCACCTGTTCCCAGGTAAGCCCCTCTCCAGGTGCCGCCCAGGTCCCTGGGGCCCTGTGGTCTGGCGCCGGGACACCTGAGAGTGCTAGTTAGGGAGCGAGGCCTGGTGTGCTGGCCTCATTATGTCACTCCCCATGGCAGCCCAGGATGGCGGATTTATTCTTTTCATCATCTCTACAGCCCCCCAGGGGTCTGGTCCCGAGCTCTTAATTTGCTTCCCTGCCAAGCCTCGTGGTCCGTGACCTTTAGACTCCTGCTCAGCTCCGACATTTCAATCGGAGCGAGCCCTGAGCCGTGGGGCTTTGCATAATGGGAGGGGGGCTGCCCGCACCAGCTGCTGCTGGTTTTCTGGGAGGCCCCGTGTTGTGCAGAAGCCTGCCTTTCCTTTATCCTGCCAGGGGGTCACCCTAGATCCCCCATCTGTGGGCAGGGACACTCTGGGTGCAACCAGGGCACTCAGTCCAATTCCATTTAATGGAGGACCATTGGCACCAGTTTGGAGCTGGGCACTGGGGTCAGGTCAGGGCTGGGCCAGGCTCTCCACATCCCTGTCCCCAGGGAGCATGGGTCCCAGGTGAGACATGGTGGGGCAGTCGATGGGTGTTGCAGAGGTGGCGAGTGTCACCGGAGTGGCCACTGCCCTGCCAGATCAGAGCATCTGAATGATTGCCCTATGAGATGGGCACTGTGGTTGTGGTCACCTGTGTACTCGCAGGGACCTGGGAGGGTCCATCTTGGCCTGAGTCTGCACATCTGGAGAATAGCAGGGCTGGGATTGGATTCAGGAATCTGATGTCAGAATTGGATGTATCTGCTGCTTCCTGGTGGAGGTGGCCAGAGTCAGGTGTGGTCCCCACCCCAGGGAGGTGAGGGTGGACTTCCCCAGCACCTGCCAGGGGCAGTGTACCCCAGGACAGTAGGTACAGCATGGGGAAGGCCTGACATGTGCTGGAGCAGAGAGAGGGCTGCCCAGAGAGCTGAAGGGATGGGCCCGGGGGCCTGCCACCCACTTAGGACTTGAGCTGCAGAAGCTACAAGGGGATAGGAGCCCTGTGAGCATGTTTGGGGTGACCGTCACCGTGTCTCCTGGCTGGTACTGAGCACTTACTCCATGGCAGCCAGAAGCCTTAACTGTATCCCTCGTAACCCCCGCAGCAGGCCTGCCAGGTTGTTGGTCATATCACACCTACAGGCCAGGACTCCGGGCATGGACGAGGAGCACACTTGCTGGCTCAGGGCAGGGGCAGGTGCTGGCTGCTGTGGGGGTGGGGGCGCAGGAGAGACGCCAGGGCTGTGACCCAGGATGGGGTGGATGGCAACTCCTCACTGGGAAGATTAGAGGGAGTGTTTGGGTAGCCAGGCCCAAGAGAGCAAGCTTCCAGGGATGGTGGTGACAAACGCTGGCTGTGCCCCCAATGCCACTGAGGTCCATTCTGACTGCTTGAGTGGCGTTGCGAGGCCAGGCCCTGGTTGGGCACAGGGGAGACGGTGCCTCTGGGGTGTGTCAGGGCCATGTTCCTGAGCACTCAGCAGGCGGAGACTCTGGGGTTTGCTGCAGAGGTGAGAGATGCCTCTGTCTGGATTGCAAGCGCAGCTTCTCCTGGCAGTGGGCCCCATGCCGTCATGTGGCTGTGCTGGGGTGTGACTTGCAGGCAGGTGTGAGCCCCTGTGAAGCATCGGCTGTAAGTGTTGCCAAGCCCTGAAAGAGCCTGCATGCATTCCCAACTGTTTACCGGGCATTTTTATGTGCAGGCACCCTTCTGGGTGCTGGTAATAAAAGCAGGGAACAAAGTAGGTGAAAGCCCCTTCTCCCCGGCATCCTAGTGAAGAAGGGGCTGGCTAAATACACAGATGAGCAAACACATACCTGTGTATGTTCACATACGTCCACCCGTGGGACTGGTGTCCACCTGTGTCCACTCCGTGTGTTGTGGAGACAAATGGGTGGTAGAGGACAAAATATCTGGAGATGGAGGTGGTTGACATTTTAGGGACGTGACTAGAGGACAGAGGTGAATTTTGAGAAGTTCTGTGAGGGAATGGAGGGAGTGAGCCATGTGGGCATCTGAGGTCTGAGCAGCCCAAGTAGGGAGCAAGTGCAAAGGCCCTGAGGCAGGAGTCTGTCGGTCTGTGTGAGGCCCAGCAGGGTCTGTTGGTGGGAGAAGAGGCCGGAGACGGTGAGGCGGAGTGGGTGTTGGAGCCCACATCCTCAGAACAGCTGGTTCACTTGGTCTCACTTCTCCCTGCAGAGAGAGGCAGGGGTGTTTTCTAGATGGAGGCCCCATAACTGGGGTGGGGTTGGGGTTGGATGGCTCCCCCGGGACGAATGAATGGGCTTCGGTCCAGCCGTCCTGACCACGCCAGCCTCTGCGGCCATCCCCTAGGTTGTGGTGGTCATTCGTTGTCACTGGCAGGGGCGCAGGAGGAGCCGGGGCCTTGAATCCAGCCGAGAGTGCAAGCGGCGCGTGGAGTTTCTGACAAGCAGCAGGTCATGTGGGCAGTTTTCATCTACTCAGGGAAACCCAACGTTAACAAAATTGATTGCAATAAAAATAGATGGCCTTTTCAGCATGCCCGGAGGAACTCATCATCCAGAGGGATTCCTGCTTACAACAGTTTTTATCTTGTTATTGGAAAAAGTCCGCGTTCTTCCCATGGCTTCCCAGCCGTGTGTATGGAACTCCCCTGCAGGAGGGGCAGCTCTCGACTCTGAGGTATCAGCAGCAACCCCCTGGACGTTACCGGTGAGGAACCCCCGCCCCGCCCCCCCCACCCCGATCTGTCTCAACAGAGTCGCAGCCAGGGAGCAAGTAGCATGAGCCCCGCATGCCCAGGCCCCAGTCTGACTCAGGCATTTAAGAGTTTACTCTTTTTGCATATTCACTTGTTTATTCAGCCTTTTTATTGAGTGCCTACTGTATACCAGGGGTGGTGCTTGGTGGCTGCAAAGAGAGCCGGCATGACTCTGTGTCCTGGAGTGTTCGGTCTTGTGTCTCATTCTCTCCCAGCCTCTGTTGTCCCGTCTGTAAAGTGGGAGTAATAGTACATGACTCGTGGCTGAGGGTGTGTTGCAAGAGTCCACATCAGATCCTGCGTGAGACAGCTCTTTGGACCCAGGAGAACGCTGGGCCGGAGGAAGGAGACCTCTTTTCTCTTTTTCCTTTATGGGCTGCACTGTCGATGTTTTGTAGAGCTGGGTTTCTCTGATTTACACCATGATCCATCTGAAATGTGATTTCTTTTCTTCCTTCTTTTTTTTTTTTTTTTTGGTTTCTTTTGCTTCTCAATTGGAGAAGTACCAAAGTGAAAGAATGCTGTGCGGAAACATTCAGAAGTTTTAAAGATACTAATGGATCATGGACCACGGATATTGTTGAATGTCTGTCATCTGAAACGTGAAGTGCATTTTCTTTTGGAAACAATGGTCTTTCAGATGCATTGGCAATAGAGAGACCAGGTTGTATTGCACCTGTGATGGGAACGAGGAGGCTGTGTCTTGTGGGCAGAGGCAGAATGAAATTACTGTAATATGACTGTTCGGTGAGCCAGACATGCTCAAAAGAATAAACAACAATTTTATCAATTTTGGAAGCTGGTGCTTGAGGAAAAATCCAGATTTAATTAGAAGAGGCTGTGGGGCTAGAAGGAGGCTTTGCGAGGGGTTTGAAGGGGACCCCTGGGTGCCATAGAAGGCTTTAGATGTTGCCAGTGGTGTTCTTTGCTGTGGATAAAACCAAATCCAGACGGAGTCCGTCCTGCTTAAAAGTATAGGTATATGGCCCACGCTGCTGTCAGATTTCTCAGGCCCCTGGGTGGGGAGACAGCTGGGCTCGGAGAGGCAGTGCGGTGCACAGCCCTTCTGCTGGGCAGTGAGACATACTGTCGGTTCCACACAGCTTGGTTGCTCTCAGGAGTGAGCGTGTGTGTGCGTGTGTGCATATGGGTGGGTGTGAGCGTGTGCATGCATGCACACACACAGGGGGTGGAGGATGGTGAAAGCCAGGCCTATGCATTGTCATGTTTGTGCGATGACGAGTGTGAATCTGTGTTTGAATCCAGCTCCTCCTTTCCCGACACCAGCTTGGTTGCTTTCATCTCTGCTGGGTCCATCCTGGTTCAGTCCTGGCCGTGTGGCCGTGTTTCCTCCTCCAGCTCCACGGGCTCTCGCTGCACACTGTGTCTCTCGGGCCTTCGTGGGCCAGGCACCTGCCACCACAACCCCCGGTGCTCAGAACCTCACGCCCTACTGTATCCGTGCTGGGCTCACCGTGTCCCTTCCTCTGCAGGATCTTTTTGTCACCCTCTGCACTTTGGCAGCCCTTTCTCTCGCTTACTGGAGAGTCTCTGGACCTTGTGTCCCTCCTTTCCTCCTTCCTGCTCTGGTCCTTGGAGCCCCACTCTCTGGGGGGTGTTTCTTTGTGCTCTACCTGCTGTGGTCAGTTAAGGGGACCCTTCTCTGTCCCATGTCGGGGGCCCAGGGACACATGGGCAGCTCCTGGGCTTCTGCTGGGGTGTAGAGGGCAGTGACACAGGACCAGGGCAGGGCTGTGGCCACCAGATGTTCCGGCCTCCTTTTGGCAAGGACAGCTGCCCTGCAGAGGTGACATGCCTAATTGGAGCCTTCAGCCTATAGTGGGCCACCCCCCGGAGACTGGCACAAAATAGTACCTCTCTTTCTGTCTCTTTCCTGATTGTTTTCCTGGAGGGTTTCGGTTTTTCATTTTGAATATTCCTGACCTCTGTGCCCTTCTGCAAATGCAAGCTGGCCCCAGGCTGCTGTCCTCCTGTGGGCTGCCCTTAGTGACTTTCTTCTGACTCTGAGTGTCGGATCTGGTCAAGGGATCTTCTAAAGGGGACAAATGTGGCCATGGGCAGAGCCTTCCAGGGGCCGGGCCCTGCCTGACGAGTCTGTGGGCATGACCTGAACTTGGTAGCGGGTGAAGCCCTCTGTGTGCCGCGTCCTTCCTGTGAAGTAGAAAGCAGAGGTTCTGGATGAGAAGCCTTCAAAAGACCACTTTGCCCTTTCGGATGTTAGCAAAGGGAATAAAAAAGAAAAGAAACAACTCTTTGATTTCTTTGTCTTTGAAGATAAAAGCCTAAGAGTTTGTCAAAGAGGGTTAAGGGCCCGACGCTGCCTTAATCCGTCTTGCCGAACTGCTTCGGGAAGATGGTTGCTCTGCCTGGGATCGTTGGACCCAAGGGCCGCCATGTTGGTTTCCTCATTCGTGGGCAGGATGGGTGTTGAGGAAGGAGCCTGGTCTCCACACCGTGGAAGCGGGTCCTGATGTCAACTCCAGCCTCCCTGGGGTGTGGGGACTGGACATGTGGGCTGTGATAAGGATCCCAGTGCCATAGGTTGTCCTGAGTGCTGCGGAATGTGATGTCATGGTGAGCTCATGTAAAGCCAAGAGCAAAGTGCCAGGTGTGCCGACTGGGTGCCTTTAGGTATCCATGCATCGTCGTCCTTGGCGGGGCGGGAGGCTTCCGTGTCCCTGTCTCTGGACCCAGGTCCTCAGTACGAGGCCCGTAACAGTAGCACTAACACTTCACGTGCTCTGGAGGAAGGCAGAGGAAGAGAACACCGGAGAGCATCCTTCTAATCGGGTTTTACTTCTGCAAAAATGTTTTACCAGCAAATTACTGTGAGGAGCCCTTCCTGGGGATTCATAATTTGTTTGATGCCTAATGTGATGCCATCGAAGGTGTCAGCTGGAATGAAAGATATACTCTAATTTGCCGGGGAGCACAGAGGCTGGAGTGATGGTAATTAGAAGCGATTATCTGCTCCTGATCTGCCAAATCTCTGCTCCCTTCCTGGTTCTCGAGGTCAGAGTGGAGCAGAGGTTGGAAGCACTGTGCTCTGCTCTGAGGCTTTGCCACCTGACGAGCTCTGTCCTGTTGCTTTTTCTGGGGCTGGAGCATGCTGCATCACGAAAGCGCTGCCTTTTTAAGTGGCCTTACCTTCTCAGCTCTGGGTGCTCTTAGAATCTAGAAGCCATGACTGATCAGCTTCTCATGAAGAGGCAGTGAGAATGACCAGGACAGTAACCATGTGAGGCTCTGCCCACGGGGCTGCTATTTGGTAGGAGCCTCTATGGACAGCGGGTGACAGTGGGAGGCATGGCTGTTAGAGCCAGCTTGACCCTCAGTTGGGGTTGCCAGATAAAATACAGGATGCTCAGCTAAATTTTAATTTCAAATAAACTGAATAATTTTTGAATATAAGTGTGTCCCATGTAACATTTGGGATATACTTACACTAAAATTATTTGTTGTGCATTTGAACTTCAAATTCAACCATTGCTTGGGACATGCTTATACTAAGAAAGTATCCAAATAATCTATTGTTTATCCAAAATCCAAATTTAACTGTGGGTCCTGTATTCTCATTTGCTAAACCTACAGCCTGAGACTTTGGCTCTTTGTATAACAGCCCCAGGCCTGCAGTCTTGTGTGATGTGGTGGGAATGACAGTTCTGGCTGTGCTTATTCCCTGGCGTGTTTGGAAGTAGGGGTGCAGAGTGACCACACATGTATATCTAAATGCCCACTCTGCTCCTCCTGGCCCTCATGGGCCCTTGTCACCTTCAAAGATCTTTCCAGAGGTCCCCATTTCATGCCATGAGGTAGGTTGAGGGGGCCCATGGACTAAAGGCCCCACTTTCGTAAGGTCCTAGCTTCTCCCCTCTGTCCTCTGTCTAGGTCTTCCTGTTCCCCATATTTCCTCTTGGACCTTGGTCAGTGACATGGGCCACAGAGAAGGCACCAGACAGTGGCCCAGGAGTCAGGCCCAGATTGTCATCTGGTCTACCATGAGCTCTCTGAGTGGTCCTGGACAGACCATGTTCATACTCACTCTCCTCACCTGAACACGAAAGTGAGGAGCTGGCCCCTGTACCTCTCATGCACTCAGTATTGCAGTCAACACCTATTTTATGGGCCACTCTTCTATGTCAGGCACCATGACAGGCTCTGGTGCTGTGATGGTGACCATCCAGACACCTCCTTCCCTGCCCTGCTGGTGTGAATGGTCTGATCAGAGGAGATGATTTGACATGGGAATATGCCAGAGACTCTGAAAGTCACAGCTCTTGGTACTACTCGTTAGTCTTCCCCTACATCCTGGGGTCTTATTTTGTCTTCCATTCGCCATTTGGATGTATCTGTCTGAGTATTCCAAAGCCCCTTGCCAAAAGTGCTATGGGTGGTGGAGAATGGATGGAAATCCTTCTGAGCACGTGGGCCACATTGTTTAGTTTGGGTTGCTCAGCCTTGGCTGTTTGGGCCTTCAGTTGACCTCCATGTTGGTTCAGTAGGGCTCTCCACCTGCCCTCTGTGGGGAGCCAGTCAGGCTCATCCTTGTGGAAGTGGCTGAATGAGAGTTGTGTGGATGCTCCATTGCCTTCTGAATCAACCCGTGAATCT
The DNA here is from genome assembly GCF_018345385.1 of Vulpes lagopus. NCBI lineage: Eukaryota > Metazoa > Chordata > Mammalia > Carnivora > Canidae > Vulpes > Vulpes lagopus. The sequence goes on from NC_054827.1 coordinate 119,517,508, forward strand.
TTAGCCCAATGTGCATTGTCTATACCTGATGTCCTTGACCAGGCTTTCCTCTCCATCTTGGCCAGCCAACTGGGCTTTCACATCCTTTGTTCTCTGTCTCTGGAATGAATTTCTCCACCTCCATCCTGATTTCCAAAGCCTAGTTATACTTCAAGACCCAGTGCAAATGTCTATTCTTGTGAAAAGCTTTTCCTAGCTCCCCAGACAAAATGCCTCCCCCTCACCCCAGATTCCACTGCTCCTTATTTCCCCTAGAAGTTGAGCTGGCATTTGGTCGACCTAGTACCAGTCTTAGCTGTGAATGTGTCTGTATGCCTGGCCAATTGTTACTCTCAACATCATGGTGTCTGGAAAATGTTGGCCAAGTGGGATGCTCCCAGGGACCCCAAGAGCAGGTGGGCTGCAGCTCATGATGATAGTTTCAGAGGGTTGTTGGCCCTGGTCCTCTTTGGGGTTCCCAACTTTGAGTTTGGAGCTCTGGCTCTGCTCCCTAGGGATTTTCGTGTGTGTGTGTGTGTGTGTGTGTGTGTGTGTGTGTGTGCTTCCAGGGCCCCATCAGCTTACTCACCCTCCTGCACAAATTCTGGGTAATTGCGCTCTTGGTCATCATGTAGAATGTTCTGGTCTCACCAGCAGCACTCAGGCAAGCTATAGAAATAGGCAGGAGCTAGATTTTGGATTTGGTCTTGGACTTTGGGCAAAGGTGGGTCTAGGAATAAAGAAACCCTAGCCAACCTCTTCTCTGCTAGGTCTAGCTGGAGAAGTGGTGTTCAGAGAAAGGCCATCTCCAGATTTAGTGGCTCCCTTGGATGACTTACAGGCCTAGGCATATGGTCCTGCTCAGCATTTATTATAGTGAAGGACACAAAGCAGAGGGAAGAGGTATGTGGCATAGAGTCTAGAGAAGAGCAGATATGAGCTCCCAAGGGCCATCTCCTAGTATAGTCGCATTTGGTCATGACAACACGCAGAGTCTACTAGGCAAGCCCACTGAGACTTGGTGCCCCGGGTTTTTACCGGGGGCTGGTCTCATGGGTACCCTCTGACTGGCATTTCAGAATTTCAAACTCTCAGGAAGAAAGCAGATGCCAACTCAGAGCACACTGTCCGCACAAAGAACCGAGGCCCCATTGAGCCGCTTTTATCAGTTGGGGTGGTGGGAACACTCTCGACATCCATGTTCACAGAGGCTGTCCGGCAGGTGTGCCTCTCGATGTAAGGCCAGCGGGCAGCCTGCTGTGTTAGCACCCCGGAAGTAGCAGAGCCAGCCCTCCCACCTGCTCTTCCCTCTTCTGATGCACTCCCCTTTCATGGGCACACAGGAGGCAGACCGGGTAATGGGATTCTGGGGGACTGGGGTGGATTGACTGGGTGGGAGGCCCACAACCAGGAGGAAAACACTCGTCTTTCTTCAGGGCTGGGTTGTCCCCTTCCTGCCCTGCTGAGTCACCTGCCCTCTTTGCTTCTATCCCTGATGGGCTCCTGCCTTTCCCGCAGGGAGCAGGAAGGGGAGATCACATTTTTGAAGCCCTTGGGAAGAGGGCGGCTCTGCCAGGAACAGGGGCTACCACCCTCCCTGACCTCCAGCACTCAGCACCCCCCACCTCCTGCTGACTCTCCACTGGGGCTGGGCACACCCCAGCTTGGCTGAGACTCCCACCTCCACCGCAGAGGCTCCTCCACTTGGAACAAGTTTGGGGGGATGAGTGTTTGTCTAAAGTCAGGCACTTAACCCACATGCTGTGGGTTAGCTCCAAGATCATTCTAAAGGTGGGGGTGTGAGGGCTATAGGGCTATAGGGGCGGCCTTGTCATTCCCTGCTGACGCCCACAGGCTCTAACATGAGCTGCTTCTCTGGGAGGTGATGGCATTCCATACATGGCCTACTGTCCCCACTGGTCTCTGCCTGCCACCTTAGGCCACCTGCTGCTGCCTGTGAAGTGCAGGGTGCCTGGCGGGCCTGCCAAGGCCCCTTTCACGGGTCATGTGTTCTTGGGGGGGGATGGAGGGCACGAAGCAGGCATGGCATGGGTTAGGCCTCGGCATGGCATCCCTGGTTCTGAGCACCCAGGGCCCCAGTGAGCGTCCCCACCACCAGTGGACCGGCCCACTCCCGGCCGGCTCATTCCCACCTGACCCGGCCCTAGCTGCCTCCCAAAACTCTTGTTAAAACATTAGGGGAAATCCTTTTTGGACAATTAGGAAATGCAGGAGCAGCCCAAACAGGCTCCTTCAACTGTTTTTGTTCTGCCAAGCAGACGGTTTCCAGAATGTTGGTGAGGGAACCCGTGTGCCTTAATATGCAAGTCAGCAAGGCTGGGGATGCCAAGCCCAGCCAGGCCCTTGGCCTCCTCCTTGGCCAACTGGGTGGGAAGTTGGGGAGGGGAGTGAGCAGCCCTGGGAACCCACAGTGGCAGCTGCCCTGGGCCCCAGGGGACTCAGGCTCCCGCAGGTGTGGACAGGAACACAGGGGGTGTGGACAGTGGGAGTCAGGGGAGGAGGCTGGGTCTCCTCTGCCCCTTCCTGCTGTAATTCTGCAGGAACCTGGAATCAAGTCACATCTGGTCCCTTATTACATTGGAATAAGAATAACAAGGGGACCTGGGGTCCTGGGGTTCCTCTGGGTACCTGATCAGGACTGATGTGAGATTTTTGGTGTAGGATGGTCATTATCTCTGTTTGATTTCAGTTCCCTTTGAAATAATTCAGGCTTTGGACTCAGAAAGACCCAGATTCAGCTCTGGCTCTCACCACATACATGGCTTTTGTTTTTTCATCTATAGAGTGGGAGTGCTGTTAGCACCTCCCCACAGTGGTGGTGACGATTTCACATGAGGACATTCTGCTTGAGTACCTGGCGGGTCAGCAGTGAGGATCTGAATCGTTGTTGTGGTTGGTGGTGTTATTCGCCTGGCTACTCGGGGTCCAGAGTAAGGCCTGGTGTGGGGCAGGTGCTTGGGGCTATGGGGCTGGCCTGTGCTGGGTGGAGATGTATGTCCTGGCCAGGGGGCTTGGGGCAGAGCCACTTGGCTTTGCAGATGAGGAAACGAGTATTCAGAAGCAGCGAGGAACTAATTTAGGGTCACAGCCCTGGGCTCCCCATGCTGAGGACTGAGAGGGTGTGCATGCACTGGGGCTGGCTGCGTTTGGCACCCAGACTATGTGCTTGGCAGATAGTCCATAAATAATGAGCTGGCTGTTATTATCAGTTAGTGCCAACCTGGCCGTGTGACAGCTCCCGATTTAGCTATCACAGGGGATATGTATGAAGTCACTTTGTTCAGATCCCCAAAAGGCACTTACTCAGACCGCTCAGGTTTTCCCGTCTCAAGCTGCACTAAGGGCGGCCCAGGATGGCCTCTCCTTCCCTTTTGGAAACCATGTGTGGCCCCTGTGAGTTCAACAGGAACCAGTAGCCTGTGTCTGGCCTGCACATAGTCTCGAGCATTTTCCGTGCCCAGGAGGGTATGGGATGGTGGTCTCACAGGTGGGAGAGTCTGGGCTCCAGCCTGTGGTATAGAGAGACACCGTGGTGCTGCATGGAGGCCGGAGGGCTTACTCTGACCCAGGCAGCCATGCGAGGGTCCTTGGAAGGGGCAGGGGAGGAGGCCACAGGCCAGGCCTGGGGCTAAGATTCAGAAGCGACCCAGCTTTGATATAGAGGATCCTTTAGGGCCCTGTAGGAGCTCAGGGAGCTTTGGGGTGACCTTACCATCTGCCTGCCCAGCAGACCCCGTGGCCCCCCAAACCCTCCTTTCAGAGGGTCTCCTCAAGTCCCAGACACTTGTAAGCCCTCAGCCTCCTGCGATGGTGTCTCCTGTGGATATTTTCCTTCAGTGGCCACAGAAGATGCATCCAAAGGCCACTGGGTTAAAGGTTTGGCAGCAAAAAAGATGAGACTCTGGCTTTTGCTGCCTCTGGGGGATCCCTGGAGCTTGGTGGGCCGAGGGGTTGGAGGCAGATGGCCTGGAGAAGGTGCCATTTCTGGAGGGCAAGCTCCAGAAATGCACGGTTAATTCTGGAAGGAGCAGAGCTAGAGCGGTACCCACTGAGCTCCCCGGCACACAGCCCATCTGCATGTGGAACCCACTACCGGGACCCAGGATAACTACAATTGGGGGAATGAGTTCCAGAGACTCTGATGTGTTTCGGGCTTGAGACCTTGAATGGGGTGGCAGGGAGTGGATCGGATGCTTCTGTAGGATGGGCTGTTGCACCTGGGAGAACCCTGGCTCCTGGTCCCCACCTAATACCCAGGGCAGGAACCGGGCTGGGCAGATGCCGAGCAAGGGCTCCGACCCAGCCTTGACCTCAGGCCCTGCTGTTCCCTGCCAGGTGTGGTTGAGCCTCTGGCTTTGGCCAAGACCAAGGACCTCACTGAGAGGTTCATGGGGAGCTATGGGGGCTCAAGGGAGGGCTGCAGGGGGCTTCAGGCCCTCCTTGTAAGCAGACTTTTTTAAGAAGAGAAAATCAGCCAGGAAATGTGCTCCCTCCCTGGTTGTATGCACAGCACAGACCAGTAAACATTGACACAGGCTCTCATTTAGTCCTTGGGGTTCTACAGGAAAAGAGGTGTCACCACTTACTGATGACGAAGCTGAGGCCTTGAGAAGTGAGGTCCCAAGTCAGGGTCACACAATCCGTATTACGTTCATGTCAGGAAGGGCTGGGGCAATGAGGGAGGACTTCCTGGAGACGCCGAGGTGCACAGCACAGAGACCCTGCTCCCCCGAGGTGTGCGTATTACCACAGACACCAGATGGTCAGAGAACGCTTGCCTGGTGCTTCCTCTGGGATGTGTGTGAATCCAGGAGCAACATAAGCGTTAACTCATTTATTTTCACATCAACCTAAAGCAACAGGAACTAGTACTGTGCCTCGATGCAGAAACTTAGGCTCACTTGTCCAGATGGGCAGATGATAAGCCGTGGAGCCAGAATCGGCACTCAGGACACCATCAGGGCGTCTTTCCTAGCTTGGAAGATGTGTAGAGAATATAGGCTCCTGTCACCTGAGCTGTGGCTGCAAGGGAAACCACAAGTGGCACATCATTCCCTGACTCCTAAGGGACTGGAGCCCTCACCCCCAGCACCCAGCGGGCCTCTGAGGAAATGCCAGCATCTGGCAGGGGCCAGAGTTGAGAGGTTGCCCATGAGAGGCTGGCAGGGGCCAGGGGAGGCCAGAGGGAGGGGTAGGGATGGGCCAAACCAGAGAGAACACACCCTCCCTGAAGGCTTCAGACTCAAACTTAACAAGTTCAGATCTCATATTGGCCAAACAAAACCCAGCTGTGGGTCAGACTTGGCCTGGGGGCCCCAGCGTGTGATGTCTGACTAGTGGGGAGACCTGTGTCCCTGGGTGACTCTGTCAGGGCCTTGGGCTGGGGACAGCGGGACACTAAAGCCCCATTTGGCCACAGTCATTCTTGCTTCTGATCTGCCCATGGGGATCCCCAATATCAGGGGGACAGAAAGGTCTGGTGATACCACAGAGAGCTGAGGTCAGGGTCCCAAGGCCTGGGGTTTTGCTGTGTCTGGGACTTTGTCTTTGTCAGGCGGAGGGAGTGACAGTCCTACCTGTCCTCATGAGCAGGTGACAGACCACAGTCAGTGGCGCCAGCCTGGCCCATGGCACGTGCTTGGAGAGGTTGTACCTTCGTCCCATGTGACACTCGCGGTGGCCCCACCTCCCTAGGGTCGGTGGGCAGGCAGGTGGCGGCAGGCATCCTTGTCCTGTTTTACGGATGAGGGAAGCAAGCCCCAGAGAAGTCACAGGACTTCCCCAGAGGTGGTGTCAGCTGTGGCCCTGGATACCACCCTAGCCCAGCTTTACTAAACATGAACTGGGTGCTCCAGCTGGGAGGCTGGATGTGGGTCCTTGGGGAGCAGCCAGGATGCATTTTACCTACTGCCTGGCTCATCGGTCAGCGGTTGTGTTGAGTCCCTGGGATCAACCACTCCCTGAGGCTCCGCTTTAAGGATTCCATGCACTGCAGTCTCAGTCCTGGGCACTAGCAGCCCCAGCTGGCCGGGTGGAGAATGCCAAGGTAAAGTTCTGGAAGGTTTCTGCAGCCAGGGTCTCCAGTGCTTCGGCACACAGTCCCTGGATCTATGTTCCAGGCTCACGTGAGCTCAGGAAATGCCCAGGGCTTCTTGCCCTCATGTCTTCACTGCAACCTGCATCCTGTGTCTCATCTCTAGATTTCAGATGCAGAGGTTAAAGGTCATGGGGACCACCCTGCGCACTCTGCTCTCTCCTACTCTTCTTTGGTAGTCTGACCACATACTCCTGGGTCCCTGCAGAGTATTGTTAGAGAGGGAACTCCCAGGCCGTGTCAGCAGCTCAAAGCCAGAGCTTTGGTGCCTGGGACAGGGCTGTTCATATGCAGTGAGGGTCACCCGGCTGGTTGGGGAGGGAGGGAAGGCCATGACTGCCCTCTGAGAGCCTCCTGGAGCACCTTGCCTCCCTACGAGAGACGCCTGCAGTGTGGTGTTACCCTGTGCCTCCGGTGTGGCCTTGGGGGTTTGCACACTGAGCTGCCCCATGGTCACCATAGCAAGCGTCTGGCACTCCTTCCCTGTGACCCTGCTGTTCCTTCTCGCCACCCCACCATCTCCGCAGGCAGGGCCGTCCTATCTTTCCAGGCTCTGCCCACTTGCTGCCTCCTCCAGGCAGCCTGCTCTGATCGCCACCTCTCCCTGCCCTCTCTGCGGCACACACAGCGGGTGCACAGGATGTGCAAGCCAAGCGAGCACTGGCGAGAGCCCTGCTCTGAAAGCCAAGGAGGTTTGGGAAGGCCGGCAGCGTGGCCGCCCTGACCGATGCGCTGTGCGTGTGCCCAGGGCTCTCTGGGAGCCTGGGTGGTCAGCGAGGGCCCAGGGCCGGTGGGCTGGAGCACTGGAACGCCGTGTGGTCCGGATGCAGAAACTGCCAGGCTTCTCCACGCGGGGCTTTTCCCCCACGGAGCCTGATGTAACGGACTCAGAATTACACACTGTAGAAGGACTTTCCTGCCTTCAGTGCTTTTTGCGTTTATTGGAAGCTTTAATGTTTCTGGGTAATGAAATCCATTATCTGGTGTTCAGCGGAATACTTAAAAACAAAAGTATCAGAATGAATAAACAATGCAATATCTGTACCCAAACATTCCTTTAAAATGTAATGAAAAACATTTCTCCGACATTCGCAGCATTTTGGTCGCTTGGCCAACCCTGAAAGACGTCGTAAAACAAAACGAAGAAGCCAATTTGTCAGTGTTCATAGAGATGCTTCCTATCTATTTTTCTTGGAGGATTTGGGACATACACACAGAAGGCGTTAGAGGGGCTGGCGAGGCCGCCGTCTCTCGTACAGAGATGCAGAGGTTGGGACCCGGTGCTGGGGGCTTTCCTCCTCCGCTGGGCCTCACTGGCATCATCTTAAAATCAGAGATGCCAGTGATGTCATGGAGATCCCTCCTCGAGGACTGTCAAGGGGTCAGGTATAATGATGCGTGGGAGAGAGCTTTGTAAGCCTTGGTGACGGCTCCTGCTCTTGGAATGAAACATTCCAGGAGGACATGCTCCCATCCTGTCTCCCCCCGACTGCTCCAGACCCCTGAAAAGCCAATTGCTCAGTACATGTGCTACACGAAGAGCCCTTCTGAGGAAGGGAGAGCCCATGCAGGGTGTCAGGAGACCTGGGAACTGACCCCAGCTCCTGTGTTCTTGGAGGCCACGGGCTCCAGGAGAGGAGTTGTCAGGCCTGAGCTCAGATGCCTGCCTGGCCGCTCACCATGTGTGGCTGCAGGTGCCGGGGCCTCCCCGAGCCTGGGATGCTGTGTGGAGTGGGGGTGATCCCATGGCCGCTAAATGGTGCCATGGTCAGGATCGCTAGCTGTGTGGCCTTGGGTGGGCACCTGGCTTGTTCTGTTCCATTTTCTCATCTGCCAGAGGCTAGGACTTGACTAATTTATTTTTATTTTTTTAAAAGATTTTATTTGTTTATTCATGAGAGACACACAGAGAGAGGCAGAGACATAGGCAGAGGGACAAGCAGGCTCCCTGCGGGGAGCTCAATGTGGGACTCGATCCCAGGACCCTAGGACCACGACCTAAACCAAAGGCAGATGCTTAACTGCTGAGCCACCCAGGCGCCCCATTGACTCATTGATTTTTAAAAGTCCTTGTCCATTATTTAACTTGATTCCTCTTTCCAGGCATGTAATTCTTCCCTGGTTTCCTAATATTTGAAGCCATACACTTTCATCAGTTTTGCAAAGCCACCTCGTCGTTGGCACTGGTGGTGGAGGTGCCAGGGATGGAGAATCCACTCGCGGTCAGCGCTAGGCCAGGTGGCTGGACCTGGGGAGATGATGGATCCCGCTGCACGGGGCCAGTAGGGCGTTAGCCCCCCCTATCCAAACTCCGCAGGTCCCCCACATTCTGCTGTAAGTCAGGTTGGCAGTGGTACATGGCAGGAGGGTGTTTTGTGTGTCAGGATATCTAGGTAATGCTGCAGTAACAAGCACCCCAGATCTCAGGGGCTTGAAATGCTCATTATTATCATGGATCTAAGGATTGACTCCCCGACCTGCCTGGTTCCTGCTTGGCTGCAGAGCAGGGGTGGCAGGGCTGGTGTCATCTAAAGGCTTGCCTGGGCTGGATGTCCACAATGATGGTTTCTTCGCTTCCGTGTTGGGACTTGGGCCAGGCTGGCAAGATCAGCGTGGGGCCTGTGGTTGGCATGCTGTCTACTCAGCCTCTGTGCGTGCGGTGTGGGCCTCCTCCTAGTGTGGTGGTCCCAAGAGCACGTGTTTTCATAGACAGACAGTGGAAACCACCAGCCTCCTGAGACCTGGGCCAGACACCAGCACAGTGTCACTTCAGCTGAGAAGTCACGGATGGACCTGCTCAGGGCCTGGGAACACAGCTTGCACCTGTTGGTGGGAGGGATGCCAGAGTTCGTGGCCATCCTTAATCTTCTATAGCCGCTATCTATGAAAGCTTACCATGTACCAGATGCTTCTCCCTGGGCTTTTCACCCTATTGAAGCCTCAAAGGATCCTAGGAGACAGGTGCCACCATATGCCCATTTTACAGGTGAGGCCTGAGGCCTCACAAGAGTGTGCGGGAGATCGAGATCGAGATTTGAACCCCAGGACACCCTTCCCGCTGCAGCACGATGTGTGTGAGCTACGGCAAGAAAGATGCTGGAATCTGCAGATTTCTCTTCTCCAGTAAGAGCTGAATTAATTCTCTAACATTCATTCTGCACGTCCCTGAGCAGAGCCTCTGTGCACAGGACGGCCCTTGGCAGGCTCAGGCAAGAATGAGTCTTATATAAGAAAGGGGGTGAAGGTCTGCTCCAACCCCGCAATTATCCCATCACCTGGGCCTCCTTGACTCGGAACGTTTCTTTTCCGTAGGCTGCTCTATCCATAATTAAAAAAACCCCACAGATCTTACTTAATGGGAAACACGCTGGCTCTTCTGGTGTGGTTTAAAGCAAGCCGGTTTATTCCAGAGACATTTCGTTGTGAGTATTAATAAAAACAACATGCATTTTTGTGTGTTTCCATAGAGACTTCTCCAGATTTATGTCCCCGAGACATATCTTTGGATCTCATGGAATAATTATCTTCCAAATGTCCCCTGATATTCTGCAGGTGTCCCCGGCCGTGAGGCAGATGTTGAGGATGTTTGTGTACGAGGCACAGACGGACTAGATGCAGCCGGCCCGGGGTCTCTCGTGTGGTTGCGGAGTGTGAGGTGTCAGGGTGTACAGAGGCGAGGGTGGAAAACATCTGGGCACACAGTGTTGTTGCATCTGCACTTGGGGCTGTTTGAAAGTTGATGTGTGTCCACTGAGAACAGCGGGTCCCCTTTTGCTCTGCTGCCTAATAACAGAAGTTCAGGCTCCCCCAAAGGCCAAAAGAATGGGGCCTTTTAATGTGGACTTGTTGCCTGAACCACCGTGGCACCAGGCAGTGTGGACGCTGGAGTGGATGTCAGAAGTGCAGAGTTCTTGACCCTGCTTGGCCACCAAAAGGCTAAGTGGGAGTAAGACAGAGCTCTTTAGACTCCTGTTTCTTCATCTGTAAAATGGGTACATTAGGGTAATATCCTGTCATTTGCAGATGACAGAAGCCCAGTTGGAACTAGTGTAAGGAAAAAAAAGAAAGGTATATATGACTTTGTATAGTTGGAAATTCCAGGGATAGAACTCTGACTTCTGGTGTGGCTCGATCCAGGAGCTCAAACAATGTCTTCTGAACTCTGTCCTTTTCTCCCCCTCTATCTCCAGGCTCTGCTAAATGCAAGAATTTGTTCTGTGAGGAATCATCCTACACTTTCCCCTAGAGGATTAAACAAATGAGTTTTGTTTGTTTTTAAGATTTTATTTTATTTTTTAAAGTAATCTCTGCACCTGACATGGAGCTCAAACCTACAGCCCTGAGATCAAGTATCACATGCTCCACCAACTGAGCCAGCTGGGTGCCCCCAGTGCATTGGAGTTCTTGAAAGCATCACCGAGGACTGGGCCAGTGACCAAATATGCATACGCAAGAATACATTTCTTGTAATTGTTTGTAATGGTGAAAAATGGGAATGGATTCCCCCAGGGAGTTGGTCAAAGAGGCGATGTCCATGCGGCCACTGATACAGCCTGGTGGCTTTCTGCACAGGGAATGTGCCTCGGGGTGTTGCTAGTGCACGGCAGCCGGGGTAGACTGGTCTTTGGTGTCAAGTTGTATTTCTGTATGTGTGAGCGTGTGTGAGTGTGAGTATGTCAGTGTGCATGTGAATTGAATGTGCACCGTTAGCCCTTCACACAGAAGGTTCCTTGGGATGAGAAGCCCACAGGTTGCTCTTTGTACAGCGGGATCCTTGCTCACATGCATCGTGTCCTGTGGCCCCTTTGAAATGCGTGATGTCCACTGGCCAGTAAAGGCCCTGAGAAGGCCTGTAAAGTAACTGCTTATTTCAACTTAACCTTCTGTCTCCTAAACTCCTCCCAGGGCAGGCCCCTTCCTGTCACCTCTGTTTCCTTGTTGTGGAGCATGCTCTGTGAAGCACTGGCTGTCGCAGTCCCTACTCCACTGTGCAGATGCTTCCTAACCCCAGTGCTGGGCTCTGTGCCTGGTCCTGGGAAGCCCAGCAGTCCCCAAGCAGACACAACCCAGGTTGCACAGAGCTCTTGGGCTCTGGTGAGTTGTCATGGTGGTCTGGCGGAGTGGAGGGATGTGGAGGTCCTGAGCCCCACTGAGGGGCCTCCTTTGTTTTGGGATGGAGGTCTGGGGGTGGGGGATAGCTGGAAAGCTTTTTAGACCAGTGCTTCTCAAAGTGGGGTTGGAGTTGCCTGGGAACATGCTGGAAGTGGCAGGGCAGGGCCCATGGACGTTGTCGCCCCGGGGGTGTGTGTACCTATGGGAGCGCATCCCACTCTGGGGGACTGGCTCAGGAGGGCATTCCTCAACCCCCTCTTCCTTTGTAAGATATTCCTCTAGGGGCACCTGGGTGGCTCAGTGGTTGAGCATCTGCCTTTGGCTCAGGACATGGTCCTAGGGTCCTGGAATCGAGTCCTGCATGGGGCTCCCCATAGGGAGCCTGCTTCTCCCTCTGCCTGTGTCTCTGTGTCTCTCTGTGTGTTTCTCATGAACAAAGAAATAAAATCTTTAAAAAAATATATAAAATATTCTTCTATTGGTGGATCTTGTATTATGTAGTGAATAGGTACTACTTTTAGAATGAAAAAAACAATAAAATTGATTTTTACTTTCTAAAAAGTAAACTCCAGAGCTCTAAGTATCTCCCCCCATGTCTTTGTTGCCATGCAGCCTCTGTTTCTGTTCACAGAGTCCCGCGTGACTGTCCAACGTACTGCCTGAGCCAGGACTCTCAGAGAGTCGGGGGGTGGGGCAGGGAACTTATCACCGATGACGGGCATAAACGGGGACCCCTGCTTGGAATGGATGGTCCTTCCCCGAGAGACCCCAAGTATACTAGGTTCCCAATCGTCATTATAGAGAGAAGTCTCCAGGCAGCGGCTCTTCAAGGGTGGCAATCCAAAATAGTTACAGTATTTCATTCTGAAATTTTGGATACAGTCAAACGGAAAATCCCCCCAGCAGATCCTAGACCATTATCTGTTTCCCAGATGGAGCCTCGGGAGGCGGCGCGGCTGGGCCCGCTTCAGCGCCAGCGTCCTGGATGAAGACCCCAGCTCGCCCCCCCTCCCTCCCTGCCTGGATGTGGCTGGCCGGGCTCAGACCCCCTGCAGCCAGTTTTCTCCCAGCCCGAGAGGCATCTGGAAGACTGAGGCGGGGGTGGGGGGGGTGGGGGTGGGGTCATGCCTATATTTAAGCATGTAAATAGCAAAGCCCTTGGCCTTCCTGATCTGTGAACTCTCCTGAGCTGCTCTCTTACCACCCCCAAGTCCAACTGTCTGCTCCCAGGAGCCCTCCCTATAGGTCTGCAGCAGACACACACAGGCCTTGGGCTGGGGAGGGCCTGCCCGGCAGCCCTGGGAGTGAGAACCTCAAGGTTCCATCCCTGAATCTGTGTCCCTGGGTCCTGCCTTCCTCTGGCCCCTGGAAACGGCACGTTCTGTTTACGCTGAGCAGTGGCGTGGGGCTGTCCAGGTCTGTAGTGCATCCCAGAGCTGGGTGGGATGAATCTTAGAGGGGAACACCTTTCCTGCAGGAACACCAGGTGTTGAGGCTCGCCCAGACCACCTCTCATGCATTCCTGTGTCCCGTGGGTGCATGCTGAGCCCCCGCTGGATGCTGGAGGCTGAGGAAACCAGACAGAGCAGGAGCAGCTCTTGCTGGGGGACAGGGAGTGGCACCAGGCGAGGACACACTGTCAACACCCTCCCAGATGATGTGACAGGTGCACAAATCAGGGCGAGTTGGGGTCAGAGTGCATGGACAGTGCTGGGCCGTGACTGGAGGTCGTGATGTCCGATTTCTTTCTCGTGTGCTTCCCCTGGGCTGCAGAGAGCCACTGTGAGTTGTGTGTCCTCATCAGGAGTGACTTGGGGTCACTGGTTTGGGGCACACAGTATGGTTGATGCTTGGTCAGGCTGGTTATTCTGAGAGACTCAGCTCATAAACACCCAGACCAGGAGAGAGGAAGACTTGCATATAGAACTCCCAGTGACATATGGGGACAAGCCACACTCAAGGAGGGGAGCCCCGGCCCCAGTCCCTGGGGGTGCACTGTGCACGGTGTCCTCCCCGCTAAGGGCATGGCGAGGGAGGGCCGGGAGGGGGACTGTGCAGTGGGGAAGCCTGGCGAACCTCACTTCGGCCAGGGCATCAAGGTTGCCATCGCAGTGACTGGTCACGTCCATGCAGGTGCGTCGCCATCGCAGTGACCAGTCACGTCCATGCAGGTCCCCTGGACATGTGACAGGAGGGCACTGCACCACCCGGGGTCTTCCGAGAACCTGCGATCCCTGTCCGATCACCAGAAATAATCAGACCCGTCCTCAGTGAGGGACCTCACCCAGAATCCTCGATCAGGGCTCCTCACAAAAATCATCAGAAACCAGGAAAGTCTGAGAAATCATCACAGCCCAGAGGAGCCTGGGGAGACCTACGACAACAGGTCACGTGGTATCCTGGAGGGGCGCCAGTGGGGGGGAAGGGACAATAGGTGAGGACTAAGGAAATCTGAGCCGAGTGTGGGCTTTAGTTAATAGTAAGGTATGAGTCTGGTTTCTCAGTGGTGATGAGTCCGCCCTGGGGGTGTGGGATGTTAACAGCAGGGACGCTGGGCCGGGTACACGGCTTCTCCGTGCATTTTGTAACTTTCCCCTGAATCTAAAACTGAGCTAACAACAAACGGTTTATCTGAGGCAAAGCACCCAGGTCCATCTCTTCTGTGCTGGGTCCGAGGGCAAAGCCAAGGCCTTTCGACATCAGCGCCCCTCACATACGCACCCGAGAATCCCCCCTCCCCGCCCGGAGGATGACCGCAGGATTCGAACTTGGTTTTTGAGAATGGATGTGTTGTCTGGCAGGTGTCCTTTCTCCTTTCTCCGCCCCTCCTCTCTCCCCCGCTCCTCCCTCTGTCCCCGTCTGTCCCCCATCGGCACAGACACACCGGCCTCTCCTCCACCTGCATCAGGGAGGGGTTCTCCGTCAGGGCCAGGGTTTGGCTGTTGCCCGAGCCTGGAGTGCTTCTGGCACCAGCGTGTAGAGGCCAGGGATGCCGCAGTGCACCCTGCAGCAAAGAATTATCCAGAGCAAAATGTCAGCAGCTCCAACGCTCAGGATTCTCATTCTGGAAGCTTGTCACTGAGGCGGACCCCTGGTCCTGGCTGGGAACGACCTGTTGACATTCCATGCCAGTAACTGAATCTTTTTTTTTTTAATTAAAAAAAATTTTTTTTTTTTTTACTTTTAAAAAATTTTATTTATTCATGAAAGACATGAGAGAGAGAGAGAGAGAGAGAGAGAGAGAGAGAGACAGGCAGAGGGAGAAGCAGGCTTCATGCAGGGAGCCTGATGCAGGACTCGATCCCAGGGCCTTGGGATCACGCCCAGAGCCGAAGGCAGATGCTCAACCACTGAGCCACCCAGGTGTTCCCCACCTTTTTAAAAAGATGTATTTATTTATTTGAGAGAGAGAGAGAGAGCAGGGGGAGGAGCAGAGGGAGAGGGAGAGAATGAAGGTCAAGCAGACTCCCCATTGAGCACAGAGCGCGATGCGGGCCTCCATCTTCCGACCCCAAGATCATGACCTGAGCTGAAAGCAAGAGTCACGGACTCAGTCAACCGACTGGGCCACTCTGGTGCCCCTGGCTATGGAATCTTCCTAGCAGACCTCTGCCTTGCTTGCAATTAGAAGAAGCTGAGGGAGAACGAGAACACTGCTGGCTAACACTCACTGAATGTTTAATATGGGCAAACGGTCTCACCTCATCCTCACACCATCTCCGTGGGGCAGGTGCTGTTAGTGTGATGCTCATTGCACAGATGGGGGACACTGAGGCTCAGAGAAGTTAAGTAACTTGCCTCAAGTCACACAGCTAGAAGTGGCCGAGCTGAGCTTTGAACCCAAGCCGTCTGATTCCAAGGCCATGGTGGTGCCTAGGGTGCCAGTCGGCTTTCCCCGCAGGGTACCCTGAGACCTTGGAGGCAGGCAGATGCTGCTGCCCGGGGCTCTGCTCCTGTGGCCTGGCAGGGGAGGGAGGAAGCGTCTGGCCCAAGCTGTGTCCCATCCAGGGGCTCCTCCGCACCCTTGCTTGGTGCTCCCCCCTGGAGGTTGCTCACGGTACACGCTGCCACTCGGCATTCCCTGGCAGAGCACGGGCACCCGCCCGGGCCACTCATTCCTGTGCTCTGTGCACGTGGGCGTCACCAGTGCCATGGAGACAGCTGGGTCTGTCACCCATCACGCGGTGTCACCATTAATTCACGGCTCCGGGGCATTTGCTGATTTCAGAAGCTCAGGGGGGAACTTCTCAGTCTTTCTGGAACAGAGTGGGGTGGGGCCTGGGGGTTGGGGGTGGGGAGGCGGGGTGTCATTTGTCTGCAGATCCTTGGCCCTGGCCCTGTGAGCCTCGGGGCAGGCAGCCGGCCAGGGCACAGGAGTGGGGTGTGTGTGTTCCCCCAGAGGGGCCATCTCCCCATTCTCTGACACATGGGACAGCAACCAAGCCCATGGGATGAATCCAGGGCTCAGGCCCGCCCGTGGGAAGAATGGGAAGGGGCTGGGTGGCTCAGCACAGTCCCGAAAGCTGTGCCTGGAATCAGGGAGGCCTGTGTCACTGTCTTCCCTCTGCGGACAGTGAGGGACTGTGTCCTGGGCCACATCTTGGACCCCTGGAGCTTCAAGTGTGTCACCAGCAAAGGAGGTGACAGTAAGAGAAGTGGGTGCACTGAAGGCAACTATGAGGTTTTGGGGATCTCTGCTTTATATGAGTCCCTCTCCTGTCAACCGCAGACCTGCTTGCCCCACTCTGCCCTGCTCCGTGCCCTGGAGGTGACTATGCTTGCTCACCTGGACCCCACCCCCCACCCCCGTTTCTGGCCAGCAGAGCAGGAAGGGGTTGGAGTATTTGTCCTGTGGCTGCCCCTGCTGGCTCGTTCCTCTGCCCGCAGTGCCCCTGGAGCTGCCCACACCTCTGAATCCTCCTAGCTTTATTTTTTAAATTTATTTTTTAAAGACTTTGAGAGAGAGAGAGAGAGAGAGAGAGAGAGAGAGAGACAGAGAGGGAACACAAGTCAGGGGGAGCGGCAGAGGGAGAGGGAGGAGCAGACACCCCCCTGAGCAGGGAGCCTGACGTGGGGCTCAATCCCAGAACCCCAGGATCATGACCTGAGCTGAAGGCAGACGCTTCACTGACTGAGCCCCCCAGGCGCCCCTCCTCCTTGCTTTAGAGGCCAGCGAGTTCTTGTGTGGACTGGGCTGATTGGGATGTGTCATCTCCTTAATCCTCAGGACACCCTCCCCTATGCAAAAGCACCGTTGTCACCCGTTTGATGGAAGCAGACCCCAGGGAGCTAAGTTACATGCCTGGGGGATCTGAACTGAGGCTTCTGGCTTGGGATGTCCTCGGGGCCACGTTTACCCCCACAGATGGCGTCGTGGGGCTTCGGGGAGTGGGTGGTGATGCTCGGGAGATGACTGTGTGTTGTGTGTCCTTCAGGTGGGACCTATCAGGCCCTATCACCCAATCAGGCCCTATCACCCCTGATGCTCCGGTCTGTCCATCTGTCCTGTAAGGCCAGCCCTTCGGTCCCCAAGAGGCGCTCTAGGAGCCCCTAGTGTCTGAGGAGCGGTTTGTGTACGATGCTGTGTCCCATGGCCCCTGGTGAGCTCCTGGTGGTCCCCTCCTGCGCTCTTCACACACCCTTGGGCTTTGTAGTTTCTTCCCCATTTTGCAGAATGAGGACTCCTGACTCTGAGGAGCAGCCAGTTCCTGCATTGCTGAGGATGGAGTGGAGGTTTGCTCCTGTGTGGGGCTGACTCCTGAGCCCATGTAGTCACCATTGGGCAGGACAAGGGTGTCCCTGAGGCTTGAGGCTGGAGCTGGGGAGGTTGAGGGGTATTTGGGGGAAAAGCAGAAGGCCCCCCATCTGTGCTCCCTGATGCTGCCTCCTAGCCCCCTACTCTCCTTCCGCAAGAGTGTGGGCGAGGGGTCGCCTCCCTGGTTGCCCCAGGACCTCCCAGCTGACCGCCTCGTGGGACCTTGGCTTCTTCCTCTTTGTGCTGCTCTGAGAGGGCTGTGTGAGGGTCTACCACACATGGGCCACAGGGGCTCTTCCATCTGTCCACCCCACCTCCCCAATGTTCTAGGCCTCATGTTCCAGAATTATGAGGAACAAATTGCCTTCATTGATCCATCAGTGATTGATGGGCTGATCTAGCAGTCATTCAACAAATGCTCCACTTGTTTGCTGACCCTGGGTCGGCACCCTAAGGGCTGCCAAGAGGATTCTCACTGTCCCCTTCTTTGGAAAGGATCACAGATCCTGCCCTTGGGGTGAGGATAGAAGGAGCAAGGTGAGGAAAGTGTGTCATACCCCTTGACTGCCTGTGTGAATGGAAGAAGGATGGATGGATGGAAAGATGAGTGGAGGAATAGATGGATGGAGGGATGGATGGGTGGGTGAGTGGATGGATAGATGGAGGGATAGAGGGATGGATGGGTGGGTGGATGGATGGATGGATGGACGAGTGGAGGGATAGATGAGTGGATGGGTGGATGGTGGGATGGAAGGATGATGGATGGATGGATAAGTGTAGGGATAGATGAGTGAATAGAGGGATGGATGGTTGGGTAGGTAGATGGAGGGAAGGATGAATGGAGGATGGGTGGGTTGGATGGATGGGGGAAGTATGGATGGGTGGGTGAATGGAGGGATGGATGGGTGGATGGGGGAAGTATGAATGGGTAGGTGGGTGCAAGGATGATTACTACAGCCTATTCTGGAGGCAATGCACCCACACAGGAACCCAAAACAAGGGATAAGAGAGAGAGGCATAGTGAGAGAGTCAGGAGGGTTTAGGGGAGGTCACTCCAGCTCAGGGGGAGGAGACAGGGTGGTGAGGAGGGTGAGGGCAGGCAGAGGAGGTGGCATTTCAACAGGGCCTTGTGGAACTGCACTCCTTGCTGAGGCACTGGGGAGGGGAGTGTGTGGGAGGTGACAGGTGGCTTGGTTCAGCTGGGGGGCCCATGCAGGTGACAGGTTGGGGCCAGGTTTGAAGCAGAGCAGGGGGCTAAACTAGCCGATGTCTGCGAGCCTGTGCCTGGTTGGGCTTCCGTCTCAGGTCTGCGGTGGGAACCAGGGTACCCGGTGTCAGGCCTTAGAGCCCCCTGTGTACTGGTGCAGGCTGCTCGTCTGGCAAAAATCTCAAGGTAAAGGACTTGCCCCAGGATTCCCGAGGACTGACTTAGGTGCTCCTTTGTGTCCCCTCAACTGGGCCATCGGGCTCCTCACCTCTGCCCGTGACGCAGCATCCAGGAAGCCTCCCTGGGTTATGTGCCTGGGTCAGGCCCCACCTTGAGCTTCTGCAGCCTCTGTCTCTGCCTCCTCCCCCATCCCAGGTCGGCTCACAGCTCTGTGGGTGTGGTCACTGCCTCTGAACTTGTCCAGCACCCCCTTATTCCAGGAATCCCATGGAGGAGGCCATGGGGCGCCTTGTCACGGCGTTGGTGGTGTCCGGCCCAGCCTGGCCCTGAGTGGGCTCCCTCGGTTGATCCGGAGCATGGCCTTCCCAGCAGAGGAGCCCTGGGCTGGCTGCTCATCTCTGGGTGCATCCCTGAGGATTAGTGACCTCAGGCCCGTCCCCCACTCCAGAGAGGCTAGGCCTCAGGTATGACCCCTCGGTTCACGTCAGCTGTGTGCTGCCCAGACCTGCCCCTGGGGCTCCGGGGGCCATGGAGCTTCCTGGCTTGGCTCTCCCAGCTTCCTGGGAGAGCTTGTGTGCGATTGGGTTCAGTCAGCGCTGGCTGCCCTTCCAGAATTGCCTCTGCTCTGAGCAGAAAGGAGAGGCTGTCACAGAAAGCAAGATGGCTTTTCAATGACTTCCAGCTTCCGTGGTGTTCCCCAAGCTGAGCTCCCAGGAGCAGTGGGTCTGGAGTCTCCTAAGAGATGTGTTCAGGGTTGAGGAAGGGAAGAGGAGAGGCTGGAGGAGCGAAGCCTCAGCTTGCCCAGCAGCTTTTAAAGGCTATGACAAGTTCTGTAGTAAAGAAATTGATTAACTTATTTGAATGTTCCCAAACTTATTTGACCCTGGAACCCTGTTTTTGTTTGTTTTCCTCAGGGTCCCTATTAACATCTGTTAACACCCTATTTGGGAAAAGCTGACTTCCAGAATGGAGTCCTAATTTCCCTTCACTGCCCGTCTCCCTCTGCGCGTGCCAAGCACTGTGACAGGTGCTGGGACCAGCTGGGGGTTCTCGTGCATCCTGTCCCCTTACAATCCCACATAATTGGGTGATGTGGCCTGCTCTGTGGTCTAACATTACATTTTCAAGGCAGGCATTTGGTCCAGACCATGAAGGTCATGGGTGCTGGCATTCCCCATGCAGACGATTCAAGCGGAATTTGGAGCTCCCTCAGAGGGTAGGGCCTGGCTCCCAGGGCATCTCAGATGGGCTCTGTGAGGGCCGTAATGCACCACATCTAGCTTTGGCCCAGGCGAACCACGTGCTTCGTTCTTAAACGTGCCACTCATCTGCGTGGCCTCCACAGCCAAGGCATAAGAGTGTATTTATTGAATGCAAATCACGCCGGGAAAATTTATTTCCCTGTCTTGCTGTTCGCCCTCCTTTGCCTGTATCCCAGATTTATGAAACATATGGATCTTCCCTTTAAACAATCCCTCAAAAGCTCTGACTTGCAAATTAGTTCCTTGAATGATCAGCTGTATATACCCTGCATTTAATAAATTCAGTTATTAAGGAAGTAGCGATTGATTATTTAATTCCAGCAGACCAGGAATCAGGCTCCTCGGCAAACGGTCTGAGATGCCGGGCGGAGAAACAGTTAAAGAAAGAAAACACCCATCGCACCTGCCTTGACTGTGGGATTCCCTGTGGTGCAGAGGGAGTCGAGGTTGTGTCCAGGCCGGGGTCCCTGTGGACGCGGCCCTGCTCGAGGCCTGATGTAGTCAAGAAATTGATGAACCGGCCAACCAAGGGCCTTTTCATTTGATTTGTGTGAATTGGAGCATTTGCATTGTATATGAAGTGCAATTTGCATTCCATTCTGGGGAAAAAAAAATACAAGCAATATTGATAAATACATTTTATGTGTATACAAAATAGATTTGAGCAAGATATAGGGGTCCTGGGAGTGGAGGTGTGCATGAGGGAATTAGCTTTGTAAAAGTGGTGTTAATGCAGCGGGAAGGTGATCCGACTCCAAAAGGCCCTCGTGGCAATGAGAGATCTGACCTGCACCTCCCTGCTGCACCCAGCCTGCCTGGGCCCCAGCGCTCAGGGCCAGCTCACCGCCACCTCCTCCAGGAAGCACTCTTCCCTTTGAAATTGTACAACTGTCTGCTGTCTGTCTTTGCCAGGACTGGCAGATCTTATGCTTCCTTCCTCCTAACCTCCCTCCTCCTTCTCTCCCTCCCCCTCCCCTCCCTCCTCCCTTCCTCCCTCTTCCCCTTCCTTCTATTCCTTCCATTCCTTCATTTATTTATTCTTCTGTCCATCCACCTGCTTCCAGAGATCCTCCTCTGTGCTGGGGGTGTGGGGTTGGCAAGATCTCTAGGGGACACCCACCTCCCAGTGTCCCCCAAACCAGGGCTGGACAAAGGGCCTCATGGTCAAGTTCCACCCAGATGTGGATGCAGGGGGTATGCCGAGCCTGCTGGGATGCCCTGGCCTTATTCTGTCCCGTTCCCGTTGTTGGCCAGGATGTCAGTGGGTGGGCAAAACAGTTCCTTCGTGTACTCATGCACTCATTGTTCCTGGGAACCCAGGATGTGCCAGGCCTCTTGCAGGGTCTTTGGGGGTGCCAGGTTCCTGGGTGGCAGTCAAGGAACCCACCATCCCCGGGTGGGCATGCTGGAGGCTGAGGACCTGGAGGAGGATCCAGTAAGCCCCCTGTCCAGAAAGAGGTGCTGGGCATGACCTTTAGATGGACTGCTTTTAGTGGGCATGTGTCTCTCCAGCAGAGAAAAAGATGGGGGACACACTGACTCCCCGTGCCACCCACATCCTGTGGCTCCTCAGTGCCCAGGCTGCCCATCTGGGAAGTGAGGGCTTGGATGCACTGACCCCACAGCCCCCCACCACACGTTGGTCCGGCAGGTGTGGGGTATGAGGTTGCAGGTGTGGGTGCCAGTGCCCCTGGCTGGCCCTGACCTCACATGGCCGCCCGAGCATTATCTGCTGGCGCTGGCACAGTCACCTGGACCCCTGTCTCACCTCTGGCCTGTTGCTGGGTCTTGTGCTGACTGCTGTGCACAGAGGGCTTCCTGGGGAAGTGGATGCGCTTTGTGTTTCCAGACGAGATCGGGTGCATTCAGGGTGGTATGGCCGTAGACTGCTTTGTGTTTCCAAAGGGTGAGGTGGCACAGTTCTTGGTGGAGATAGGCTGCAGGCTCACCAGCTTGGGGCTTTGGGGGCCGTGGGGTCCCTGCCACATGGATACCTCAGCCAGCTGTCGGCCTGCCCTCTGCTCTCTTCCCTTCAGCATCCCCTGAGTGTGCAGCCTGGCCCCTGGCACCCCTGTACTAGGTCGCTGCCCTGGGTCCCTGCCTTCCTGATGCCCTGCTGTGCACACGGCTTCTGATTCTGCTGGGAGGTGTTTGTCTCCTGAAAAAGATGCCCACGCACGGGGTGGGGGGTGGAGTCGCACGCTGAGCCCAGTGGTCATTTAATATCACAGCTTGGAGGCCTACGTGGAAATCAGGTACGGCAGGGGAGGGGGGTGGTGGTGGAGGGTGGGTGCGTCCCCCTGAGGCTCCAGGGGAGGGTCCTGTCTCCCCCCAGTTCCTGGGTTTGTGGCCACACCGCCCTCACCAGTGCCTCTGACTCTCTGTGACCTCCTCTGTCTTCTCTGTGTATTTCCTCTGAGGACCCTTGTCATTGGATTTAGGGCCCATCTGGCTCATCCAGGATGACCTCACCTTGAGATCCTACAAATAAGCTTCCCAAGTGAGGCTCTGTCATAGGGTGTGGACATTTGCTGTTTGGGGGCCATTTGCCCATGTTGGGGCCTCGCTCCCTCCCCCCAGGGTAGGGGCCAGTTCCGCTCTAACTTGGCACTTCCCTGGTTCAACCTAGTCTGCATGGGAGTGCTGGTGAGCATGGCAGGGGGGCAATGCAGGGGATGTCCACAGTAGCCCGGGGCTGTCCCTCCCCCCCGCCCCCACAGTGTACCTGGTAGTCTCAGTAAGTGTGTACTGAATGAATGAAGAAGGTAAACCAGTGCCTCCATCCTAATTCGGCTGGAAAATTGTCACGCAGGGTCGGACCGGAGAGGGTTAGAAATGAGTATGCGTTTCTTCCCCTGAACCTCATAAATTCTATTATTCTTCCAGTATTATTACAGTTGCTAGCTCTCCCCACTTTACCTAAGAGCAGTGGACTCGATTCATGGAGGTCTATCTTCACTTCTATGCATAAACACCTGCTCGTTCAAAGACAGAGCAGGGGTCCTTGGAGAAGCCCCCCTGTAGCTGGGGAGCTAAGGTGCATTCAGCAATGAGGCTCAGGTTTGA
Source organism: Vulpes lagopus (assembly GCF_018345385.1). Taxonomy (NCBI): domain Eukaryota; kingdom Metazoa; phylum Chordata; class Mammalia; order Carnivora; family Canidae; genus Vulpes; species Vulpes lagopus. The sequence goes on from NC_054827.1 coordinate 119,540,184, forward strand.
GGGGGGAATCTGTCCCCTACCCTGCCTGCAGCTGCCTGGGGACAGGTTCCTGTCAGTATGGCCCTGGCAGTCTAGCCTGTGACTGACACTACTTGGAATAAGAGAGAGCTTGATGGACAGAATGATCAGCCTGTCTTGGACATCAGGCTGCCAGTCCTTCGTCATGAGGTCACGAGAAGAGTGGCTTCTGCTAGTGAGGGCTTGCCTGTGTGACATTGCCACAGGCAGATGACCTTTCTGCACAGGAGATGTTGCAAACTGCATGCCGTGGGGGAGGTAGAGCCGGTTGGCACCAGGTGAGTGCACAGGGCCTTTCCTGGAGGGATGCTGGTGTGTGCGCAGCAGGGAGCACGGCCATGTGGGCCTGTCCCCTGGAGCACCCCAAAATAAGCCTCAGGATCTCAGATCTTCTCCCATCATGGGGAGGCCCCTCCACAGAAGGGAACTGAAAATGAGGGTGAACTGCAGTGGCTCAGAGCTCTTCAGCTCCGTGGGTCCTGCACATGGTCTTAAGTTCTCTTCCTTTGTGGGGTCCCTAGGGGAGCCCCATTTTGGGTGGGGGGAAGGCAGTACTTTGTTCAGATAGATGCTCCTGCTCGTTGGCCACTCCCCTTCCTGCACAGCCATCAGGCCACGGTGACCAATGTCACAGGCAGCGCGGAGTTAGGTGTTCTCATCAGTGCCAGCAGCATCGCTGTGTCAGGCATGCCCTTGCCACCTGCCCATCAGTGAGGCTGTGCACCAGTGAGGCCCAGTGCTGCTCCTGGGGTCTCCCCAGTGACGATGACCCACACTTGATCAACTGGCTGTGAGCAAAGGAAGCTGAGCATGAACAAGGGGCCAACCCACTCTGGGGTTGGGGGAAGGATCAAGGAGGACTTGCAGGAGGAGATGATGCAGGGACTCTGTTAAAGCATGTGCAGCAGGTAGCAAGTCTGTGGGCATCCCAGAGAGAGGGGTCAGTGTGAGGAAGGGCCCGTGGGAGATCGCAGGCTGGGGCGTGGTGGTGGCAAATAGATCATCATTGAGGTGAAGGCCAGTGGGGGACGAGGGTGCTGGTGGCATCATTCTCTGAAGCAGCGAAGATCCTCAGCAGGTGACGCAGATGAGGAGCCAGTAGCAACGGGACATTCAGGGGCTGTGCAAGGGGCCTGGACTCTGGGTGTATGTGTGGGGTGGCTGCCCAGGGCCCGTTCCGGCCTGATTGTGGGTGTTGTGGGTGGAATGGTGCCCCCAAAGAGATGGGTCCACATCCTGGTACCCATGAATGTGAGCTTCTTTGGAAAGAGGATCTTTGCAGAAGGGCTGAGGTAAGGGTTTTGGGATGAGGTCCTCCTGGATTGAGAGTGGCCCTGAATCCAGTGGCTGGTATCCTCATGCAAGATGGGAAGGAGACTTGAGGCACCACTGCACGGAGGGGGAAGGCCCTCTGAGGATGAGCAGAGATTGGAGGGATGCCTCCAGGAGCCAAGAAACACCACGGCCATGATGGCTGGCAGCCCCCAGGAGCAGACAGGGGCCAGGAAAGGGGTCTCCCTCAGAGCCTCCGGAAGGCCCCAACCCTGCCCACACCTGGATTTCAGCCTGGTGAGACTGATTTCAGAATTCCGGCCTCCAGAACTGTGAGGAGAAAGAAGTGTTGTTGTTCTCCGCCACCCAGGTTGTGGTAACTTGTCCGGCAGTAACATACTGTGGATTTCAACTCTCATCATCTCCTCCAGAGACGTCTGTGGACGTCAGGGGGTCTACCTGCCAGGGGGGCAGCAGAGCTCGCTGCGTGGAGCCGGGAGCCCACTGGCGTGGGCGGGAGTGCTACAAGCACGCCTTGTTCCAGAAATAATCCCGGCTCCTTCCTGGCGCATTTCCCCCGACCGTGGGCTGAGCGGGTTCAGCCTCCTGTCCAGCCCTGCTGTCTGCAGCACGTGGGGCCGCAGGGGTGCCATGTGGCCTGGTGTCGGGTCCCTGCCTCCTTCCCGTGGCTCAGGGGTCCTGCCCACGCATTCAGTCCCACCCCACTTTGAGCTCTGCGAAGTCGGATGTTTTCAAAGTCACGGACGGGAACTCATTGTTGCTAGGAAGATTGCTGCTCAGAACACTTAACCTAAAATTACAATGTGTCTTTCCACTAAAAAAAGATCCTTGGGAGATCCGACAGTTCCCCGAATCCCACTGTCAGGGAGGCGAAGACAAAACAAGCGAGTTGGTTTTCTTCTTGTGAAGCATGTCACCAGATGTGAGATGGGTACAGGGGGATCTCCCAACTGGTCCCACATCAGGGAATTAAAGACCATGTTCTGGGTTAGAGCCCCAACCCCGCTGGGGAGTGGAGACATGCTTAGAGACCCAGCCCCTCTACGCCGATGCCCCCAGCTCTGCTGGGCTCCTGGGTGGGCACGGAGAGGGGCCAAGGGCTGTTCATGACAGTGAAGTCCTCTCCAGCGCCCATTCATTCATTCATCATTCATTCATTCATTCATGCCTGTGCCTGACACTGGGCTATGTGCACCGGGAAGACACAGGGAAGAGCGATGCACAGTTCTTGCTACAGGAACTGGGTGTTTCCATGACAACCACAGGCCAAACTCCAAATGATGAGGCCACTGTCAAAAGCACCATGAGTAGGAGTAGGTGGGACTGTGATCCCTGCTCTTGCCCTGGCCCCCTCGGCCCACTCTGCCCTCAACCGCCAAAGAGATCCTGTGAAAACACCGTCTTGTGCTCTGAGGATGTCACTCCTCTGCCCTGAGCCCTCTCTGGGCACCCTGGCATTCTCAAAGAAAGAGTCACCTGATCCCAGTGGACCACAAGACCCTGTAGGATACAGTCTCTATTTCTCTTTGGTCTCATCTCTTGCTCCTCTCTCTCCAGACCACACTGGCCTCTTCTCAACTCCTGGGATCTGCCAGGCGTGATGTGGTCTCAGGCTTCTGGGCTTGCCCTCCCCCAGATGGCCATATGCCCCAACCCCCCAACCTCCCTGGGGCCTGCAGTCCCATGTCACCTTCTTAGGGAGGGCTCCCCAGCCAGTGTCTAAAGTGTCGACCCCCCACCCCTTCTCAGGCTTCCAGAGCCTCACCTGGTATTACATTCCCTAACATACTATTACTCGATCACCCTGTTTATCTGTGGCTCTCCACGCTAGAATGCAGACTCAGGGAGGCCAGGGCTCTGCCTGTTTTGTTTGCCCTGGCCTCCTCAGTGCCTGGGACAGGGCTGGCAAATGAGGAATGTGAGAGCCATGGCCTGAGGTCTCGAAGGGTGAGTGTGAGCCCCCGAGCTGGGCAACTGGGCGTGTGCAGAGGTGCACGTGCAGAGGGTCTCAGGCTGGGAAGCATGTGCATTCAGGGAGCAGACAGGGAAGGGTGTGGGCGGATGAGGGACTGAAGATGCAGAGGGAGGTCAAGGAGGGCTACGGGCTCTGCATGTTCACTGAGGGGTCGCGACCTTCCCCAGAGGTAACAGGAGGTCCCTGGGGTATTCAGTACATGGGAGGCGTGTGTGCATCATGCGTGAGCTGTGCACACCTGAGGACCAGTGGAGGGGGCTGGGGTGGAGCAGGCGCCTGGATGATTTACCAGAGCATCTCCGCTACCTTTTATTAACCATTAAGCACTGTTTCTCATCCCCAGTGCAAGTCCGCTCTAAAGGACTCTGTGCATTACCAGGAGGTAATATTAAAAGCCTGCGGTGAGTTGCTCTGGCCGAGGAGAGGCAGGATGCCAGCAATAAAAGGAGGTGCAGTCTTCGCCTGGCTGTTTGTACCAATTTCAGATACCGTATTTCATCCCGTGGAAACTCTCTTAGATGTGTTCCACGTGGCATCATTATTTTACCCACCACGGAGGAATGTCATTGATTATAAGCCATATTCTAATGTCAAAGATGTTAACGTGTGGGGAAAAAAAACTGTGGGTCTTAGAATCAGTGAAATACGGTAATAATGGAATGTACAGATATATGGGACAGCGCGCCAGGTTCTTTTCATAAATGCAGTCAAATATCTGTTCTGGAGAACCAAACGAAACAAGCTAGGACGTGCCATAAATCACTCAGCACGTGTGCACAAGCAGGCTTCCTCGGAGGTGAAGCCTTCCGGCACATTCCAGAGAGCCAGCCTGGGAGGCGTCTCCTGGGGAGGAGCGGGGCAGCCCACTGGTGTAAAGTGGGGCTCGGGGGTTTCCGGGGGGACGGGCAATTTAAGACATGGTGATGCAGCCTGTGATAATCGCGGTCAGATCCTGTGCTGTGGGGCAGAAGCTGATCTCCCGGGGAGGCGGGAAGGAAAGCTTGTTCCATAGAAGCCCACAGAAGTTTCCAGAGCTCCGCCTTCCCCCACCAGCCCAGGCTCTCCAGTGTGGCAGAGTGCAGGGGTGGAGGGGTGCCACGTGGAGCAGAGCCACGAGTGGGAGGCTGCGGGCGCCCATCCAGGGATGGGGGACTAGCCGTGTTCCCGGAGTGTCTGAACTGGCTTTTAGGACCGAGCTTTCACAGATGGAGAGGGGACTTGTTTCAGATGGAATCTGGCTAGCAGCTTCCGATGCCCTCTCCCAGCATCCCTTTGGAATATTTAGGAACACACACACACAACAGATGAGGATATTCAACAGTGGGAACAGCATAACAGACAATAGTGCCCGGATCAGGAGCTGTGGCCTCTCAGCAAAGGCTGGCAGGTGGACGTAGGAAAGCAACCCCAGCACCCTTTGCCTGTGGCAAGCACCCAGGCAGCACGGCTCCTTTTCTGCCCTGCCCGCCCCCACCCCCATCCCCATTCCCGCCTCAGCGACCCACACTGAAACCCAGCTGAACACCCTGTCTGTGCCCATCTGTGTTTGGTTCCCCCAGAAACACCCCGAGACAAGGATTGGCGCACGTATCATTTGTTTGCAGGAATGAGGAGCAGGAAGAGGGCCGTATCTGCAGTGTGCGCTGCCCCGCTGGGCCCTCTGTGGGCACCTGGGGCTCAGTCCCTCTGGGGACCCTGGGGACCATGTGGTACATGCATCAGAGGGCTCGTATGTGTTCAAGAAGCAGACTGCAGTGTGGAGGTTGATGCTGGGGTGATGCTGGGGGACCCCAGCGGGACGCCTTGTGTGCTCATCCTTCTGTCTGTGCGTCTGTACCAAGAGGCATGTGGATGCACAAACCATGGCAAGGGTAAAGCTCTGCTGATGAGCATCCCGCTCTGCTCACACTCTGATAACTGACTCCGAGATCACGGACCCGGGACTCCGGGATCACGCCCTGGGCCAAAGGCAGATCTCTGCTCAACCTCTGAGCCACCCAGGCATCCCAGTCCCAGCCTTTCTGAGCCTCGAGTGCACAGTGCCTCCTGCCCCAGCTGGCTGGGAAAGTTGGATGTGTTCAGTGCCCCTGGGTGCTCCGTCCTAAGTGAGGTCGGTGCCTGGGGAAGGTTGCAGAGGGAGCACCCTGGTCTACACGGCTCTCAGACCTGGCCGAGCAGAGACCCCTCCTGGGCAGATCAGAGCTCCTGCACCCTGTGCCCCATGATTTAATGTCCTACACTCCAAGTTTCCAACGAAAGTCTGTCTTCCTCTGCTGCCCTGCGGCCTGCTTTTACTAACTTGTCTTCCCTCCTGGGACCTTTCACCTCCACTCCCCTCCCTGCTGGCATCCAGTTTCTGCCTGGTTGGCCTTAGGACAGCTTTGTTCCTTGGTGCCCTTCCCCGCAGGTGGTGGCTGTGAAATGTGAGCTTCAGAGAGCCTGGGTTTGCATTGTTGAAACCCAGCTCCACCTCACTTACCTGTCCTGGCGGAGGGAGGGTGTGTTCATTATTCATTCGGTCATTCTAAGATCTTGCGTGTGAGCTCCTCGTGGCTCTGCTGGGGTACAACCTTGCATTCTCTGGGGCGAGAGGTGCCAGGCCGACACCCGTTCATTGCCTCTCAACTTTTTTTTTTTAAGGTTTTTATTTATTTGTGAGAGACACATACACACACACACACACACACACACACACACAGAGAGAGAGAGAGAGAGAGAGAGAGAGGGAGAGAGAGAGAGGCGGAGACATAGGCAGAGGGAGAAGCTGACCCCCTATTGAGCCCTATATGGGACTCGATCCCAGGACCCTGTGATCATGACCTGAGCTAAAGGCAGCCGCTCAACTGCTGAGTCACCCAGGTGCCCCGGGCACTGCCTCTGAGTGGTGGCAGCTTCCCCTCTAAAGTGCTGGTGCATTTCTCAGGGCAGTTGGGGTGTAGAAATGAGGTGGTGGATGCAGGTGCCTGACATGCAGGGTGCACTGAGCAACCCCCACCCCCTAGCTCCCTAAGGGTGGCTCTCTCATTGCCAACACTTTTTCTTGTTTTATTTTGTTTTTAAATGATTTTTGATGAGAGTCTTTCCAAAATGCCTCCTACAGTTTTCTGGGAGTAATGGGGCAGCTTTGTTGGTTGCCAAGCGTGTCCTGCTTTGTCCACCATGTTGAATCAGTTTCCTCGTCTGTGGAGGGGGGTCAGGGTCTCCCGACCTGTGGGAGCCATTGTGAGCATTTGGTGGGTAATGTTGCCTGGTGCCCAGCAGGTGCCCCAGCAACAAATCACGGCAGATAGGATTCTTGTGTTTCTCTATGGCTTGGGGTCATCATTACGAGTAGGAGGTTGGTCGCGATAACAGGTTCTGCAGATGGTTCAGATTGAAGGGCACTTTCAGGTCAAATGTATCCAAATAAAGCCAAAATAGTGATTTCCTCAGCAGCTATTTACTGGACAACTAGCATGTGAGAGGCACAGTGCTGGGCACGGACGGTGCCAGAGTCATGGGTCTCTGCCCTGTGATGCTGTTGGCGTGGCTGGGCTGGGTGGAGATGCTCCTTTATTTATTTTTTAAAAAAGATTTTAAGTGTTTATTCATGGGAGACTAAGAGAGAGAGTCAGAGACACAGGCAGAGGGAGAAGCAGACTCCCTGTGGGGAGCCCAATGCTGGACTTGATCCCAGGACCCCAGAATCACGACCTGAACTGAAGGCAGACACTCAACCGCTGAGCCACCCAGGCATCCGGAGGCTCCTTTACAAACGGTCTAGAAACCTGGATTGCTAAACTTACTAGTGTTGTGAGCAAACGATGAGGAAATAGGCTCTGAGTGAGGGGCTCAAGGGGTTCTCCATCAGCCTTGGTGAGGGATATTGTGACATCTTCTGGACACACACTGGGCTCCTCTCCAGGCCTGACTGCCCCGTCCTGTTTATTCACTCACTCACTCACTCACTCACTCACTCACTCGTCGTAATTGCATCAAGCAGCCCAACACAAGAATGCATGAGCAAAAGCATCCAAACAGGTGCACAGACCATGGTTGGGAGAGCATGAGGTGGCCGCCTGAAAACCTCTGTTTAGGGGAAGAGTACCTCTACTCCTTGCACGTCACCGAGGGAGCAAGGGAGTATCTGCTGGTGAACTGAGCCGTGACGCTTCCCAGCTTCCTTCCAGGGGATGCTGCTCCCCAGAGGCAAGCCCCACCATGCTAGGCCGCTGGAGGGTTTTTTGGAGCATGGCTGAGCTGTCCCAGGACACTGGAAGGTCTGCTACTGTCCTTCTAGCTCTGAGGCGCAGGAGAAGAGAAGGCCCTGGGGGCTCCTGGGGGACTCCGTTGGTGCAGCGTTTGCCTTCGGCTCAGGCCATGATCCCAGGTCCTGGGATCGAGTTCTACCAAGCAAGGGGCCTGCCTCCCCCTCTCCCTCTGCTCCTGTCCCTACTTGTGCTCTCTCTCTGTCAAATAAATAAATAAAATCTTTAAAAAAAAAAAAAAAAAGGAAGTGCAGAAGATCCTGGAGTGTGGGAGGCCTGGGTCCTCTCTTGTGCCACCCTGGCCAGTGGACGCAGGCGAGGGTGAGCCCCTAGCTCCAGCTCAGAGCCAGAGTCCCACCTGCAGGGAGGGGCTTTATGTTCTGTCTGCCTGTCACACTTTGTACCCCAAGCCAGTTGCCTCTGCCTCTCTGCGTTTCTCAAAGCTGTCTGCTCCACACCAGCCCCTTTGCCCCCATGGGGATTAGGCCTTCTTCCCTGCCAGGCCTCAGAGACACATGCAGGACTCTGGTGGGCCTCGTCCTCACCCACAGAACTTCCTCTGTGGCCGGGAAGCTTCCTAAAACCGCTTCCCTGCTTGGAATCTTCCAGCCCCCTGCTCCCAGAGGGAAACCACGCTCCTGATTGTGGCAGACAGGGTGTGCCCAAACTGATCCCTGTGTCCACCTCCCCGCTGGGATTTTCTCTCCAGTCCCACAGGCAGAGAAGAGCTTCTGTGGAGGTGTGTGGATGCATTTGGTTTTCATAACAACACTGAGGGGAAACTGAGGCATGGCGCAGTGAAATAACCTGCCCCAGTCCACCGAAGCTGTAAGTGGCGGGGCAGGGGTTGGAAGGGAAGCTGGGTGGCTCTGCAGCCTGCATCCGCCTGGGGCTGCAGTGTGCACACTGGAGTTATGACCACTGTCTGGTACCTGCTTTGGGACTTAGGTCAATGCCTTGCTTGTGTTCAGAGCTCATGCCCTGACCCGGCTCAGCTGGCATCTCAGCTGGCATGCCCTGACCCGGCTCAGCTGGCATCTCTTCGTGGAAGTATCCCCTGTCCTACGAGGCCTGGCTGGGTGTGAGACGAGTGGGGACGGGTCAGCGGTCAGTGTGTGGGCTGGGGGAGACTTTCCTTTGCTTCCAAAAGCCCAGCTTTGGTTTGGCTGCAGGAGAAAGGAGGTGGGACGATGGAGGACTCGGAGAGGGAAGTGGGGGCAGACAGAGAAGGAGGAGGCTGTGCTCTTATGGACAGACATTCTCTGCCAGAAAGGAGCTCGAAAGCCAGAGGTTTCTGTGTACCAACTACAAGTGCTCGCCATCATCCCCCCCTAGGGGAGTGTCGCCCCCCAGGTAGCTTACCTGAGTATAGCCTCACCTGCCAGACCCCAGAGGTCACCAGGCATCTCAAGAACCTGAAATGACCTTTGGGTTTTGGAATTTCTGGGGTACGTGCACCTGCCGAGGCCTCATTAACTGCCTGTGGAAATTTGATTTGCTTGAAGGTTGGAGGGAGAGGTCACCAGCTTGAATCTAGAGTGCTGAGTTGCTGCCCATGGTCCAGACACACTCCCCCTTCAGCTCCCGGCTCAGAGCTTCTAGGAATAAAACAGCCCCCTCCACCACTCCCCACCAAGCAGCCCCACCATGCTCTGGGGGGCTGGCTACAGGGCTGGGCCTGGCCGTGTACCCCATCGGTCCCAGCCTGTCAGCCGCTCTCTTGATGCCCATCAACCTCCTGGCACCAGTAAGTAAATCCTGTCCCAGAGGGCTTTGTTCTGAGATTCCTCTCTTTGATCTGGTGTGCCCTTTCTTAAGAATCCGACAGGCCTGTCTGAGCACTCACCCTGCCCTTTGGTTCTAGCACCATCCCTGTCCCAGGGCTAAGGACCCTGCAGCGAGGGACTGACTTATAAACAGCTTTGCCTGAGGTCACCAGGAAGCAAGTGTTAAGGGAGGGACATGCCCACAGGCAGACTGACCTCTTGTGCCCTACAACATCTAGGGAGGGCCTAGGGAGGGTCTACAACAATTCTAGGGAGGGTCTAGAAACTTCCCTGAACTTATTAAGCACTTCATGAGCCTACCTTCATGCCCTGGGTCATATTCATTCTCACCATAGCCTCTGGGATGGCCACATAGCCCCATTTCACAGGTGAGAAGACTGAGCCTTGCTCAGGTTTGCTCACAGCCCTGCCCTCTCCCTTGAGGACTTAGGGTCCTCTCACTCCTGGGGAGGTGCAGACATGTCATCCTCTGGGCTGGTCTGCAGCCACACGCCAGTACTGGGAAGAGCTGAGCCAGCATCCTCATCCTGCCAGCCTGCCAGGTGGCTCCTCTGGGTTCAGCTCTCCCTGTCCGTGCACGGGGCTCCATCCGGATGTGGGCTGAGAGCCTCCAGCATCACCTTCCTCAGTCTGAAGGTCTGGAATGGGGCTGTGAGAAGCAGCGCCCTCCCTGCTGGATCCACTGTGTGCAGGTGCCTCTTAGCACACCTCCGGTTAGCTCGTTTGATTCTTGCCATCCGGTGGTGGGCCCGTGTGGCCGACGGAGGTGCTGCCGCCCATTGACGTTCAGCAATTCGCTGAAGATTGTGCAGAAGTGGCGGGGCCACCTCCCACCTGGACGCTGTGGGGCAGGCAGCCTTGGCCAGGGCTCCGTGGGTGCAGGTCGCCTTCACCCGAGGCCCCGAGGCCACATCTATAGCAGCCCTCCCTTCCCGGAGCCACCTGGAGTCTAAGTGCTTTGCCGATACTGGTTTTTAGCTGGTTGGGAGTTAATTCCCCAAACATGATGCGAGGGCTTTATGATCATAAACTTCTTGGGCAGCACGCTGGCTTCACATCTATTTTGGGGGGGGGGGGTTGGGTGCTTGACTATAGCGATACCCCAAGCCAGCTGTTCGCAAGGAGGGTGATTCCACATGGCGCCAGCCACCCAGGGTCCGCCGAGCCCTCCCTTCCTGCAGGTCTAGTCTGCCTGTCGGATAATGTTTTAAACAGGGCGAGGTGCTGGTTTCCTGATGTTAGAGGTTCCAGAATACATCTGTTTCATAGATCAGGGATCTCTCCCTCAACAACAGGCAGTATTGATGTCTCAGCCAGAGGGCCACACTTGTGTTCTGGGGCAGCTCTCCGCACTGGGGATGGGGAAGGGACCGTAGAAGCACAGAGAGCAGCCTGGCATTCACTCAGCCACCAAAGGCTTCCTCATTTCAAACAAAATAGACCAGTCAGCATGCTGTTGCAGAGAAAGGACACCCTCTGGCCAGCTTATGTTAAAGGGGATCTAACAGGAATTACCTGCTCTTAAGATCTGTGGAGAGGCTTGAACAGTGGGCGATCTGAAGCTTGGATCTCCAAGGTGAAGTTTCTAGAAAACCCCCAGAGCTGGCTGGGAGTGAGTGGCCGCGGGGGCCACAGTCAGGAGGCCAGCAGCTGGCCAGTCCCGGTCTGTGGGCCACCCTTGCTGGCCACCACCCACCCCTGCAATGTAGTAGCCTCCCAGGCCATGCTGCTCCCCACCTCACTCAGGTCCTAAGGGTGCCTCTGAGCTTCCTGGCGGCCGGAGTATAGAGGGAAATTGAGCAGATGCAAGCAGGCCTGCTGTCTGGGAGATCTTTCTGGAACTGAACGCTGATATCGGTGGCTGACAGGGACATCATAACCTCTCAGTGCAATGGTCGGTTTGTTGAGCTCTTACCTGGAATGATTAACATGCAGTTTGCTTCATTAGGGTGGCTCTGCCACAGACCAGGACAGCCGGTTCAAGGGCACTGTTCTCTGCAGTGTGGAGGGACGAGGAGGCATGTCAGAGGTTTGGTGTTAGCGTCTGGCCCTGGGGAGAAATGCCAAGGGGAGGGCACAGGGGGTGCTGAGGGAGCCTCATCAGGATGCGGACCTGCTGCGTTTGGAGGGACAGATGAAGGGAGCATTCTGTGCGCTCCGAACCCTGCAGGGAGTAACATGTGTATTCACGGTTAACAGGGCAAACTCAAAAATTAGGTTTGAAAGTCTATCACTGGGTCTTTGTCCCACACCTGATCAGTCCACTGTGTTGCATTTTTGCAACACTCAGCTCACGTGTGGAATCACAGCATGCTCAGCAGTCCTTAACCTGTGCACCTCAGGCCTTTCTTTCTGCAAAGTGGCTGGACCCAGATCTGCGACAGCCGCTGACACCCTTGGAATATTGATGTGCCGTGAGGCCATCCCTCTGGAATCCAGGCCCATCACCGCTGTTTTGGGTGGGGTCTGGTGTCACTCATTTTCCCCAAGGGCAAAGATGTCAAGATCCAGGTAGAGGGAGTAGACGGGGCACTGGCCACACCCTCTGCTGTGGTGTGATCTCGGGCACCAGCAGGAAATGGGGGCTCACGTGCACAAGGGTATTTTCCTAGGAGGAGAGGTAATGATACTGGGCTCTCAGGTGGCAAAAACATGTTCTCTGAAATGACTGTGTTCTCTGGAGGGAGGGGAGTGTGGGGGACAGCAGTAAAGTTGGCTTTTGGAAAATTGCAGGGTTCTGGAACTGTGATTGGCATCCCCACAGTGTGTCCTGAAAGACTGACTTTTTTCTTAAAACTGTGTCTGGGTGAACATTTGGGGACCTCTTGTCCTTCATGTCTTTACTTCACTCATTGTCTCTCTCTTGTCCTGCGGGTTGGTTGTCCCAGAAGGGTCAGTGTTGGGTGTGGTCCTGGGATCTGGCTTGACGTGTGGAAGCATTTCAGAGTATGTCAGGGGGCAGGGGCTACAATCAGTCCCCTTGAGGACACTCGATGGCTCAGCGTCCCCTTCTGGAAAGCACAGAGATGACGAGGGCTGATGGCGTGCCATCGTAGTGAGGAATGAATGATTTTTTTTCAAGAATTTATTTATTTATTCACGAGAGACCAAGAGAGAGGCAGAGACACCGGCAGAGGGAGAAGCAAGCTCCCTGCAGGGGACCTGATGCAGGACTCGCTCCCAGGATCCTGGGATCACAACCTGAGCCGAAGGCAGATGCTCAACCACTGAGCCACGCAGGCGCCCCGGAATGAATGATTTGATCCAAATACAGTGCTCAGCCCTGCGTCTGGTACACACACTGGGCGTCGTAAATTAATTAACCTTCGACCAACAAATGGAGGCCTTTTCTCCGTGATCCAAGAGCCGGGTGCAGGAGCCTCATTAGTTCCGTGTAAACAGAACAGTCGGCCACACCGCAAATGCAAGTGGCTCATCCGCAGCGGGCTCGTCCAGAAAACCTCCGAACTTGGAGCTCGGCCCTGAGAAGGAGAGTCAGGGAAGCACCCAGCGGAGCTCGACGGGAGGCTGGCGGCATTCTACTCGCTGCACAAAACGATTTTTCCTTGTCAGTCAGGCTGATGGGATCGGAGCGCGGGGGTCACTCCCGTGACAGCCTGCGCCCTGCTCTTGAGATGGGACTGCTGTTTTGGCGAGAAATCGTTATGTCTTCGGGCGGACTCCACCGCCTTGTCAGCCGAGTGCCAGTGACATGTTTGCAAACCTCTCTGATTTCTGCGCGGCCCCTCATTTGGGATGTGGGCGTCATCTGGCACATGAAGGTCTGAAGCCGGCAGCTGCGCCCTGGGAGGCGTTGTCCCCCTCCCCTGCCCCGTCCTTCTTCCCCTCTGTCTCTGAGCACAAGGGCCTTCTCTGGCTCCTCGGCCTTGGGGCTGCTTGTGGGTCTGGTTGTCTTGCTCTCATCCTAGAGCCAAATAAGCCACCCCCTTCCCTTCCACAGACCCACCATGAGCACGCTTGTTTCATGCCACCTGTGCTTGTACACCTAGAGAACTGGGAGCCCCCACCAAGCCGCCTGCAGGGGCGGGCAGAGTGGCAGGGCCTCTTTGACTGTGACGGCAGCCTCGGGTCCCTGGTGGGTTATTCTGCTGGGAATGATGGTGTGGGTGCCTCCCTCTGCTCCCCCATCTCCTCTCGCCCCTCTCTGTTGGCCTGCACCCTCACACATGCTCATCAGGCGGTCTCAGCTGGCAGTGCTGTCTGCTGCTGGGGGCTGCGATGTATGCTTCCCTTTCACCTCTTTTACCTGCCAGACATCAAGGCAGGGGAACCCCATCCTCAGGGACCCGCGACTTGGGGGCCGGTGCCCCTGACAGCGCCTCCTTGCTTGGAACAGGGACAGCTGCTGTGCCCGGGCGTTCCTGTCAGGAGGGGGACCCGACCAGCCCCTCCTTTGCTCCACACTTGCTCTCATCAAAGTCTGGTTTCACTGCTTCGTCCACTTGCATTGCTCAGCTCCAGCCCTTCGTGGCGCCGTGCCCAGGCCAGGGTGGGGGGATGGCCCACAGATGGAGGGCAACATTGCAGACGGGGCCATGTGATCACTTCGGGTAGGTGCCACCTCTGTCTTGGACTCCCAGGCATGCTTAATTCGATTCAGGCACTTTCTGGAGGGCTTAGAGCTTTGCCAGCACGGTGGGCACGTTTATGAAACAGAATCTCCCCCCTAGACCCCTACTCTGATATTTAGGGGAAAACATCAAAGTTTGAATGCATAAGCCTGTATTAATACCTTATTAATGCTGAATGCAAAGTGCTTGGGATCACAGGGTGTACGTTAACACGCCATGTGTTTGCACCATATACTATTTTGACTTAATGAGGATGTGGCTTCGTGGACCAGGGATCACTGAGGCAGCCTGAGTCTGTGAATCTGCTTGCAACTCCTCTGCTAATTGCAAGGCGAGCCTGGGCATGAGCTGGTGGTTAAGGCAGCGGTGCTGGTCTGTGGGCAGGGCCAGTTACGTCGGTGGCCTTAGGCCTCCAGGTTGGAGGTGCTTGGGTCCCCGTAGAGAGATGAGGAAACTCGGCAGAGAGGGGTGAATCACCATTCCTGCAGGCTCCCCCAGCAGCAGGCAGTGGTTTGGGATCACACCCAGGTGGGTCTGTGCTAAGCCATGGATGACATAAGGTCCTTGCCTCTTTGGGCTTAGACTCTGTGGGGTGGGGGAGACGAGTGACAAGCAGGAACAGGTATGGTATGACATAAGGCAGCTGTGGATGATGAGGCGTCTGAGTACAGTTGCCTGATGGGAGTGGCTCCAGGGGTAAGTGGATCCGGGAGGTGGACATGGGAGTCGAGATAGTTCTTTTCCAGGTCAGCTGTAAAGGGGAGTGGAGAGTGGGTGTGAGCTGGAAGGGACAAGTGGGACGAAATGCCTGGCACTCAGCAGGCACTCAGTGTGCGCCTTTTCGTCTAGTGACCGAACAGAGGGTGCTGGTGCTGTGTTCGTCTGTTTGGGCTGCACCACAGAAGCCGCAGACTAGGTGGCTTGTCAAGGACAGACATCTATTGGCTCCCAGCTCTGGAGGCTGGGAGGCTGGGGTTGTGCTGCCTGCAGGGCTGGGCTTCAGTGAGCACCCTCTTCCACCTTGTAGACAGCTGACCCCTTGTGTCCTCGAGTGGGAAAAGCCAAAGGCTAGCTCCCTGGCTGTTTCTTGTGAGGGCACTAACCCCATCTATGGGGTTCCCGCCTCATGACCTAAGCATCTCCTTAAGGCCTACCTCCTAACTCCATCGCACTGGGTGTTAGGTTTCAGCAGGAAATTCGGATGACACAAGTGTTCAGATTGGAACAGGCAGGATGAATGAATGAATGGAGGGCCCTTTGACGTCAGGCACAGGGGTGGGGTGGTGGGGGCCGCAATGATGATGGAAGTTTCCCAGGTCCCGACCAGGGTGTCTCTCGGACGTTCCCTCGGGGGCAGGTGTCCCTTCTCTGGGGTCATTTCACGTGGGCTGTTGCCTGGACTTTTGCAGAGTGGCCTCTTTTTCTCTCTGCTGTGTGCACCCCTGTGGGTTGGCGCTGGGTCAAAGGCAGTACTGGAAGCACAGTAGCTCAGGAGGGGGATGTATGCCCACGTTTTCCTAGTGAATGTCAGTTGGGCATACTCAGGAATTGGGAGGAGCTCTGTCTGGCTGGGCCTTCAGGGCGAGGGGTCTGGGAAGAGGGGAGCTGGGAGGGCAGGGCAGGGTGGGGGTGAGGGAGCCGTGGAGGTCACTTTGGCTTTTCCTGTCAGTACCAGGAAGCCAGTGAAGGACCTGGACCAGGCCAGCAAGGGGATTCCTTGTGACATGAATCTCACCCTTCACCTCTGGGGATCTGGTCTTGTAAGCTCCTTCACAGACAGCCCTGGGGGCAGGGGTGTGGTCCCCGGAGATGGGGGATGCATGGTGCCGCTGAGGGTGTCTAGCCTGGGGGGATGTGGGGTGTGCGATTTTGAGCCGCCTTACAGTTGGATGGTTGCCGTGCACAATTCTGTCCGGGTGGCCTGCAAGGAGGAGTCCTAACTCCAGCACGACTGTCCTCACTGGGTCAAGACAGAAGGGGGTTATGACGCTGGCCGGATGGATCTCTGATTTCCCCGTGGAGGGTAGAGCAGAGGGTGAGGTCGAGTGACCTTGCAGGTGGGTCCCAGACGCACTGCACCCTTGCTGTGCAACCTTGAACAATGCTCTCAACCTCCCTAGGTCTCAGTTTCCACACCTGCCCCATAGGGTGGCTGTGTTTCGAGGAGGAAGGTGATGAGGTGTGGACAGCATTCGGCACTGCACCTAGTAGGTGCTCAACAGAGCATGGCCATTCCCTGCGTGTGAACTCTGATGTCTCATTGAACGGACTTGGGGGCAGCCTTGTGGTTATCACCTGGCGGGTGGGTGGCAATTGTTTTACCTTGTGGCTGGGCAATTTACCTCTTGACCGGGCATCATCAGCGCTGGAGGCCTGAAGGAGTCGTGTTTTCTGGACGCTGAGTCTGAGGTCCGGAGAGGGCCGTGCCTGTGAGATCACACGGTGTGTTGGTGGCAGCCGTGCTTTTGGAGCTCAGATCTTCCGGTTCCTAGCTGTGTGGGTTTATGAGGCTGCTGTGAGAAACGATCACAAGCTGGCTGGCTTAAAACAACAAAAAAATGATTCTCACACAGTCCTGAAGGCCAGGATCCAAAATCAAGTTGTGGGCAGCACTGCCCTCCCTCAGGAGGTTGAAGGGGAGGCTCCTTCCCCCTCTTCCCGCTCTTGGGGGCCCGTGGCCCCGGCCTCCATCCTCTGTGTGTCTCTTACGAGGACACTTGTCATGGGGTTTGGGTCCCACCTGGATTCTCCAGGAGAATTTCATCTCAAGATCCTTTACTAACATGGGAACATGTGCAATGATGTTTTTGTCCAGGTAAGGTCACACTGCAGGGCCGAGGTGACCAGCTAGACATGAATGTCTCTTTTGGGGGCCACCGTTCAGCCACCACACCAGCGCCCCCTCTCATATGGGGGGTTTCATGGAGGGCCTGGCCAGAAGGAGCTGATTCGGTTTCCAGGGGGCCCTCCCTCCTTCCCCTGCGCTCTGCGTGTGCTTTGCAGCCAGCCCTCCAAGTCCTGACAGCTGGCCAGGGAGGGGGTGGTGGTGGTGGTGGTGGTGGTGGTGGTGGTGAGGCTGATGAGGCCAGGAGGGGCGCCCTGGGGACCACTGGTGCACAGGGGCTTTACCTGGGGCCTCTGTCCTTCCTTCCTTCCTCGGGGAAGGCCAGGCCTCCCTCTAACAGGGCCTTCCAGAGTCAAATCCCTTTTTTCTTTTGATCTGGCTTGGACTGGTGAGTCCCGAGGGGGTGGGAGCACGTGGGCCACTGGCTGTTCAAGCAAAGCTGAGAGCAAATTAAAGGTTCTCCCGCTGAGATGGTGAATTTCTCAGATGCGTGGTGCAGACCCGATTTGGGAGCCTGGGTGGCGTGGGGGCTGCTCCCAGGACACAGAGCTGGGGGTTTCGGTGCTGCGACGGGCCCCGCCATCCATTGTCACTGTGAGCAGGTGTCTTTCTTTGTGCCCTGCTGAGAGCCGGCCCCTCTTACCATCCCAGCCCACCCCCCTCTGGCACCCCTCCTGCGGAGTGTGTGTGGGGGTCCTACCATCCATCCATCCTCACTGCCCCTCCCCCAGCAGATGAGCTTGTAATCAGTCTCCTGGTGTGACCAGCTGGGCCACTCAGACCCTCAGTCTTCTCTGTGGACTAGGGCAGCAGAACCAGCCTGTGCCAGAGGTGGGGCACAGCTGGGGCAGGCCCCCGCCTTCGGGTCTGGCCAGGGAGGTGGGCCCTGCAGGGCGCGGAGAGGAAAGGGGGTGCAGGAGAAGAGATACAAGGGGCCTGAGGCGTGAGCTGTGCCGTCTGCCCGGGTGAGTTTCCTTCCTCCTCCTGGGTGCTGCTCATCTGGGCTGGACGGGGGTGGCCTGGCCTAGAGCGGGGTCAGGTGCCACCCGGTCCCAGGCCAGCACCCGCATCCTCCCGGTGGATGACTCAGGGCCAGAGAGGGGCTTGCTCATGGGTGCACAGCTCCCAGAGAGAGCTGGGCCTCCGTCTCCTGTCTTCTGGCCTGGCGCATGTTCACGGGCCTCAGCTGACCAGGGCAGAGCAGGCCTCGGCAGGGCGGGTGATAGTTGAGGCAACCTGGGAGGGGCCTTGGGTCCCAGACCACAGACACGGGGCTGTATAGGCATCAGAAACTGTGAAAGGCTGTGAGGGCATAATGTTCTGGACGAGTTTTGGGAAGATGAACGTGGCAGCTAGAAACAGGCCTGACTGAGGGGAGACTTGTCCATGGGGGCACAGGGAGAGGAGATGGGGACCTCGAGCTGAGCATTCCTTGCTTGAGGCAGCTGTGGCCCAGCCTGGGAGCCACCTCCTCCAGGAAGCCTTCCCTACCCTCCTCTGGGTCTTTGGCTGCCTGTGCTACCCTGGGTCTTCTTGTGGACTTTATCTGCACACTCCCTGAGGGCAGGAATTGGAGTCTTCTTGGGGGTCTCAGGCTTTGCCCAGAGGTGGGCATAAAAATCACTTTAATGACTGGCCACCTACAAGAAGGGAGAAATCCAGATGAGAAGGAACTAGGACCCGCAAGGGAAGAAAACCAGGCTATAGATGTGAGATGCCAGGCGGGGGACCTCAGGCCTTGGGCAGATGGGATCCCTCAGCCGGGCTGGGGAGCCCAAGATGCTCTGAGGTTCATGGGCAGCTGGACCCCTACCTATCTTTCCAGATACTTCTCCTGGTGAGCTCCTCAGTGGGTTCTTGGGAGGCATTCTCTCCCAGAGAGGGAAACGTCAGGAATGAAAACCATTTCCTGGCTGGAAGATGGTGCTTTGGAGGTGGTGGGCTGCGGCCACACTCTTCTCCGACAGGTCGGGCTCGGGAGCCTCTTCTCCTTCTGGTTGTCCTGCTGCTGTGAAAACACTTGCATTTAGCAGGAGGGGGCGGCTTTTTGCCAGCCTCCAGAGATGAAGTCTAATGTTACAGGTGTAGAGTTCATCCGATAGATTATTTGTCTCTCTCTCTCTTTTTTCTTTAAAGAAAGATACTACAATACTCGTATTGACTGCCTTTAATTTGACACTTGACTGAAGGGGGAAAAAATAGCTTCTAAGGAATTCCGGAGTATCGATCTCCTTGTTGCAGGCGGAGGTGGGTTTGTGGTCTTCCTGTGTCGGGGAATAGAAGAGCAAGGACGTAGTAGAGTTATTCAGCATGGTTTTCTCTTTGAAGGTAAGGCCTCTTCTTCCACTATTTTTAAAGACGGTTTCTTATTTGGAGGAGAGTGTTTGAGCCGGCCGTGTGAAAGTCCGCCCGGATCCCCCTCCTGAGCCGTTCCTGATGGCTTTGTTCGGTGGCTCTGGACGTGCGGGCGGAGGAGAGGAGGCCGTTGGCTCGCTGATCCGGCTCAGGGAGGCAGGGGGCCTTTATGAAAACCAATTCATGCCGTTCGGCGCCATCTGATGATTTCAGACAGCGGTCCCTGGGGTTCTGAGGGGGTGCTTAAAAATTCAGAAGAGCAGTATATTAATTAACGAGTTAATCCACGGAAAAGCTCGATGAATCAGCCAGACCCGTCACCCACGTTCTCCAGATGAGCACCTGAAGGAGAGGCCATTGGACCGTGAGAACGTGAACCTTCCTCCTCGGGCCGGGGAGGTGCCCCCTCTGCAGTGAGCTGGCTGTGAGGGGGGTGGTCTGTCCTCATGATCCCTCATTGCTGCCCCTCACTCCACAGACTCCTTTTGTCTTGGAGGCCGAGGGGTGGGGGCCGTCTCCGTTGGCTGCAGCTGCTGTGACAGACTAGGGTGGCTTATACAGATGCTCATTCTTGACAGTCCGGGGGCCAGAAGCCCACGACCAAGGTCAGGGCCCTCTTCCTGACTGGCACATGAGCACCTCGCTGTGTGCTCTCCAACCTTCTGACCTTATACAGTCACATGGGGGGTTAGGGCTTCCACATACGGATTTTGGGGAGACATGGTTCAGTCGGTAGCAGAGCCATTTGCATGGCTCACTGTAGAGCTGCTGCCCAGCTCAGGTGCCTCCTCTTCCAGGAAGCCTTTCCCCATTTCTCCTCCAGGTTTTCAGGGCACCCTGTGCTGTCCTGGGTCAGGGACAATTAGACCTTTGCCCCCTGGGCTTGGTACTAAGGTTAGATGTTGAGGGGCTCACGATGGGAAATCACCATCCGTCCAGTGTGGGAGACAAACCAGCGTCTTCCCTCCAGGGAACCATTTGCGATTTGGGGACTATTTCTGTAGATCTGGGGAGGTTTCAGGACTGGCAGTCGAGCTAATCTGATTCTGTGATGCTCTGGACACTTGTGAGGTTCCCAACCATCTAGCCTTTGCTGATGCCAGTCTCTGCCTGGAATGTGTGTCCTCCCCTCTCTTTGGCCTGCTTCTCCTTGGGGTTTGGCCTGATGTTTCCTCCTCCAGGAAGCCTTCCAAGTACGCGGCTCAGAGCCCACTGTTCTCACTGTCCTCAGTGCCTTGCGGACGGGCCCTGGCCCTCGTCCCCGTTACTGTTCAGTGCCCACCACTGAGGGGTGCTCAGTAAATATTTGTCTATGGAAGGAAGCCTGCCCCCCACACCTGGAACAGTGCCTGACACCTAGTGGGCACTCAATAAATGTTTGATGAATTGAATTCATTGAAGTCGGCAATGCAGATCCACAGCAACTGCCAAAAAGACTGAGCTGCAGTTAATAAAGCCCTCCCAGACCTGGGACATTAGTAAAATATCACAATTTATGTAAAGCTTTTCATTATAACTCTGCAGGGAGTTTTCTCCAGCATTAGCATTTCTCTGACGCTCTTATCAGCCTCACTTCAAGGATAAAAGCCATGAGCTGCAGAAGGCGAGCGCAGAAAACAAACACAGCCTATTTGTACATCCCGAATCGAGATGGATGTTGGCGCACGGCTGTCCTCCCGAGATGCGGGGGTCCCCCCGGCTCCTGCTTGCACAGGACCTAAATGAACACGTTCCTCATCGCCACGGTCACTCGGAGCCACACAATTGCCACAGGGAGGGGACAGGAGGCCCCCTTCCCATCACCAGCAGAGCAGCCCTGAGAGTTGGCCCCTGGAGCTCCCGGGAGCGTGGGGGAGTGGCTGGCACTGGGGCAGGGGCTGGCTGACCCCTGGGGCGGGGGTGGGGGTGGGTGGCAGGTCATGTCCTTTATGGCTCTGCATTATAAGCCTGGGGAGGTCTGGATCTGGGGGGAATTGTTGGGGAATCCAGTTGTCGTTGGGGGGGCAGTGGGCAAGATGAGGAGGACCACAGACCTGTAGCTCTAGGGCCCCCCTCCACTGACAGTTTAAAAAAAAGTCTAATTTTCTGTCCACGTACCCGTGGACTTATTAGCAGTGCTGATGGGCACCTATAGCTGGGAGGCCCTTTCAGGTCTGCCGGCCCCACCTGCCCCGGGCCAGATGGGGAAGTTGAGGCCATGTTGAGAACCAAAGGGACTCAGTGGGAAGATCGAGGCTTGACCCAGGTCTGTGGACTCCTCAGCCTCTGTTCCTCCCGTGTCCTTGCATGTGTGAGTGTGCGTTCATTTGCTCGCTCATTCATCCACTCATTGCCTCACCGTGGGAAGGTGGCAGGCCTGCTCTGAGCATGGGGGTGCACCAACCATGAGCCCTACTGTTGAAGCACATAGGTACTCGGAGAGCATTTCACTGGGGGCCAAGGACAGCCTCTTTGAGCAGAGATTCCAAGGACAGACAGGAGATGGCTAAGTGAAGGCTGGAGGAGTGATCCAGGTTGAGGGGTAGCATGTGCAAAGGTCCTGGGGTGGGAATGAGCATGGCTGTTGAAGGCAGAGGCTCTGGCACACAAAGCAGGGCGCATGTTCAGATGGGGCAGGAGAAGGGGTGGGCAGAGCACTAGGGCCACATAGCCAGTGAGAGACTTTTTAAGCAGAGGAAGCCTGCAAGGGGTTTAACAGCTGGATGGGCATACAATCAGCCTGGCTTTTCATAAGACCCCTCTGGCTGCAAGGTGCAGGACCAAGAAGTGGAACCTGAGAGGAGGCCAGAGCCCGGGGTGTGAGGTGGCTGCTGCCATTGAGCTAGTGCTGGGGCCAGGGCCAGCCTGGAGGCTGGGGGTCTGCAGTAGAGAGGCCCCGGGACTGGTGATGGACTGGAGCACTGGGAGGGAGCAGGCTTCCAGAACAACGCCTGCATTTCTGGCAGGATGCTGGGTACCTACCCTTCCTGGGAGAGAAAAACCATATGGGGCTGAGGTCCTGGGCTCCTAGGGAACCAGGCATGGCTCCTTACAGGGAGCTGCCTCAGTGTTAGTGAGGGCCCTGGGTGAGTCTGGGAAGGTGAAGGGGCAGGACAGGGCAGGCATGTCTGCTATAGGTCGTGTGTCCATGTCCCCAGTCACATGCCCTCGAGCGTGACTCTCACCTGAACCTAGAGAATGCCGCATTCAGTTTCAACTTTATAGCCAAAGGGGCTGATGCACCAGGTGGAAGGCCTTGTGCCAGGAGAGGGACCAGCCACCAGCCTTAAGCGCCCGCGCAGGGCAGAGGAGACTAGCAGGAGGTGGTGTGTGCACAGATGGCGCTCACCACTGTGCCTGTGGTCTGAGGAGCACAGCCCTCGGGGCTGCCCTAGGACCCGGCCTGGCAGGGAGACCAGACCATCCTTGCAGGCGAGTGAGGCCCGGCTCTTGGCCTCCTAGGTGCCCTTGTCCTTGCTGCGACAAGCCTGCCGACTCCCTTCCTGACAGTAGGTGAAGGAAGGCAGCCTTCTCTAGCATCTCCTGTCACCCCAGCACCTAGGTGGGGAATGCAGAGGGCATGGTGACAGTCTCCTGGGCCGGGCTGGGTTGCAGGAGATGCAGGAGAAAGAGTTGTGTTTGTTTGCAATTCTCCTTAGTTACTTACTCTCTTAACATCTGAAGCTGCTGGTAACAGGGAGAGGCTGGGTGGGGGGAGCTGCTAGCTGTGACAGGAGATGTTTGGGACTCAGTCACATCTGTCTGCAGCTAGCTGCGTCTGCTGGGCTGGCTGGGCTTGGGGAGGGCCCTGAGATGGGGGTGGGGAGTCTGCTGGGTTGGAGTCTCCGGTTCTTCTTGGAGGGGGTGTCCTGGTGCTGGGCCCATACTTGGCTGTGAAATTTGGCCACGTACTGATTTTATTTTTTCTCTAGAAGATGCTTATTAATTAGAAAAGAAAACTATAGGGATCCCTGGGTGGCGCAGCGGTTTGGCACCTGCCTTTGGCCCAGGGCGCGATCCTGGAGACCCGGGATCGAATCCCACGTCAGGCTCCCGGTGCATGGAGCCTGCTTCTCCCTCTGCCTGTGTCTCTGCCTCTCTCTCTCTCTCTCTGTGTGACTATCATAAATAAATAAAATTAAAAAAAAAAAAAAAGAAAACTATAGTGTGTGCTCATTGGAGAGCAGAGAAGCAGAGAGGAGGGGGCTGCCAAGGCAAGGGCACGTGGGACACCCCCGACCAGGAATCGTTGGTGAATTTCCCTTATGCCTTTTTTTTTTTTTTTAAAGATTTTATTTATTTATTCATGAGAGACACAGAGAGAGGCAGAGACACAGGCAGGGGGAGAAGCGGGCTCCCCACAGGGAACCTGATGCAGGACTCCATCCCAGGACCCCAGGATCACAACCTGAGCCAAAGGCAGATGCTCAACCACTGAGCCACCCAGGCGCCTTTTTTCTGTTCGAGAGTTTGTGGCTTTCAATGTGACCTTCGAGGTTTTCCTGACCACCTGCATGTGGGCCTTGATGTGTCTCTGAGGCACACCGTCTTGCATTCTCCCTCACAGCCTCCTGCCGACAGTTTCGAAGAGCGGCCGAAACTTCCACCGAGAGCGTGTTCCAAGATTTCTTCCACTGCTCCTTTGCGGTTGGTTATTTTCAGCTCTCCACGAGCCGTTTTTGGAATGTAGGATTCTTCCCTTAGGAGTGGAACCTCTTGTCAAGGGAGTAGACATGGTTTTGGATCAACGCAAGGCCGACCTCTTGCTTCGGGGGGCGCTGCTGCGGGGAGCAGGTGCCTTGGGCAAGGGAGCGGTGGAGGGGTCCAGTCCGCGGTTGGTTCCAAGGCAGGGCGGACAGTGAGTGCTGCTCCCGGAAGGTCCCAGACTGCTTTCTGTGGTCGAGAAGGACGGCACCCCGAGGTCAGCTCCCTTCAAATGAGCGTCTCCCACTAGCAGGGGTGGTGTTAACTGTGAGGTCAGGCCTCGCTGGGCCGAGCCTTATCAAGGAGGTCACATTTGGAACAGCCTGGCCTGCTGGGATCGTCCCTTCCTTCCAAAGGCGTTCAGCGTAGCCTCATTATTCCTGCTAATTTGCCGTTTTGTTTTTCTTCATGCTTTCTCAAACTCTCCAGGGCCTAGCGCGGGGCTCAGCCTTCCCGGCAGGCCCGAGCCAAGCGCGAGCGGCTGTTGAGGAAGATTGGCTGGGGTTAATTGCAATACTCATTAACCGAGAAGTTCTGAGCATGACACACATGCGCATACGCATGTCACTGGTGTGTGACAACTGAGCTCCTGTGAAGTGGTGCTGGGGTGTGGGGAGGGGCCGGCCTGGAAGCTGAGTGCTTGAGAAGGGGACTGGGTGGGCAGATCTGGGGTGGGGGTTTCTTACAGAAGAAGGGCTCTCTGTGGGGGCGTGGGGCAGTGACAAGTGCAAGAACTGAGTGTCCTCTGGAGTCACCAGGACAGGGGCCGGGAGGCCAAGCCATGGAGGGAAGAAGAGGGTATAGGGAGGGCTAGGACCAGAGTTTGACAGTCCCTAATACCGGGGGTGGGATTTTATCCTATAGGTGCTGGGGAGCCATTGATGGTTTCTGGATGGTGGGGAGGTCTCTGAATTCAACTGCCAGTGTCAAAGAAGCTATCGGGGAGCCATCTGGCCTGATTTAATTTCACTCCCCAGAAGTTCATTAAAAAAAAAATAAAAAATTCAATCCTTACCCGGTTTCTTTGTTACTTATCCTCTAAAAACACTCGGGTTCTTTGGGCTTTCTGGCTGCCTGGACTCTGGATGAATGGAAGTTGTTTTGGTTTTTAATCGTGGGCTGTCCTGGTCCACGCTGTTTGCACAAAAATGCTGCCAGGGCCAGAACCGGGTCTCCCACCCCCCAGCCCCCCAGGATGGAGACCCCGGGATGTACCACTGTGGCCTTCCAGGCAGGGGATGAGGACCTGCAGACTATCAGTGTGGCCTCTGATGGTGTGCAGGGTGGGAGGGCATCACCCCCTCCTCAGTGGTGGGGGCCCAGCTGGCTTGGGGTGGGGGTTGGGGGGCTCCTGACCTGCTCCCTCTCTGCCTCCCACCTCCCTCTGTTCCTCCTTCTGTTCCTCCCGCCTCCTCCCCATCCACCCTTCCTCCTGCCTGGTCCTCACCTCTCTCCCCCTCCCCCTTGCTCCTTCTTCTCTCCCACCCCGGTCGTCCTTCCCCTCTGGCTCTGCCTCCCCCACCTCTCCCTCCCCCTCCCCCTCCCACTCTCCCTCCCCCTCCTCCTTCCCCTCCGGAGACACCATTATGGTCACCCACACAATGAGGCCATTGTGCAGCCAGCCCCACTGAAGCTCAGGAACATGGCTGAGGCCTGATTTCCATGAATAATCAGACTCCCAGCCAGGTCCACTGCGGGCAGCAACCTGAGCCGGGGCGGCCGGCCGGGCGGTTTGCTCTGGGGCTTTGTCTGAGGATGAAGAGCCCCTGGCCGGGTGCCACGTTGCCTTGGCAGTGGGGGTGGGGCAGTCCAGGGCCAGATGCCCAGCCACGGGGTGGTCGGGGTGGTGGTGGCGGGGCACCAGGAGCCCTCGTCAGGAGTCTGTGAGTGGGAGGTGTTGACGGGGGGCCGGCCTGGGTGTCCCTTGAGTGTAAGTCCACCTGCTCCGGGCAGGTGCACGGGGGCACCCAGACAGCAGCCCTGTTCCACACCTGTGGACAGGACGCCGCTGTCATCCTGGTTTGTTACTGTGACGGTTGTGGCACCCCCTCCTGTCCGTGTTCTAGCAAACCCTACCTGGGACTGAGCCTCGGTTTCCCCACCTGAGGGATGTGCCTCCTAACACCTCCCCACCTGGGTTGTGGTAGGACAGGCTGGGATGTTGGGCCAGGTGCCCCGCACACAGCAGGTGCTCCATGATGACACGTTATGGCCAAGAGGACAAGGGCTCAGCGGCCAGTGTGCTTCCCAGCTGGCAGATGGAGAAACAAATCCTGGGGTGGGGGGGAGGTCCCTGGGGTTCTCAAGTCTGAGCCCACAGGGGATGGTGCCTGTGGGGAATTGGAACCCAGTGCCCAGCCCTACGGCTGCAGGAACACCTGCTGACTGGCCCCAGACTGACCCCGTAGCCCTGCCTTTTAGGGGGGGTGCTCTCTCCCACATACCCCTATTCCCTGGCCACCCTGGGAAGCCCCACTGAGCCTCTGCTCTCACAGTCTCTAGGGCCCAGAAGTCTCTGTTCCTCTCGGGTAGATGCTGTTTCTCTCTCTGGATGGTGTTACCAGTGAGCCCATGTAAGGGGAGCCCGCGTGTTGGTAGTGGAGGTGTGTGAGTCGGGATGAGGCTCCCTGGCAGCCTCTTCTCCAGAGACCCCAAGGTGGGGGCCCTGAGGGCACGACTTATAATCATAGAGGGGGCCCTGGAACCTAGGGCAGCCCCCTCTCTTTGGTCCCTTGGGATCTCTGCACCAATGAGTGTGGATCTCAGGCACGTGACCGAATCTGAGCCTCAGTTTGTCTGCCTGTCTAATGGGAATCAGCGTCATGGCCACTTGGCTGTGGGAGGGATGGGTGAGTTAGTATTTGCAAACATTAGCCCAGGGCCAGACCCACTCCTGCAGAGCAGTGGAGAACTGTAAACTCTCCAGGAGGAGAGCCTCCCCCACCACCCCCGCCCCATGTGCCGTGGTGGCCTGGGGAGCTTCCATTTCTCAGCCCACACTGGGTAAGTCCACGTGCCTGGCCTGGCATTCTGGGAGCCCAGAACCAGCTTGGCCACTCCCTAGGCAGATGTTGGTGTCTTCAAGCCTCTGAATTTGCATGGACAGGTGACCATCTGGGTGCCCCTGCTCCACTGTTTTCTGCCCTGGATGCTCAGCTGACCTCTCCTGCTCAGGGGTCTAGGGCCTCCCTCTATGTCCTTGGATGTCTGTGGACCCCCCTCTCTGGACCTCTGGAGTTTCGCGTACATGCCCATCCTGGTGGGCAGTCACCTGGCATCCCCAGTGCCCGTCACAGGGTCCCCTGTGAGCGGCGTCAGTGCCTGGCCGCCCAAGCCCAGAGCAGGAGAAGGAGAAGCCAGGCCACCCTCCGCCCCTCTCCTGTCATCAGGCTGCAGCCCGGCTCCCTGCATCAATGCCACTTTTGTGTTCTGTGGCTCTGGCCCCTCCCTGGGGATATTGCAGAGTGGGAGCTCTGGCTTGGGAGTGGGGAGCCCGGCTCTGCTCCCGCTGCTCCCCCCGCCCCCCCCCGCAGCCCTGGGGCCCCGAGCGGTCACTGCCCCTTACTGTGTGGTGGGTGAGGGTTGTGCTGCCTGACCCAGGGTCCCTCCGGCCCTGGCATTCATGGGCATTTCCCCAGATCCACGCCTGAAGCTCCTGGGGGGTTAGAATCTGTGGTTAAGCTCAATGGCAGAAGAGCTACCGTGGGAGGGGAGGTGGACATATCCTACGTGGCTCCAAGAGCAAGGCCCGTCCCTGGCGTAGGCTCAGGCTGAGGAGGTGCCTGGGACCCGTGATGCTGCCTGAGGGCCGTGCCCTGGCCCCACACATCAGAGGGCCCAGCTCTGGCTTTCCTTTGGCCGTGACCCTCTGCGAGGTCTGGAGAGTTTGTGGGGGCTGAGTGAGCCCCCAGAGCTGCCCACCCCTCCCCCAGGCCACATTCTGGATGCCGGGGAGCCTGTCATTTGGTGCCCAGATGTCTCCAGCTTGCTCCCAGGGCCGGAGAAATCTCTCCTTGTGGTCCATCCTCCCAGACTGTGCTGTGCAGCCAGCGTGTGACCCCTGGAGCCAGAAGGCTGGCCACAAAAGGGGAATGGGTATCGGATGAACACACTGGCCTGCGTGCATGGCCTCTCGGGGTCCAGGATGGGCCTGTGGCAGCAAGAGAAAGGGACACTTTGGGGACATCTCCTGAGCTCTACCCATGCTGGGGGAGACAGGGATGGGTTCCAGTCATGGAGGGGTCCCCGCAGGGATGAGCGAGGAAGGGTTTTACTACTGGACAGTGTGCCAGGGGATCAGGCCAGTCTCCCCTGGGGTTTTAATCTGGCTTCCCGGATGAGTCCAAAGCCAAGATGCTTGCTTGGAGTTTTGGGCAACAGTGCAGACCCTCTTGGGGGGTGGGGCATCCAGAGCCTCCTCCGGGTCCCTGATGGAGCAGCAGCCTGATGGGGATGCCCTGGCGGTTATGGAGCTGGGTTTCCAGCGGGGTGCGTTTCTCTGAGCCACTGGTGATGGTGAAGGCTGCAGGCTATGCGGTCCCTCGGTGGACGGTGACAGCCAGTGGGATCTCTGTCTCAGGCATCACAGGCAGGGAGGAAGGAGGAAGGAGGCTGGCTTGTTGGAGTGACCAGGAATAGGGCCTGTGTCTCCATTTACCAAAGACCCAGCCGGGGCCAGAAGCAAACCTGTGTGAGCTGGAGAGGCCTAGGCCGTGGCTCTGGTGTCCCCGTGCAGTCTGGTGCCTTGCACGGCGTACGGAGCCCTGCGGTGGATACTCGGGAGGAAATGGCCTGGATCCGGCTTCTGAAGCCTGCCTCCCTCCACACAGTTCGTCCCCCCCTGGGAAGAGCCCTGTGGGAAGATGACTGAGAGTGCCCCATCCCGCAAGGATGTGCAATGGTGGGATTAGTGGGGTGTTAGTGGGAGACCTCACAGAAGGGCCACCCTGGCCCCTGCCTCCCCCTCCCAGGTCCCCGGCTCCTGGCCAGTACATAAAGCCCCCGGGGCTGGTGGTGGTGACTCGTTGGGGGGCGGGGAGAGGCGGGCAGACAAGACAAGAGAATAGATGGAATCTGCAGTGCCCTGGGGAATCCACTCTCTAGCCCTTTGCAGACAAAGTGGGCGGCCTGGCCCAGGCTGAGGGGCTGCTCTGGCTGCTGGGAGCCCAGTGAGCAGGGGCCGGGCCGTGCGACCAAGCGGATGGCAGGCTGTGCCCTAATGAGACATCGGGGCTGCCAACCAGGCGTGGCCTGCCAAGCAGCAGCCCAGGGCCCCGGATCCCAATCAGCTGGATGCTGCTTGTCCTCCCTCTGTGGGCTCTCCCTCTGCAATGCTAAGTGCCTTTTGGTATGGATTGTGGGGCCCTGAATAAATCTCTCTGAGACCATCTGGTCTGGAACATCAAAGAACAGCTGGAGATAACTCTCTTCCCTTCCTTTTAAAACAGGGCAAAAGCACCCCCACGTCTGTCTGTGAAGGGAGCGTATGTTAGATCCTGGAGAATGTTCTACTCTGTTGATTTTTGTTGTTCTTCCTTCTTAAAGGTATCAGAGAAAGGAGCTGAGGGTCTTGATTCTGAGAGCCTGTGGTCTCCCTGGTTGTCTTAGCATCTGAAACCAGGAGGGACATGATGCTGTGGGCCAGGCTCCTGTCCTCCCTCCAGCTCCAGGCAGGCGCATCCCTGAGCTCTCTAGGGTCCTGTCCCACCATCTAGACAGGCACACAAGCCAGAGAGCTGGCAGTGACCTTGACTCGTCTTCCTCCCAGACCCCCGCCTTGCCTGAGTTGGCCACCCTCTGAGCTGGGAGGGCTGCAGTGGGGGTCTGATGGAACAGGCTGACAGAACCAGGGTAAGAGAGAACAGCATGGCCTCCCCTGGGCCCCCGGACTGAGACACGGTGGAACAGGCATTGCCCTGCCCTTTGCACTGCTGATAAGATGGTTGAGCGACAGCTAAGTGGATTCTTGTGGCTAGGGGACAGTGAGGGCGTAGTCACTGCCTGGAGAGCTTCCTGGAGGAGGGGGCCCAGGGGTGGGAGCATTGGAAGGGAGGACAGAGTGCTCTTCGAGCCATGAAGCAGGAAGCCTTCTGGGGGGGAAGTGGGGCTCCTTTCCTGGGGACCCAGCAGAGTCTGACAGCTGGGGGCTGGGGTTGTAGCCTGGGGAGAGAGCAAGGGGGGTTCCTCTGAATCTGCTGCCTGGGAGGACAGAAAGAGGCACTTCCTTATTTCCCTCCTGCCCCTTAGCACTCTCCCCTAAACCCCGCTGAGACCCTCCTGGAAATGAGCCCCCTCCCTCACCTCCGACCTCCAAGAATGAAATAATTTTTCTGGTGGCAGGTCAGGGTTCTAGCTGCAGTATGCACACTGACGCTGACCTCTTGAGTGGGTGCTGGCACCACACCATGTTTGTGGGTGAGGACCCAGGGCACAGAGAAGGGAAATAACTTGCCAGCCTGTGAATCCAGGAGGCCCGGCATCCATGCCCGAGACCACCCTGTGGAAAGCCTCGGGGACCCTTGCCAGCCCACCTCCTGCCAGCCTCCTCGCTGGCCTGGCCCAACCCCTCTCTGCCACCAGCCCTGCCCTGGCAGGAGGCCTCCGCCCAGTCACAGAGAAGAGCCTCGTTCTAGTCAGTCTGGCCACTGGCCCCCGTGGCTTCTGCAAGATCCAGTGGCCTGAGCTGTCTTGCACCTGTGTGCCTCAGTGCCTTTGTATAAGTAGCTTTCTCTGCCCAGATTCCTGCTCAGGCAACACACTCCCCACTTCCCAGTGGAGTCAGCCTTTCCTCCATCCACAGGACTCAGTTTGGCATCACCTTCCTGGAGAACCTTCCCCAGCTGCTCAGGCTCAGGCAGGTGCTACGTGGGGGCAGTGTGATCCCTCTGTTTTCCTCTGGCCAGCCCTTCTGGCCCTGGGGCAGGCATAGGCATGGTCTGGTTCACCCCTGGGTCCCACGCACAGCCCAGAGCTTGGCATTCCCCATCCTCTCGCTCACCTTGTTCATTCAACCCACAGACATTTGTTTAGTGCGCCAATTGCTGAGCGCCGTGTAGACGCAGAGGAAATAGCAGGGATCGAGACTGAGTAGCCCATGTCCTAATGGAGCTTATAATCCGGTGGGGAGTCAGGGAGCAAGTGTTACGTGCACATCCTCAGTCTACGCTCTCGCTCTCGGGGGAGATGAGCCCTGTGCCCCACAGGGACAGGACCAGGACCGTGAACACTTGTGCCCGAATGAACAGATGGATGAGTGAGTTCACCCTGACTTCTCTGTGGCTGGGCCGGGCTCAGGACAGGGTCCAGGACCTGGGGGAGGCTAAGCCGGTACCTGATTTGCTCCCATGCCACCACGGGTGCGCACTGGCTTGGGGAGCACAATGCAGGGAGCATGCAGTCCCTCCCCTCCACGGGGAAAAGGCCCAGGCTGGCCCGAGCTGCCATCTGAGCTGCGGGGACCTACCAGAAATGCCCCAGCCGCCTTGGCTGCACAGGCTGAGTGTTGGGGGCTTCCAAGCCCCGGGGGAGACCATGTTTCCTGAAACCCCCCTGTCAGGTGACATGGGCAGTTCCTGTTCTTTTCCCATTAGCTGGGCCCATCTCCCAAATGGCCCTGTTACTCTGCTCATGTTTCTAGATTGCATCTTCGCCGACCTGGAAGGATGTGGTTAACGCCTGGGATTGCTTCTCCTGTCGATTCTTTCTAAACCCCTTGGGCAGGGTACCTCACCTCGCCTCTCCTTCCACCTCTGCCCCCTCCCTGCCTCCCCTGCAGTGGCTCCTGTGGCCCACCTGAGAGCCACGGGCAGCATGGAAAGGGGTGGGCAGGCCCACTGTCTACACCTGCAGCTCATCTTTCCTGGCTTAGCACCTAATTACACAGCATTTTATTCCCTGTTCCTTGTCTCTGGTCTCGTCTCCATGGCCTGACTGCAGGCACCGTATTGTATCCCCGATATTTATGGGCAGGCTTGTAAGAATGCCAGATGCACATGGGAGTCTGTTGCGCCTCCCTGCCCTCAAAAAAGCTTGCGTGTTGCTGGAGCAAAGACACTCGAATGACTGGTTGCTGTGTAGTGGCTCCCATTTCACTCAGGAGAGATAGGCTGTGCCGCCCCTCCTCCCTGCCTCATCTCCTATTAGAACTTGCTCTGGCACCTGGGCCTCCTTGGTGAGCACACCCCTACCTCAGGGCCTTTGCACCTGCCACTTCACCAGACACCTGCACTCTCCCTCCCCCTTCAGGCTGTGTGCGGCTATTACTTCTCAGCAAGGTTCCCCTGACACAGTGTTTAAAGGACCCCAGGCCCACCCCACATGCTCTGTGCCCCTACTTGTTTTTACTTTTCTCCAGGTCATTTACCGAAGGAGGTTATAGTATGTATTTTACCTACTTATTTGTTTACTGTCTGCCTCTCTGACGATAAATGTGAGCTATTTTGTCCATTTGTCCCCAGCTTCTAGAGCAGTACCTGGCACGTAGCAGGCAATTAATAGTTATGCGCTGTGTGTGTGCATGTATGCAGGTGTAGGCTTGCATCCCTTTGAACACTATAATAAGGATACTGAATAGCATTTTATGGTGTCGATAAACATAAGAATATCATCTGATTAGCACTTTAAAATTTTCCCAATCATGCGTTTTCACGGTTGAGGTTTGTGAGGCCCTGGCTGTGCGAGAGCCCCCACCTGCCCTCCCTGCAAAGCAGGGATTTCACCTCCCAGCCTCAGGGTCCAGGGCCTCGGAGCTCCTGGGGGGCCGTGTTCACGATGCAATGTTAATTCAGCAGGCGCTCGGGGTCACTCCTCCATGCGCGCAGCACAGAGCTCAGACAGGGTCGTAAAAAGCAAATCTAATTTGATTTTTCAGAATTAGTGCCCCCGGAGGACCTTTTCAAAGAAGAAGCAGGCGTGGGGTCAGGGGGAAAGATAGTCGCAGCACGGGAGGCCGGGTCCCCAGGGACACGGGATATCCAAATCAATGAGGCGTCCCCAACTTCATTAAGTACCTTACGGCACCTTTTTAATTGTGTCGGGAACTCAGGCCTCAAGGAGTTATTAAGGGTTCGGATCTGTCGGTGACGGGAACGTCTCGTCCATGCGCTCCTTGGTGCGGCCTCCGCTTCTCTCTGGTCTGGGAAGAAAGCCCGGTCTCCTGCTTCCACCTGCCGCGCCCTGGTTCCTGAGACGTAGGAGGAGTGAGATCGCCTTCTGAGGCGATCAGATTCTGGGGGCCGCTTCTCCTCCTTTTTGTTTGTTGTCTTTTTAAAAAAAACCTGAGCTGGCATGCTCTAGTGCCATTGCCAGACTTTTAAAAAATATATATATTTTTTGAAGAAGTGGGAGGAGCAGAGGGAGAGGGAGAGAGAACCACAAGCAGACTCCCCGCTGAGCGTGGAGCCTAATGCGAGGCTCGATCTCATGACCCTGAGATCATGACCTGATCTGAGTCCTGAGCTGAGGAGGCCAGAGGCAGGAGAGTCCCTGGGCGTCCTGCTGAGCCAGCTCTGCACCCACGTGGCTTCGTGGGTGCTCCAAGAGTTCTCAGAGGCAGGAGCAGCTGTCAGCCTCAGTTTACCCATGGAAAAACCAATGATCAGTTTCTTTTCCAAGACATCATGCATCTTGGGCACCTGCTGTATGCCAGGCATGGTCCCAGTGCTAGAGACAGATTGCAGCCAAGAGCAGAAGACCAGAGCCTGGGTTTCTTTCTTCTTAGGACCAGGGCAGGTGTGGTCCCTGTGCTGGGGAGAGCTGTCCCTTCTCTGATTCTGTGCTTCCTCCCACTGCTCTCTGCCTTCCCTCACGTATGGTTCACAGCTACCTAGCATCTCTTCCAGGGGCTGGAGGTGGGAGAGCTGGTGAGAAGTAGAAAGTAGAATATGGGTGTTTGGTGTTTGGGTGCCCTTCATCTCTCCCATCCATCCAGTGGGCTGGTTTAGCAGACATGTCTTGGGGCCGGGTTGGACCACGGCTCCACTGCTGCCTTCCAGGACTGTGGGTTCTGGGGAAATCTGTGCCACGCTGGGAACATCCCATACAGGCCAGTCTCCTCTTAGGCTGCTTGTCTTCTTCCAAGAGCCCAGGCTTGGGCTGGGGTAGAGAGTGTGAGCTTGGGAGGGAGAGTGGCTGGCAGGCCGGAGCAGGGACGGGGGTGCAGGGACAGGGCAGAGCAAGGCTGGGCTCAGCCTGGTGGACACAGGGGACAAGGAGGCCCAGCCCTCAGCGGAGGATTCAACCTGCAAAACCAGCATGGCCTTTGCTTCTCTTCGCTTTTTCTCCCAAAAGAACCCAGTGACGCAGAATGTTCCAAATGTCCAGCAGGTCGGGTTGCAGCTGAAGCTTCCTGCTGGGGGCGGAGCAGGGGTGGGGGTGGCTCCTGGGGTTCGAGCCCCTGGGAATGCTCCTGGCAGAGCTCCTGTGCCCTGCTGGGCAGCAGGCCCCTAGTTCTTATTCTTGCTCACTTACTGGTCTTTCTTGCTCCCATTTCTCCTTTGATCTTTTTTTCCCCTCAGCGCATTCTTCTAATGGAACACAATCCTGCGAAGGAGGGATGTTTGGCCGGTTCTGAAAATAGAGATGGGGCCAGGTCCTCACCCAGCCCTCCCACACATCGCTCAGCTGCCTGGGGGCTCCAGCTTCCTGCCTCCCTTCCTGTGGTCCCCGCAGGCGCACAGCAGGTGGTGGACGGGGGAGGGAGGCCTGCATTTGTTCAGGAAAGCTGTAACATGCCCCACTCTCCCAGGCCTAGTACGATAGAAGCGTCTTTCTTGCTCATGGAAATGGCCCAGAGCTGGTGTTTGCCTGGTGGCTTCCATGGATTCAGGGCACCAGCTTTCACCTATCCTGCCCCCTCTGCCTCTGCAGGTCCTGGGGTCCCTCTGTGCCCCGGGGTGAATAGTAAAGTGAGGTGTGCAGAATTGTGCCGAGGCATCCCTGTCTGGGTCTGGACATACTCAGATGCCATTGCCCGAACCCCAGTCTGACCCCACACTGAGCCCCCGGATGCAACCCCCAGCATTAGCCCTGTACCTGGTGGGTGCTGGCTGCCTCTGCTCCCCGCCCTCTACACCTCAGACCCATTGCTGGCCCATATTTCTGACTCATGATGGGAAAGGACTTGGGTCCAGGCGCCAGTAGGCAGTACGTCTGCTGGAATCGGTGTGGATGGAGGGCAGGCTCTTGTGGGCTGTGATGAGCTGAGTCATGTCCTCCCCCAAATTCACATGTGGAAGCTCCCATCTTCCGTCCTCCAGAATTGTGAGAAAACACACTTCTATGGGTTAAGCTGCCCGGGCACACTAGTAATACATGTTCTCTGCCAGCGGGTCCCACCTTCATCCTGGGGCCATGGGAAGCCCAGATTGATTTAAGCAGGGATGCGTCTTGATCAGATTTATCCTTTGGGAAGGTCCTTTGGGCAGTAGTGAGGAACGTGGACTCCAGTTCACTGGATGTACACTGGTGGGGTTCAAAGCTGGATGGGGTTAGGCTCGAGGCAGGGAGTCTGGAGCAGGGAGACTGTGGTGTGGCAAATGATGAGGAAGGAGACCCCCTCACCCTGTATGCCCATGCATGCCCCTGGTTGCAGAGGGACCGCACGGGGCCTCCCAGGGACACTCTGGCTCTCCCTGCTGTGGCCACTCCCCACGGTGGCTCACATGCCTGAGTTTCCCTTGAGGTGGGATGCTGCTAGCACCTGGTCCCTGGCACCTGCTCCAGCCCCATGCTCCCTGAGTATTAGTCATGTTGATCATTAACCAGACAGCCGACCAAGCATCAGGCAGGGAGCAAGGGACCTGGGGGGGGCAGTGCAGGGGGGCTAGGGGCTCTAGGTCAGGGCTGTGTGCTGGGGCATGGGCCTGGGGCAGGGGCACCTATTGCTGGCCTGTGGGTGCATGTGGGTGGGGAAGTGCTTGTTGTTTGGAGGTGGAGGTAGAGGGAGGCATCTCAAATGAAGGGCCCTGTTGTGGCTTCCAGGCAGGTGGCCGGGCGGGCCTGGCGGTGGGGCGACTGTGAGAAAGAATGCTGGGAGCAGGGCAGGGGAGGGGCAAGGAGGGAGGGTGGCCTGGATCCTGCTGAGTCTCAGGGAGCAGGGACGTGTTCACTTCTGGAGATGACGCAGTTGGGGCCCAGCGGGTTCGGAACAGAGGGGCCGGGTGGGAGCATTGACGCCATCACTTCAGAACCCTCCGGGGACAGTCGCTCCCAGCCCACAGGAAGGGGGGCTCCCAGGGGCTGGGGGTCTGCGTGGGAGTCGTCTTTGGTTCCCAGAGCTCATGCTGGGGAAGGTGGGTAAGCTGTGTTCTGCGCTGGCCTGAGCCAGCCGGGGGGTCATTCCTGCCCTGGGGGGTGGGGGGGGGGATCACTGCTCAGTGTCACGTGCCCTGCTGCTTGGAGGTGAGGGGGTGGCCCTGGCCTGGGGGGGCAGGCACAGCAGCAAGCAGCCAGTGACCACCATCAGGAGAACTTGTAGGGGACCCAGGAGGCAGGGTGGGGGCTGTGCCAGGGGACGTTTCCAGCGCCCAGCATGGGGTCAGACCTTTGACAGAGAGGGGGGTCTGTCCAACCTGCACATCCCGGGGAGCAGGGGGCTCAGAGCTGTTTGGGTGCCTGGGGGAAAGTGGAAGGTCACAGTGTAGAGATGGTCCAGGTCTGGGGGGCCTTCTGTGTTGCGGGCATAGTGAGGCGGGTGAGGCTCGGCGCCTGAGCACAGATTCCCAGGAAGGGGTAGAGAAGCCAGACCAGCCAAGTCCGGGGCGGTGTCAACCCTGCAGCCCCCTCCCCTCCCCGCCCCTCCTCTCCCCAAACCACTTTCTGAGCCAGACAAAGACAGCCCTGTGCCTGGGAAGGACGCTCACAGGCCCCGGGAGGGGATTCCGGAAGATTCCATGCATGACTTTTCTCCTTCGCTTCGAAGCAGCCTGGAAGTTTTTTTCCATAACTAATTCATCCAGAAAAGAAGAAAAGCAGGCTCTTGGATGTGCACAACTTCCTGTCCATTCTCTCCGACAACTCCCGTGCTAGCCCAGGGTGGGGTGGTGGGGGCGGTGAGGCTGTAGATGTGGAGTGGGAGACCCTGGGGGCCCCGTGCCTGCTCTGGCCCCCCCGGGCTGGGACTGCCCAGGCCTCTGGCCCGCCAGGCTCTCCCCTGCTCCTCCCCTCTATGCCCGGCTGTCATTGTTTGTCACCCATCCGAGGGTGGGTGCTGACAGCCGATCTGTAAACACCAGGCGAGGAGAACAGTGTTAGCGTTAGTGGGGGTGCAGGGGTAGTGGGAAGCAAGCGAGTGTGTGCCCGTGTGTGCATGTGTGTCCTGGGGACGGGGCTCTGCCTTTTTTCTTTATCCACAGCCATCTCGGGGTCCCCTCTGGTCCCTCTGTTCATGCAGCTGGTGCAGTTAGGACATGAGGACCCTGCTTGGAGTCGGGGTGTCAGGGGAGCCTCCCTGGCCTCTCCCACCCACCCCTACTCAGGGTTCTCTCTGGACTCACCCAGCCTGCTCAAGTCCTCAGGGGCTCAGTGCTCCCCACTCCAGGATAGAGGGAAGCACTTGGGAACCCCGGCCCCTCCTGACCTTACCCCTCCTCTGCTCCCAGCCTCACCTGGTGACCTTAGGCTGTGTATGAGTGCTTTCCCTGCCGTTGGCACCTCTTGATCACCTTTAGGGGGCACCGTGGACAGCAGGGGATTCCTCTGACCCACACTGGGGGTTAAGGAGGTTGAGCCCTGTCCACCTGAGTGGGCCTGGGTTCTGCATTTGGGGTGGGCACCTGCTCTTCTGTGCACCGGGCTGGCCCTCGTGGGTGCCCACTTTCTTCTTGGGTTTCTAGCACGACGCCAGCCTGGCCTGTTCCCCAGGACACTGGTGAATTTAGTGACCTACTGAAGAGGGTGGTGTGG
Organism: Vulpes lagopus; assembly: GCF_018345385.1. NCBI lineage: Eukaryota > Metazoa > Chordata > Mammalia > Carnivora > Canidae > Vulpes > Vulpes lagopus. Next base: position 119,577,881 of record NC_054827.1, read on the forward strand.
TCGGGGTTTACATTACAGACACACCTCGGCAGCCAAAGGCATCTCACTTTCTAAAGGAGGCCATGCTGACCGTGCCCGCAGCCCCCACCTGTGGCCTCCATCCCCAGCCAGTGCAGCTTGTCCTCAGGCCCTCGCCTCCTTCCTCCTCTCTCTACTTTTCCTTCTGCCTCTCTGGGAGAAATCCACACACCCTGGCTTGGCCCGTGCAGAGCGGCTCCGTGCACACACGCCCAGGGCACTGTACCTTCTACACCAAGGCCTCCTGCCCCCCAGCTGCCTCCTGAACCTGGGCCTGCTGGTCTCGTGACAGTGTCTTCTCCCCCTTACGCATGGCTCACCTGGTGGTCTCCAATTTTATGGAGCTTTCCTGGAGTCCCTGGCAAAGTCTCCCTTCCTCCCTCCACCACCCTCCTCCACCTGGCCCTGTGCACCGGACTGTGGGAGGGGCCAGCCTGGGGGTCCTCGATAATGTGGATTGCTGGCACCTGCTAGGGTCTAAAGCACTGTGTGCACTTCAGGGCACAGCCACGACCTCCCTTGGAGTGAGGGTGCTTATCTCCTGCGTGTAAATGTGGGAGCAGTCCCAGAGAGGTCAAGTGACTCACCTCAGGTCACCCAACGGACTGGAGGCACACGGGTGCTCATTAGGAGCACTTTAGGGCTCATTTCCTAGCAACAGGAGACTCAGATTCAGGGAACTTTTTATGCACCCGAAAACCACACAAGCACTTTGGTCCTCCTGGCAGCCAAAGGTTGGGCATCTTCCTGGTATAAGCCCCAGTCAGAAGCCAGCTTGGGCTTCATCCTGACACCACGGGACAGAGCTGGCAGGGCTGTTTTAATGAAGCATTTGAAATGGGGGCACGAACTGAGCCTCCCATGTAGGTGTGTGACTTTGGCTTTGCTGTGAAATATCTTGGAGATATTTCCCTCTTTTTAAGGCTTTCTGGGGTGGGGCTGCCAGGCATTGGGAGTTGAGTCTGCTCACGCATGGTTGCGATACGTCTTCTGTCCTCTGGGCTGTGGGCTGCATTCCCAGGGAGGCAGAGAACCAGCCCTTTGTGTGGCTGCGTGGAGGCGAGAGGGGCAGAGGCAGGGAGTGATCCCTGGAGCACCAGCCGCATCCAGGGTTTGCTGGGCACCAGGCCGGTGGCTCTGCTGTTGGTTGCTTCCTCTGGGCAGCAGCCCTGCAAGCCAGCGATATCACCTCCCAAGGACAGAGGAGGGAATGGCGTTCCTGGGCGATGGCTGAAGTGGCCAGGCACAGTGCTGAGAAGTGGTGGGATTCAAATTCAAAATGTACAGATTTCCCACCCGGTGAAGTGAGGGATGCTTCTTGGAGAAGGCCGAAGGAGGGGTGGATTGGGGAACTCAGAGCCAGCCAGAATGGTGTTGGTGGAATAGGGAGCAACATGAGTGATGGCGGGAGGCGGGGACCCGAGGGACGGTGGCATGAGCTCCCAGCTCCCCAGCCACCCCCCTGGCTGGGCCTCCGCTCAGCATGGTGACTATAGTGTCACATTTAATCCCAACAACTCATGGGAGTAGATGCTGCCATCATCCCCATCTTAGAGATGGGGAAACTGAGTCACAGAGAGGTTAAATCAGTTGTCTAATTCAGTGGTGGACTGAGATTTGAAACCTGGCTTCCTGGCTCCGGAGCCTGAAGGAGGTGAGGGTCGGCCTTGGCTGGGGGCTTGGCTGAGGCAGGCCCCTGAGTCCCTTCTAAGGCCAGGTTCCTGTTCCCGCTGCCAGGACATCGGTCAGGTTCCCTGGGGAAGGCACACCCTTCCAGGCCTTCACTGCCCATCGCAAAACGGGGTATTCAGATAAAGCATGGGTTTCAGTGCTTGGTTCCTGGAGGGCACCTTGCGGGGGTGCCACAAACGTTGGATTCGAATCTCAGTTTAATGTCACTTGACTAAATGCTAATGAAGAGATTGTGGACTCTGACCACTGGGCTGTGCAAGAGCTCTTCCTGCCATTGGGGTGCGAGTCTGAGCCCTTGTGGATGTGCCGCTCTGCAAACAGACTATAGATTCCAGGCCTGCGTGGGTCTCCCAGGGTGGGGGTGGGGAGGTGTCTTCTGCAAGTGATGCCCTTTACTCCCTGGATCAGGATTTCTCTCCAATACGGAGGCAGTCCTGAATGTAGGGGTGCTGCTCCGAGAGGCGTGTTCATCGGGGTGGCCTTGTCACCCGCCTTGATTGGCCTTAAACACAGAATTGACTAAGTGAACTTGCAAACTAATAAGGCACACTTCTATCCACCTTCTAAGTTGTCTTTTGCAAAGGATTTCATTCTTTTAAAAAATATTTTTACTTATTTTTTTGAGGGTCAGGGGGAGCAGCAGAGGGAGAGGGAGAAGGACGCTTCCGGCTGAGCAGGGAGCCTGATGCGGGACTGGATCCTGAGCCAAAGGCAGATGCTTAACTGGCTGAGCCACCCAGGCATCCCCAAAGGATTTCATTCTAAAAGTGGTTTGTGAACCATCCGACGAGGACAATTATTTGACTTGAGCAGACTCCCCAGTTGCAGAAATGCAAAGATGTGGCCCCTCCAGGCCCTCTGGGCCTCCTGCAAACTCATCTCAGGGCAGGGTCCCAGGGCGGACACAGCTGGGTGGGTCTGAGGGAGGCGTCTTGCACGGCCTCCACCTTAGACGGAAGTTTGCCCTGCCCTGGTCTGTGATGCTTTTGGGCTACAAAGATGGATTTTTTAGCAGGAAGGCTTGGCAGATTTACAGAGAGTGACTGAATCTGAATCTGTAATCTGTAATGCTGCCCAGCATAGTCCAGAGTAAACCGCTCGGCATGGGCTGGGGCCCTGCACCAGCCTTCCACCGTTTTTTTTTTTTTTTTCCTTCCACCATTTAAAAAAGGCTTTATTGAGGTATATTTAACATGCAATTAATTGTACATGTTTAAAATGTACAGTTTGGTAGGTTTTGACTTCTGTGAACCCGCGAGAGGGAACATTCATCACCCCAACCTTCTGTGTGTCCCCTTGCAGTCCCTCCTCCACCATCCCCTACCCGCTCCCCAGGGATGGCCCCTGCTGTCACTGTAGACCTGTGACCTTCCTCAACTTCTGCGCAGTGGTGTCACACAGCAGTGCTCTCTCATCTCTGCTCTCACCCCACAGAGCTGTATTGAGATCGTCATCCCGTGGGTCGATCACTAGTTTGTTTCTTTTTGGATATCCCACAGTTTGTCGATCCACAATGCTGATGGACATGTGGTTTGTTTCTAGTTTTTGGCTATTACCGTACAGCTGCTGTGACCACACTTGTTAACAAGTCTTTGTGGGGAGGTGTGCTGTCATTTCTCTTGGGTAAATACCTAGGAGTGGGGTGGCCAAATCAGGCTTAAGCTTTGAAATCACTGCCAAACTCTACCACCTTATATTTCTATTAAAGATTTGTTTATTTATTTTAGAGGGAGAGGTGGTCGGGGCAGAGGGAGAGTGAGAATCCCACGCATATTCCACACAGAGCTCAGAGAGCCCGACTCAGGGCTGTCTCACAACCCTGAGATCACGACCTGAGCCAAAACCACGAGTTGGTTGCTCATTCAGCTGCTCCACCCAGGTGCCCCACCGTCTTACATTTTCATCAGTGATGAAAGTGAATCCCACCCTCCCATCCCCGCCCCATCCTTGCCAGCACTTGATGTGGTCTGTCTCTGTAATTCTAGCCGTTTTAACAGTTGCGTGGTGGTACCTCACTATGGTTCTGACTTGTCTTTCCCTGAGGATGAACAATGTCCCACATCTCCCTATGCTGATTTGCCATCCCTAAATCTGCATTCTTTGGTGAAGTGTTAATTAGAATCCTTTGTCCATTTTTTAAGTTGTTGCTTTTGTCATCATTATTGTGTTGTGAGAGCTCTTTATATATGCAGGATCTTCCTCATTTTTTTTTTAAGATTTTTATTTTATTTACTCATGAGAGATACAGAGAGAGAGAGAGAGAGAGGCAGAGACACAGGCAGAGGGAGAAGCAGGCTCCATGCAGGGAACCCAATGTGGGACTCGATCCAGGGTCTCTAGGATCAGGCCCTGGGCTGCAGGCAGTGCTAAACCACTGCGCCACCAGGGCTGCCCTCTTCCTCATTTTTTTAAATTAGGAGAAGTGTCTTCTCCTAATCTACAGCCTGTCCTTTCATCTTCTCCACAGTATCATTTAAAGAGCAGAAGGATCTAATTTTGATGGGGTGCAATTTGCCAGTTTTTTCCCTTTTGCATCATGCTTTTGGTGACATAGCTAAGAAAATTTGTCCTCATGCTTAGGCTCTGAATAGTACTCAGTTGGATAGCCAAGAAATTCCCACCCTGGCTTGTGGAGTTTGGGCCCAGCGCAGCAGGGCTGGGGTGCCCGTGAGGATTTTCCCTGAGATGGAAGGACCACCCTTTGGACACCTTCTGCCCCTCTCTCCATTGGCTCCTTGAATCCTTTCTCCTGCCACCTTCTCCTTCATACTCTACCTACTTCAGGTGTTAGCCAGACCCAGGCCTTCTTTCTCGGGTCTCATGGTCCCCAGTGCGTGTGCGGGGGGGCACCATCCTGGGAGCTTGTGCTCTCGTGTGCTATTCTGGGGGATGTTTGTGGAGAGGCTTATGCAGAAAGGGACCCCATCCACCCCCTCAGGAGGCCCCTCCCCAATCCCTCGCTGTAGCCCTTGGCTTGGCAGATGGAATCTTCCCATTTTCAAGAGGGAAGCACTTGCCTGGGCTTGCACGTCCTGGTGAAGGGGCTTCCAAATTCCCCCCGAAGCCCTGAGTCTGTTGGGGAGACTCAGGGTGGGGGCGGGGTATGCTCCTTGGGGGCTAGCTGGAGGCCTCAGCTCTGAGTCTACATGGCCTTGCAGAGCAGGCTCAGCCATGGTGCTGAGGTGTAGCTCTTCCAGGGAGGGCGACAGATGTGAGCTGCTTCCTCCCTCCAGATGTCCTGGGAAGTTCCAGATGCTGTGGATGGGTGTGGATGCCACCAAGAGTTGCTAGCTCTCTGTGTGAGTCTGTGCGATCTCTAGAAAGGCCTTTGGAGCTGAGTTCTGGGAGGGAACAGACAGAAAATCTTTGTGGGGAACCCATGAAGCATGGCTGAAATGAGCTCACTGGCCATGGAGACGCTTCTGTTTTCCACATGAGCGGCCCAGAATGGAGCAGGGCGGTCTATACTCTGTTTGCTGGGAAGTGAAGGGGTAGTGGGTGTTCAGGGAAGCAAGGCATAAGGGAAGAGGCAGCATGGGTTTGGAATCGGCCTGACAGGGGTGAACAGTGTCCCCCCAAACTCATGTCCACCTGGAACCTGTGACTGTGACCTCCTCGATGTCATCCAGTGAGCAGGAGGTCATGCTGACCAGGGTGCTCTAATCCAGGGATGGTGTCCTTAAATAAAAGGGGGGGATTTGGACACAGACCCAAGGCAGAGGCCCTGTGAGAACAGAGGAGCGATGGGGGGTGCAGCCATAAGCCCAGGGATGCCTGGAGCGCCAGGGGCTGGAAGAGGCCAGAAGGATCCTTCTCTAGAGCTTCTGGAAGGGGCTGGGCCTTGAGAACATCTTGATCTTGGACCTCTGGCCTTCAGAATCTGAGAAGAAAAATTTCAATTGTTGTAACCCACAATTTGTGTGGTGCGGGTCCGGCATCTGCAGGGAAGGGACGTGGTGCCTGAAGCCAGGCTTGCAACAGCTGCTTCTTTCCTGCCTGCCCTGGGTGGATGGCTCTATGTTTCTGAGCCTCAGTTTCCAAAAATCGAGATGATGATACCAAGCCCTTGCAGATGTTAGGAGAATCACGTGAGCTAACACAGACAGTGGAGTCGGTGCTCATTCCACACAGAGTGGCCCCTCTTTGGCCTCTTCTGAGTCTACAGGGGCCGTGACTCTTCCACTAAGAGTGTCATCAGTGGGGCAGATATCCTGCGGTGTGTCAGGCACCCTGGACGGTCTGGAGACCCTGTGGGGCAAAGTCAGGGCCCCTGCGGGCTCTTGCCACAGTCCAGGGGGAAGCCCCAGGCCCTCTGAGCTGGCCTCTCTGCAGATCTGTAATGTGAAGTGTTCTCCGTGTAATGGGGCGTCATGAGACTTCCAGTACCAGCGAAAAGTCCCAGGCCTCTGGGCTGAGCCACAGTCAACTGGGCAGGCAGTGTCCTGCCAACTAGCCCCCAGCCTCATAAATGGGGCGTGCAGCGAGTAGAGGCCTACCAAGGCTCCAGGGGCCTCAGCGCTGCCTCCCAAGGTGCCACGGTGGCCAGGCCACTTGTCTCTGTTTGTAGATCTCCACTGTGTGTAGGGCTCAGAGTGTGGAAGGACAGGATGGTAAATTTCACTAAAGCAAAAGACCTTCCTTGGGGATGGATTTATTTTATTTTATTATTTTTTTAAAGATTTTATTTATTTATTAATGAGAGACACAGAGAGAGACCCAGAGACACAGGCAGAGGGAGAAGCAGGCTCCATGGGGGGAGCCCGATGTGGGGCTCGATCCCTGGTCCCGGGATCATGCCCTGAGCTGAAGGCAGATGCTCAACGGCTGAGCTCTTTTATTTTATTTTATTTTTTTGAGATTTTATTGATGATGAATTACATTTCTGATGCATCCATCCACCACCAATCTGGAGAAAGACAATGGGGTAGAAAGGTGACAGATTCAGATAAAGATACTAGGTGTGTGATCTGGGTGGGACACCCATCCATCATTTGTTCAGGTGTCAGGAGCTCACTGGGCGCACCTTCCATGGGCCAGGCTCGGGGATAAAGACACAGTTGACGCCCCAGCCCCTCTCCTGCAGGAGGAGACAGGCCCAAAGACAGGCCTCTCCTGCAGGAGGAGACAGGAGATGCCAATGCCAGGCTGCCGGGTTAGCTTCGCAGAAGAGGTGAGCTGGGGGCTCAGACAGAGGTGCGGGCATCCTGGGTGCACCTGCGCCGCGGAAGGCGGGCAGTGAGCTCCCAGGTGGGGAGATGGGAGGGTTAAGATGGGGAGGGAGGGGTAGGCTGCACAGACAGACAGAAAACCTGCTGTGGCCCAGGCCAAGTGGCTTAGTAAGGAGGTGGTGAAGCTGGCCTGGGCTTGGTGTCTTTTCCAGACACTTGCGTGCTCTTATCTGTTGGTTTTGAACCGCCTCCCACAGCCTTTGCTGCCTCTGGTCTCCCCTGACATTCAGACTGCCCCGGAACAGTGTCACCAAGGTGAGTGTGACAAGGTCACTCCTTTGCTCCGCAGCCTTCATGGCTTCCCAGGTGCAGTGGGATGAGGTCTGGACCCTCTCCCAGCCCCTCCCAGGCCACCCTGCAGTTGTCCCCATGCCTGCCCTCAATGCATGGGTCTTTAGCCCCTAAGCCCTTGTCTTCCTCTTCTGACCCCAGACTCTAGCGGGTCTTTCCATCCGACTGGGCTCCGGTGGTGCCTCCTCTGTGGGACGTCCTCCTCCACCTAGCTGGTCCTCCCTGTGTCCCCAGCACTGGGGCCACACCACTCTCCATGCACGTGTCACCGAGGGGGGCTGTGGGTCTCTGACTTGTCACCTGCCCCCTGGCCGCATCTCAGTCAGGGACTTGGTCCCCCAAAACTCATGTTTAATGAATCTCCATGAAGGATGTCCGAGCCGCCAATGTCATGGCGTAAGAAGTCATGGCCTCTGGGAGGCGCTTAGATCATGAGTGTGGAGCCCCGTGAATGGGATTAGCGCCCTCATACTGGAGGCCCCCAGGGAGCCCCTTGCCCCGGCGTGGGAGGATGCCAGGGGATGGAGGCTGTCCGTGAGGGATCAGGCCCTCACTGAACACTGGATCTGCCAGCACCCTGATGGTGGACCTCCCGCCTGTCCTGGACCATGGGAGACACGCACTTGTATGTAAGTCCTGCTCCCCAGTTGTGCTGGTTTTGCTGTGGTGGTTCCAGTGGACCAGGACACCCCCTTGATAGCAGGGGCAGTAGCATCTTCACTTCCTCCAGGCCCACCCAGCAGGCTCTCAGGGGATGTGGGAGTGACATTTGGGGGACACATGGGTCACAGCTGGGATTTTAGCCAGGAAGATTCCAGAAACTCAGGTGGAAGCTAGAGACCTGAGAGCCTCTATCCTTCCCCAGTGAGGCTGGTCCTCTTGGCAGCAGGGCAACATTTTTTTTTTTTTGCCTGGATTCAGACTCTCTGATACAGCTTCACCGTGGGGTGATGGGTTGACAGCTGCCAACCTGGCCTGCTGGGGTGAGGGGGAGAGACTGGGCAGGGTAGCCTTGCCCCTCGTCCACCTCCCAGTATCACCCAGGTGAAGAATGAGGCAGCAGAACTCGATGCATCCTGAGAGAATTATGGATTTTCTTAATGCATCTTGATGAATCACTAAGAAATGTTAAGTGGAGAGCAGGGCCCCCAAGATCTTGTAAATTGCCAGCCGTGCCATACAGGGACTGGTGTGAAGGCCGAGTGTGCGAGCTGGTGCCCTGGGTCTTACCACTGTTCTTATTCCTTTCCTGCCCCCGAAGTCAAAAGCCAAGGGCTTCCCACCAGCCACCTGGGCTCCATCCTGGTCTCTGTCAGCCCCTGGATGTGTGGTGCTGGGCTCAGTTTCCCCAATGTGACCATGACCAGGTAGTTTCCAGGTTCCTGAGATCATGCTTGGCGGGCATGTGGTGTGTAGCAGGGGCCAAATACATGCTCATTTCTACTTTCATTCATGTTACTGCGCTGTGGGCTCTGACCAAATGGGCATGCAGCATGAGCCGAATCGGTCAGAGCAGTAAGAACTGATTAGCCATCCATTCCGGGTCAGGCGAGTGCTGGTGCTGCGGCCCAGGGAGGGCCATGGCTGGCCTTTGACCTTCAGGAGCTCAGGGTCTGGGGAAGGAGCTAGGTGCAGTTGGTAACCTCAAGCTGGCACGCCGATCGCCTCTCTCCCACCCTGTCACTTTGCTCCTGTCCTCCTTCCTCCCAGGAGGACCCTTTCCTAGCTCTCCCATTCATAAGTCCAGATGCCACCCTCGAGGGAGCCTTTCCTTCTCCCAGTGAGAGGGACCCCCTCTCACTTCTGCATCTCCCTTAGGCCCTCAGCTGCTTCTGTTCTCTGCTCTGTCATTCCTGTCCATAGCTTCTGTACCCCACAACTTACTGCAGGCTTTGTGTCTTCCCCAGCACTGAGGATAGGTCCCATCCATCCATCCATCCATCCATCCATCCATCCATCTATCCATCCATCCTCTATCTACCCATTATCCATTGCTTCATCCATCTGTCCATCCCCTATCCACCCATCCATCCATCACTTCATCCATCCATCACTCCATCTATCCATCCATCTCCTATCCATCCATACATCTATCTGCCCATCCATCCATCTATCACTTCATCCATCTATCCCATCACTTCATCCATCCATCCCCTATCTACCCATCATCTGTCACTTCATCTTTCTGTCCATCCCCTATCCACTATCCATCTATCACTTCATCCTTCCATCATCCACCCATCCATTCCCTATGTACTCATCCATCCATCCATCCATCCATCCATCCATCCATCTTCTATCTTTCTATTCTTCCGCCCATCCTTCCTTCCATGGGTTATCCTTCCATCCTTCCTCCTGTCTTCCCTTCTTTCTTTCCTTAGTTCCTTCGCTCTTGTACCCACTCAAACAATAAATATTTATTGAGCATCTCCAGTGTTAAGTGTCTGGGGTGCAGGAAAAGATACAGAAAGGAACATTTGGTAAGCTTTTGTTGAGCACCTACTACATGCCAGTGTAGCCCCGGCCCCAAACACTATGTGTCTGGGATAAATGTGTGAGTATAAACTAATGGCTGAGAATGATACCTAGTAACTACTTTGGAAGAGCTGGCCGGGCTAGTTCTTGCAATGTGACCCTGGACACGTTGTCCAACCTTCCTAAGTTTGTACATGGATTAAATGCAATAAGGAATGGAAAGTGCTTAACTTAGAAAATGTTAACTCTTGTTATTAGCTATTGAGGATGACAGGGTGAATTATGGGAGGGCACCGAATATTCTGTTCATACAAGAAATAAATAGGGACCAAAAGGCAATGTTCTTGTACAGTTTCCAGCCATTCCAAACATGTTAGTGGAAGTCTCAGCCCCACCATGGGGGCATCATGGTGGGGTGCGAGGAGCCTCCTCCTCCAGTGGAAGAGAGGTAGGACCCTAGGGGCCTCTAAACTGAGGTCAGATGGGTGAATGAGGAGTTGATGGGGTTGGGCTGGGGCAGGAGAGAGTTCTCGTGGTGTGGAGGGGGAGGGTGCGGGGAGTAGCAGGCCAGGAAGGTGGGCTCACACAGCAGGTATCTGTTCCCAGCCCGGGTGGGACTGGGGTGGGGCACACCAACAGCATGTCCATGCAGGCCTCCATGTGGGGCTGGTCATGTGGCCCACACTTGCATCCCAGCCTGCTTGCCACTTCTGTGGGCATGGGAGCCCTCCGCCTCCCTGAGCCTCCTCCCTGTGTCCCTGATGCACCCTAGGGGCTGTGCATCATCACCCCCATTTGTAGGGCCAAGGGCTAGGACTTCTGAGGTCCCCTGTTTGTCTTGACCCTGCTGGAAGGTAGTGTCCTGTGCAGGTTCCCAGATGCACTGTTCTGAAGGTGAGGTGGAGGGGGCAGGGGGCTCTCATAGTCATGAGCCATCCACCCCAACCACCTCTCCACAGTTTAGCTGATTAAACAAATGTGCAGAGACTCGAGGTCCCAGTGGGGCCTTGGGACTGGCTGGTTAAGTGCTGGCAAGTGCCCCAGTGTACGGGATAGATTGTGACCCCTGGTCTGTATGTTGGGGCCCTGAGCCCAGTCCCTAAGATCATGGCCTTATGTGAAGATCAGGTCTTCATGGAGCTCATCAGGATGAAACAAAGCCATTGAGGTGCCCTGATCCTATCTGCCCGGTGTCCTTAGGAGGAGATCAGATGCAGACATGCAGAGGGACGACCCCGTGGGGACACAGGGAGAGGCCACTACCTGCTAGCAGAGGATGGACGCCTGAGGGAGCCAGCCTGCTCACATCTGGATTTTGGGCTTTTGGACTCCAGAGTCAGGAGACAGTACATTTCTGTTGTTGAAGCTGTGGGTTTGTGGCACTTTGTTGTGGCAGCCTTGGCACACTAACACATCAAGGCCCTGCTGGGCCTCGTGCTTACATGACAGGTGGGCCAGAGCCAAGGTTTGCCTGGGATCCAAGTGAGACCTGGCAGGAGCGGCTGGAGTCTAACACTCCCTACCTGTGCACTGGCCTCTAGTCTAGGATCCTTACTGTGACTCTCTCCTTCTTCTACTGGAGAAACTGAGGCACAGAGAGGTTGAGTCACTTACCCAAGGCTATCCAGCCAGTGCACAGGGGAACAGGGATTGGAGGCATCCTCCACCCCATGCCCACTCCTGAGTCCAAGGTGGCCCAGCTGGCCAGGCTGGACACTGCTGGGAGGATGAGACCTTTAGTTGGGTCTGGGGCCTTCCCTCCCCTTCTGTGCTGTGATGAGAACGTGGGCAAGGAGCAGAAGGGCCCCAGTACCCAGCTTGAGCCCAGACACTTCAGGTGGGTCCTCTGTGAGCTGCTCCCTGAGTGCATGAGAGCCCCCTTGGCTTCAGGGCAGAGCTCCTGGCACCCTGTAAATGCCACAGGTGGATTCACACATCTCTGCCTCGTGGAAGGTGGCGGCTCAGGGACCTGACGGAGGAAGGCTTCTCTGACACACATGATCTGCACCCCATGGCTGCCCACCAACCCAGAATGAGCTGGAGGTGGCAGTAGCAGCCTGGCAGGAGCCTCACCCCTGGCAGGGGGGTGGGGGGGTCATTATTTCTAAGTTTGCAAACACGCAAGACTGCACGCGGCTCGCCCGTCTGGGGTAATTGACTCCGGAGGTGGTATGGCTCAGGATGAAAGGTCATGGCCATCTAGCGTGACTTGTGCTGTCCTGCCGCTTCTCTCCTGTCTCGGCCCTTACGGAAATTAACTCCTTCTATCCCTGTCCAAGTCTTCTGTGTTTTAGGGTCTTCTTGAGATGCAAGTATTTGTAACTTTTGTGTCTGTGCAAAGCTCGGAAGCCTGGGTTGGCATAAATACCCAATGAATCCCCACACAGAAGTTGGAGGACAAGGCATTTATTCAGCAAGTATGGATGGGATACCTACTATGTGCCAGACACTACTAGGCTTTGGGGACACAGCGGTGGGTTAATTAGAAAAAACCCTGCCCTCATGGGGCTGATTTTCTGGGATGGGGAGGCAGGCTGTCAACAGATACGCAGAATAAATATATAGTTTGTTACATAAGTGCCTAGGAGGAGAACTGGAAGGAGTAGGGTAGACGGTGGGGCAGGGCATGAGGACAGGTGGGGACGGGGTGGAGGACCAGGCAGTAGGTCATGAGCCTGGAAGTCAAGAAAGAGCTCAGTTTTGTGCACTAATACTTTCCCTTTCCAGCACCTTAATTCCCCAAGCAGCTCATCACTTCGCACACAGGACAGAGCATCCCAGAGAGGGCCCGTTGGCTGTGCTGGGGTAGCTGAGTCAGGATTCAAACCCAGATCTCTGGGGCCCTGTCCAGATCCCTTTCTCTTGCCCCAGAACTGCCAGGGGCCGGGGGCAAAGGGGCCAGTATCTCCTGCAAGCACACGGCGACAGAGCTGCCTGTGGTCTCACTGGCCGGCTGACTGCCCCTTCATGGCCTGCCTCCCAAGGCTCTAACCCCAGGGGCGGGACGGCTTTCCTGGTGTAGCCTTTGCGTGGAGTTTGAGGTTTCTCAGGTCCAAGCATGAATGTGGGAGCCTGGTAGTCTGGGGGAAGGCAGCACAGGACTCGATCAGGACTCGGGAGCTGAGGGAGGGTTCACTTTCTGCTCACACAGTTGGCTTGCTGCATGTGAAGGGTAAGGTTACCTCCCACCCACAACACTCCCCTCTCCCTTCCTTGGTCTTATTTGTGGAGTTGGATGCTGGCCAGGAGAGAAGGTTTTTTTGGAGCTCGCCTTGAAGCGTACGTTAAAGTAGAGTAGAGAAAGCTGGGGTGGGAGGATGGCATGCTGAGTGGAACAAACTTCTAGCAAGGGTTTGGAGGCAGAAACAATGAATATAGGTTCAGAACAGTGTCCAGACTGGGGTGAAGGACACAGGGAGGACAGAGCCTGGCTCCATGCTAGATTTGATAACATCCACCAGAACCACATTTACTGAGCACCTACTATGTACCACACACTGGCTTTTCATTTTGATTATACATTTTTTTTGGTCCTCAGGTGAGCCTCTCAATAGGTATTATTGCATTTTACAGACAGGCTCAGGGAGGCTCAGGGAGGGAGGGAGGCCCCTGAGGGCCATCCAGCCACCTAGCAGGTTGCTGAGCAGGATGCTGCACCATGGTCATCTGCCTGGAAAGACCCAGCTGTCCCGCTCACTGCTCTGTGGGCTCAGGAAACTCCTCTGGTCTCTTTAGTGCCTCATTTGGTCTGTAAAATGTTGATGGAATCTACCCTTTGGGTTGTGAGGAGACAAGATGAACTGTTAGATCAGTGACTGGTGTGCAATGGGTACTTACTCTCAGTGGGTATAATTATTATTTTTAACATTTTTTTTTTGTTTTTTTTTTGGAGAGAGAGAGAGCATGAAGGTGAGAGGTAGAGGGAGAGGGAGAGAGAGTCTGAAGCAGACTCCATGCTGAGCAGGGAGCCTGACCTGGGGATCGATCTCACAACCTTGAGATCATGAATGGAGCCAAAAGCAAGAGTCAGATGCTAAACCTACTGTGCCACCCAGGCACCCCTTAGTGGGTGCAGTTATTAAGCTATTCCCCACAGAGCCCCTTACCCATGGCCTGACCATTCTTCTTCCCCTCCAGTTTATTGAGATAGAATTTACATTCTGTATGTAAATATGGAAATATGCCCTTTCAGGTGTGCAGCGCTGTGAATTTTGACACACGTATAGGTCCTATCAGCCCCGCTGCAGTCAAGACCTAGAATAATCTATTGTTCCCCAAATTCCCTGATGTTCTGAGGGGCCAGTCCTCTTTGTTACTGCAGCCCCTGACAACAACTGATTTGGTTTTGTCTCTGTAGTGTTGCCTTTTCCAGAATGCCAGGTGGGTGATTATGTGATTATATGCATGACCATAGTCCACAGCCTTTTGAGTCTGGCTCCTCTCACTTAGCGCAATGCACTGGAGAGTCATTCGCATTGTAGCACGTATCAGTTGTCTGTTTTTGTTGCTGGGTAGAGTTCTGTTGTAGGCATGGACTACAGTCTGCTTTTCCCTTCACCGTTTGGGTTGTATGTATGTATGTATGTATGTATTTAAAGATTATTTATTTATTCAAGAGAGACACAGAGAGTGAGGCAGATACATAGGCAGAGGGAGGAGCAGGCTCCCTGTGGAGAGCCTGATGCGGGACTCATTCCCAGGACCCCGAGATTGTGCCCTGAGCTGAAGGCAGATGCTCCACCATTGAGCCACCTAGGCATCCTGTGTCTTGTAATTTTTGATTGATAACTAGACACTGTGTGAAGACCATGAGAAATGGTATTACACTTGGAAACAGACCTGCCTCCTCTTTTATCAGGGATGCTAGTGTGGATGGTTCAGTCCTAGTTACAAATTAAGCTGGGTTTGGGTTTTATCACTTAAAGATCAAATTCGACCCTCTGACTTGTCTTATCTGGCTTGCATGGCATTTTCTAACATTTAAAAGGCATGAAATTTAATATAAATATCTGAATTCTAGCTTCTCTTGAAAAATCAGAGTTTTGGTAACACTAGTTTTGTGTTACCACCTGTCACCATCCAGCTTGTGCGGAGTAGGGCTGCCCCACCTTGGTGGAGGGGTAGGGGGGAGGGAGCATTCTCCCTACTTGACTGCAGGCCCTCTGCTCCCTAAAGCTTCACCCCCACCATGCCTCCTCTTCATGTTATCTCTTCCTGGCTCTCACAGATGGTTGAATTTATGGTGTCAGATACTGAGTGACAGTGTACTCTTCTTGCAAAGACAGGGAAATATATATATCACTTAACAGTGGATTTCCACCCCCCAGTGGTTAAACCAATAATCAAAGAGTTTTATGCTGGAGATTTTTAGGAAACATCCTCCAGGGAGCTCTTCTTTCCGTACTAGTGGTGGTCCAAGGAAAATCTCACCTCTCTTGAATCCATTTGGGCCTGCCTGGTGTGCAGCACAGGGGATCCTGTGCCCTCTGCCATCCGGAGCTGTGGTTTTAGGGGTGGACACTGGATCCCCATAGAGGAAAGAGGTTTTTACTGACATCTGGAAACAATGAGCACAGGAAAGACCAGGTTTTTCACCTCCACCTGAGGTGTGTGGTATTACCTGCTGGGAAGATTCACATTTGACAGTTTATTTAGAGGACACAGCCTTCTGAGTCCGCTGCCAGATGGCCGAGGTGGCAGCTGATGCACGCCAGACGGCTACTCATGGGGGATTTAGAAACGCAAACACAGCCACACGTTTGGATGAGCCTCTGTTTCCGGATGGAAGGGCAGGGCCTCATGACTCTTGGATGATGTTGGCCAGAGTTACCCTGAGCACTACGGAGATGAGGCCCCTGTGTCACTGTCATATGCCCGTGGAAGGCTGTGGAAGGTCAGGCTGGACGGGACAGTGTGGCACCAGCTGCTCGTGCTGCTTCATTACTCATGTCCACTCTGTTTATGGATTCACTTAAAGATAGTGCCTGGTTTACTGTTCTTCCATAACGGTGAACAAAACTGATGTTCCAACAAGAGAAAGAGACAGTAAGGAGTGAACATGTCTGTAAACCAGGTAATTTCAGATGGACGTAAGTGCCAGAGAGATGGATAGCAGCACCAAGAGGTATAAGGGAAGAGAAGAACATTCCAGGCCAGGTGGGGAGAATGTGTATGTTCAGGGCCAGGGAGAAGGTTGGGAGGGAGCCAGAGTATGAGGAGGGCCCCCAAGGCCTGGGAAGGCACTGGGTTTGACTTCAGGTGTGAGGTGTGGGGGAGTGGCGTGATTTGATGAGCATTTCCCACGAGGTGGCTCCGTTGACCTGTGTTCGATCTCAGGTGAAAGTAATACAGCAGTTGGGGACACTGGTATGGTTCCTGGTGAGACTCTGAGAAGCAGGGCATTTCCTCCCCTGAGCTGTGAGGGGCATATAGACAGGGTGGGCATGGAGCCGGCTGTGCACTGTGGGGCTGGTCAGACCAGGGGGCGAGCTCTGATGGCCAGGACCCTGGACACCTGACGCTTGTCCTCACGGGTGGAGATGGACATGCATGCGCAGGAGTGGGAGCAGAGAGGATGGTGAGGAAGAAGGAGGTGCCATAAGGACACAAGGCGGCAGGCCAGAGGGCAGCAGAGGAGGGGGCAGCCTGGAGCCCAGAAGGTACTGGGTGATGCAGAGAGGTCTGGGGAGTACCTATGGGGTGGCCATGAAGCGAGCGCACAAGGCCGGGCCTGCCATAACTGGCCCTGACAGGGAGTAATTCTGACCACAGTGTTTGTTTGCCTAAAGTGTGGCTCTCTGTTGCTGACAGATAAAGCTTGAGCTCGGTGGAGCAGCCCGGCCAGCCCTCTCCTGCTCCCCACCGCTCTGTCCCTGTGCCCATCGCATCCTCCTGTCTGTGGCCCTGGCTCACGCTCTTCCCTCTGGGCCAGACAGTGTTCCCTTCCCTCCCTCTCCTGGCATTGGTTCCTGTGATGTGCCCAGCTCCCCTCTGCACCCTGGGCTTCTCCAGGGTTCCTCCCAGCTCTGCTGCAGGCCTCATGTACGGGGCTGAAGCGGTGCCCAGGAGGGCCCAGTGCATGAATGGCACTGAAATACTGACACAGGGAGGAAGCTGGAAAGGCAGGAGGTGGGTTGGGGATGCCCTGGGGGCGGCGGTACCCCCAACCCCACATGGCTGCTGGTCAGGCCCCTCAAAAGTCATGGGCTCACCCCCAGACCTTCGCCGAGCTCTAGCTTTGCACACAGTCTGGATTCAGATGCTGGAGGATCTGTTTTGACTTTGAAGTAAGGCGTGGAAAGGAGCGGGCTGGAATTGTAGTGCCCTCTGCAGAGGGTGCCCTGGGCTCCGAGGGCGCTGCCTCCCACCCTGCTCCACCCTCGAGGCCAAGGCTTCAGTTGTTTCTGAAACCTGCCACGTCCTTGAGCCCCCCTCTGTCTTTTTTTGTTTTATATATATATATGAAATGTTCTGCGATTCCTGGTTTCCATAGCTGTACATTTGCTGGGTGTTGTCACACGTAGGAAAGGTCTATAAATCCTGCATTATTACACAGTTGTCGCTTACCAGTGATGTCGAGTGTTATTTATAGATTTGAAACTGCCTGCTTCCACTGGTGGCTTCAGGTGATTTATTTTAAGTGTGTATTTATGCTTCACTAAAATAACTGATAGTTGAGGGAGTTAGCACGAAGGGCACGTAATGGCAAGAAAAGAGGAAAAACAGAAAAACGATGATCACCCTGGTGGCTGAAGCAAAAAGGGAAACTGGATTAGTTGCAACAGGCCTGGGGTAAATCAGCCCGGAGCTAAATCCAGTGGGCTGTTGAGGAGAACCGGAGTTTTCTGGAGACGCCGCTATGGAGTGAAATGTCATCTGTAGGCCTCCCAGAGGGGGCTGGGTGACAGATTGTGCTCTTGGCCTAAGAAGGAGGATATAGTCTTCAATTTTGAGGAGACCGGTTCAGATTCTCACATGCACAGAGCGTCAGGGGGTCTGGGGAAGCTGCTCGCAGGGACGATCAGGGACGACCGTGCCAGGGTCCATGGAGGAGAAGCCAGGTTGGTGAGGGCTCAGGGGCTGGAGGCAATCCTGGGTTATCATGAGAAGGCCCACTGCTGGGAGCTGGGGAGTCAGTCCTGTCCCTCCTGGTCTCAGTCCTGGTCTGCTTCTTTCAGGTTCATTCACCCTCAGAGTTCTAGTCTTACCAGCTGAAAAATGGGACCCCAAGTCCATTCTCATGGGGTGTCCCCAGGCACTGGGGGGTGACATTTTCAAAGCTCAAGGAGGTTGGAAAGTGTTGTTTAGCTTAAGTTGTTGTTGGAAGGACTGCGCTCTTGACATAGGTATGCACCATGCATCCTGTGAGAGGGGACAGGGGCCCACATTCACCCAGGACCCGCTGTGTGCTACGGGCTCTGCCTGGGTCCTGTCCTCAGAGGCTCACACCCTCCCTGCATGGGCAGTCTTCAGAGGAACCTCCTGTTATATGTGCAGGTACTCTGAGCCCAGAGAGGTGGCTGCCCCAGGCCCCACAGCCAGCCAGTAGGTGGCGGGGCTGGGATTCAAACCCAGGCAGTCTGGCTCTAAAGCCCATTGTCTTTCCACTAAGCCAGGCTGCCTCGGCAGAGTCCCCAGCAAGATGGCTTTGGGTTTTGCTCTGCTCCCTCTCCTACCCGGGTGTCTCTGCAGTGATGGCCTGTCACGTGGTTGGGGTGAGGCAGGTGGCTGCGGGGAGGAATTCAAAGTACTGGAGCTTCAGGGGGCGGGTGAGGAGGAAACACTCCCGGGGGGCCCAGGGCGGGGGTGCCTCCGCAGCTCTGCGGGGCTGTCGGGTTGGAGGGGTGGATGCGGGAGGTGGCAGCTGCGTCACCAACCCCGCCCAGCTGTCAGGAGAGGCTGTCCACTCCCAGCCTCAGGGCAAGCCCTTGACCAGTGGGATCTTGATTCATCCCTCCCTCCCATTCCCTCCTCCCTCTCTCTGAGTCCTTCCGGGTGGGGCTGGTGTCAGCCTGCCTGGGCACTGGGGACCTAGGGGGGCCCTCCTACTGGGGACCCGTCCTCAGACGGAGGCCAGTGGAGGCCCTGGGTGGGGGGTGGGGGTGGAGCGCAGGGGGTGGGAAGGGATGGGCTCAGCAGGCCCTGCGTGAGCCACTCCAGCACCTAGTGGCGGACAGCCCACTTCACTTCCCTGGGCCTCAGTGTCTCCAGCTGTAAAATGGGACGCGTGGCTGGTCATCGTGGGGTTTAAATCAGATGATGTGGGCAAGGACGCTCTCGTGGGACCTAACCCCCAGGGAATGAAAGAACAGATGAATGAGTGAATGAATGGATGGAAGAGAGAGCAGGCAGGAAGGGATGGCTGGAGAAAGAAGTTGGTTATCCATATCTCCGAAAGGAGAAATTCAGGGACTCCTGGTGGCCTCACACCCCTGCAGGGCTCCCACGGCACCCCTGAAAGCTGAGGTGGGGCGAGGGGGACAGCTCCATTGAACGGGAATTTCAGTTTTAGCTGGATGGCTGTGGATGAGGCTTTCCTGGAGAGAGTGAGCTCCCCGTCCCTGGGGACATGCAAACAGCTCTGAAAGGCCATGTGGCAGGGCTTTCTCAGGCACCTGCCTTCCCAGGTTGGGGGACTGGATGGTGATTGCTTAATTCCTTCCCCACGTGAACTCTGGGCTTCTGCCCAGGCCTTTCCTGCTCCTCAGGTGCACAGGTATGGATGGGCCACGCATCGTCATTCTGCAAGCATCTCCTGAGTAACTACTGCGTGCTCCATGCTGCTCGGGGGGGGGGGGGGGGGGGACAGGGGGCTGTGGGGGTGGCGGGTGAGTGGGAGCCCCAGCACCCCGTGTGGAGGGCATGAGAGTGAAAGGCAGGGCTTCCCAGAAGACGTGTTCTTTGACAGCCAAGCCGGCTTCATGGGATGGGAAAGCAAGGAAGGGTGTCGGCATAGAGGGATCAGCAGTGGCAGAGGCTCAGAGGCTGGTGATGACGGACTGTGTCCTAGAGCTTCTGGAGCAGTGTTTGACTGAACCATAAGACAAACAGTGGGGTTTGGGAGGTTCAGGGGCGTTAGGGTCAGGTGATGAGGACCTAAGATGAGGTGATCTGGCCCTGCAGGCAGGGGTGTCATCACAGCGGTCAGCTTCGTGGAGTGCTTCTTGAGCAGACCCCGGGCAGACCTCCCTGCTCAGTCTCTTCCCCTGCAGAATGGGGACAGCTATGGCTCCTGTTGTCACGAGGCCACAGTGAGGCCTACCACCGATGGCCCCTGACCTCCCTTCCCCTCCCCACGCAGGAGGTTGGCACGTCACTGCTGCCAGAGTGGCTGTGTGGACCGGCCTTTGTGCAGCCCTTTGCTCCCAGGAACCTTGTCACTCGGGCTGGACATTGGTGTCTTTGTCTGGGTCGGTTGGGAGCTGCCATTGGCCTCCTGAGGGTCACCAGGACTCAGAGGGGCCCTCCCAGCCCAGCCCCAGGCTCTGCAGCTGAGACACGGGGCAGGTGGACCCGGATGGTGCCTCCACTCTGCCTTCAGGGAGGGAGCCAGGGGAGCCCTAGTAACGGGGTGCAAGCCTCACGCGGGGCTCTGGGGCTCCTGGATCTGCATACCGGCATTCCAGGCTTCAGAGGCAGGTGCCCGTGGTCACCCCTGTGTCTCCGTCCCTCTGGCTACCTTGGCCCTTTGCTCCTCCCCAGATGTGGGACTGGCCCCAGGTCAAGGGTCTGTGTGCTCCGAGTGGCCAGATTTGGGGCTCTCACGGTGGATGTTCTGCCCCAAACCCAGACTCACGGCTCTTAGCATAGGCCTCCACCTTCTGGACAGGGAAGATCGGCTACTTAGAGATTCTGGAGCCAAAAGCCGGACAGGAACCACGGGGCCATCATCCTGTCCCTTCCCTCCACGAGTGTGGCCACCAAGGCACGTGGAGGGAACCCCGGAATTCCCCAATGTGCTGGCTCCTCTAGTCCTAGAACCCCCCCCCCCAGGAGGAGCGATCCTCCCCAGACCACAGGGAGGGGACCGAGGTCAGGACCCCTGCCCATCGCAGGCCGCACCCTCTGCCTCACCCCACCTTATTCATTTTTCTCCACCAGGCTCTTCTGGTGCTTCAGCGTTGTGACACCAGGCAGGCTGCAGGCTGCACCTGGGACTCGGGAGCCCACGGTGGTGACACTCCACGGTCCCTGTCACTCACTCATGTGTCACCCTCGTAAGCTCAGCCAGGAGGGAGGCCGCGGTGCCGACCGACCAGGCCTGGCCAGAGGCCAGCCGAGCTTCCGCAGGGCCAGTGTCCAGCCGCAGGAAGCGCTGGCCTGCGGAGGTGGAAGGGCAGGGCAGGGCGGGGAGGGGGCGGGGAGGGGCTGGCGTGGGGCCAGGACTCCCTCGCTCTGAAGGGCCCCATTGATAGGTGGGTGTGGGTGGTCAGGATGCAGTGACCTTCCTGCTGTCCCCTGGGCCCTGTGATCGAGGCCTGTGGGCCTCCACACTGCCTGCAGCTGCTTGGCAAGTGCCCTGGTGGCTGTGTCACCATGCTGTGGGGCCGGCAGGTCCCTGTCCCCGTTCTGATCTGGCCCACTTGAAAGCTGGAGGCCCTGCAGCTTCCTGAGGCTGCGTCTCTTACACTTTCTGAGATGCGGGTGTTGGTAGCCTGCCCTCCCTCTGAGGCTGGAGGAGAGAGTCTGTCCTTGTCTCCTGATGCTTCTGGGGGTTTCCCAGCCACCCTTGGTGTGCGTCTTGTAGCTGCGTCCAGGCCTCCCTCCCTGTGTGTCCCTCTGTCCAAATCCCTTCCTCCTCTTATAAGACGCCGGTGGTTGGATTAGGACCCAGCCTAATCTAGGATGGCCTCGTCTTACCTTGATTACATCTGCAAAGGCCCTCTTTCCATGTAAGGTGACATCTGAGGTTCTGGGTGCCCACGAGTCATGGCGGATGCTGGCCCGATGACTATAGCTAGCATCTGTCACCCAGCATCCCGGCCCGGACCCGGCGGCTCCCCCAGCCCCCAGAACGTGGTCTTCCCTGGAACCACCGTGTGCTTTTGCCTCCTCCATACCTCTGGCCGTACCTTCCTCCCGGGATGCCTTCTTTCTTCAAGGTTCAGATCCCTGTGACTTCCTCCATGGAGCCTCCCTTCCTCCCAGGCACCCAAGGTTCCTGCCCCTGTGGGCTCATCTCCCTCTGGCTCCCGAGGTGGAGACACTTCTCTTCCCCATCCTCGAAGGTCGAGCGCCTACTCTGTGCTGGGGCATAAGGCCAAGCTTTTGACATATGTTCACCACTGAATCCTCTTGGCCAGCCTGGGAGGCAGGGGTATCACATTCTCAATTTACAGATGAAGTCGAGGCCCTGAGAGGCCCAGTGGGATTGAGCATAGCCGGGATTGAGGCTTGGATTTGTTCAGGTCCATTCAGTGAGGGATCCTCAGGGGCTGTCCAAGGGCTCGTCCTGGGTAAGAGTCTGGATTTGGTTCATTCATCCAAAAATCATTTTTTGAGCACTTTTTTACGAGCTCTGCATTAGGGACCCCTGCCTTGAGCGGGTGGCAGGCAGCCTCTACCCACCTCTCATGGACTTTCGATCTAGGAAGATGGAAACACAAATGCCTAATCACAGCCTCCAAGGGCACTGGGGACATAGTCCTGGCTTTACCACTGACTCCTATGACCTTGGCCAAAGGCAGCCCCTCTAGGGGCCTCAGTTTTCCCACGTGTAGCCAGCTGATCTCTATGGACCCTTCCAGCCTGAGAATGAGCATTCTGTGCCCAGCAGCCCTGCTGGCCTGGCCGGGTACATCTGTCAGTTCGCTTGGGGCAGGGCCAGGAGTCCTGAATCCTAGGAACCCCAGATGGACCACATTTGGCCAACAGCAGTAGTCAGGTGGGATGCGTTCTCCCCAAGTCATGAGCAGACTCAGAACACTCATGTGCAAAAGACCCAGTTGGAGTAAAAGTAGCTTTTGAGCCCCCCCTGGGCTTGGGTCCTGGCTCTGGAAAAGAACTGGGGGGTCTTTCCAAGTCCTGTGGTTCAGAGCCCCCGCACCCCAGGCAGGGGCACCAGGTCAAATGCTACCACTGGATGGGGGTATTGAGAGGCCCATAAAGCTCCCCTGTGGGCAGGGCCTCGGAGACTAATCTGTCTGGCTGCCCACTTAGGGAAAGCAGAGTTAATGCTGGGCTTACCTGGGACACCCACGAGGGCCTGCAGCTTCTGGGAGCCTGGAGGAGCTTCAGGTAGAGCCACACGTCAAAAGGAAAGCTCTCCCACCCAGGCAGGACAGCGTGCTCCAGCCACGCGAGCCACGGGAAGAGCCCTTGTGTCTGCATTGCCGGTCATGCCTGCAGCGAGGGGTCACCCAAGCCCCTGGACACAGGACCCCTCCCCTGGACACACACAGCAGCCATCAGGAGTTCAGCCAGTGGGAGAGCCAGTTCCCATGGGGTGCTCACCCAGGCCCTCCCACCACATTTATGCCACAAGACTCACAGGGATGGCACATGCACAGGACCGAGAGAGCCCGTACTTGCTGCAGCCCAGGGACAGAGGGAGGCCAGGGGGGATGGATGGTGGGGGAGAGGGTGGAGGAGGGGGTCCCTCGTCCTTGTGGATCAGTCTGGATCTCCTTTGTCTGGAAACTGCCGGGGGTCAGGAAAGAGTATGGGGCTTGTGAGAGAGGAGTCCTACTATGCTGCCCAGGCCTTGGGCTTGAGAAGGTTCCCTGGGCAGGACAGGAGTGGGCCAGGGTCTTGCTCCTGGAGACCCAGCTGCCTGAGGCCCAGGGGCAGGGTTCGGGGGGGATGCTCAGTCCTGGCAGCTCAGAGCTGTGGCTAGGAGTGTTCAGTGGGTGCCAGGCTGCTTGTTGGAACCTGCACTGTGTGCCCATGTGACACTGGGGAGTGAGAGGGCCCATGGGACAAGGAGGCAGGGGCCGCTGGCAGAGGCACCTGCTCCATCCAGACACAGGTGGGAGGAGTGGGCTTTGGAGTCAGAGCAAGTCCAAGATTGGGTTAAAATCACGCAGACCCACCTTAAAGATCCTCTAAAGCAGCTCTTCTCAGATTTTCATACGCCCACGGTCTCCTGGGACCTTGTTAAAATGCAGGTTCTGATTTAGTGGGTCCTGGTGAAGTCGACACTCTATTTCTAACAAGCTCCCCGGCGACTGGCGAAGCTGGTCCGCAGAGCTCTGTGAGTGAGAGGCGGGGGGTCAGCGGCTTCCATCCTTCATTTCCCATCAACCCCAGACTCGTGCTGGGTGGAGGTCAGGAGCCCTGTGTGATAGATGGGGACACAGGCTCCAGGAGGGCAAGTGAGTTGCCAGGATCTCGCAGGAAGGGCAGAGGTGTGGGACACAGATAAGGGTCCCGTGTCCATCCTCCACCGGGCCGTCCTGAGGGTGGGCACCTGGCCCATCGGGCAGCTGGTCTCCGTGGGGCCAGACGGGAAGCCCCTGGCAGAGGCCTTCCTGCCCCTGCAGATGGTGGCCGCTTTCCAAGTGAAACGCT
The DNA here is from genome assembly GCF_018345385.1 of Vulpes lagopus. Lineage (NCBI taxonomy): Eukaryota > Metazoa > Chordata > Mammalia > Carnivora > Canidae > Vulpes > Vulpes lagopus. Next base: position 119,602,093 of record NC_054827.1, read on the forward strand.
GTCATCCACAGGATGGCGGGCTCAGCGGCCCTCTGCCTAAAGCTGCCTCCACCTGGACTCAAGGTAGAGCCTTAGAGCCTCGAGAACTTGGCTCCCCCACCTGCCCTCTGGCCCGACCTGAGTGCTAGAAAGCACAGTCTGTGATACTGTAGTGGCATGCCAGGCCGGGGCCCTCGGAGGCAGATTTCAGCCCACAAACAGTCTAGAAAGTCCATTTGAAGGACTTCAAATTAGGCCCACTCACAGGACCTGACCGGACGGAGGCAGATGGAGAAGTCAGGTCACAGGTAGGCCTGGAACTTGCAGGGGAACACGCAATCACAGACCAGGCCCTCACCCTCCTGGTTGCCTGTGGACTCAGAGCGTTGGCCTTTGCTAGAGCACAGGGGCCCAGCCACTGGAGACCGGGAGCTTTAGATTCTGAAGTGCCGGTTCAAGTCCCAGCTCTGCTTTTTACTGAACGTGGCCTGTGGATCAGATGGGGAGAGAGTCACACGTGGGTGGCAGGGTGGTGCCCGGAATGACACCCTCCTCGCGGAAAGCACCCGGCGCACAGTAGCTAGGGAAGTGGTTCTTATTCATATAGGGTGCGATCTTGTCACCTGCGGTCATCACGCCAGGACGGGAGGGTACAGGGGATGGGATGGCAGAGGCTGTGCTGGCAGGAGGACAGCCTGTTTCGTGTCTCTCTCAACCTAGGGACCCCCACCAGCGACTCCTGTTTCTCTTGCTGTGGGTTTAGAAGGGGCAGCCAGGCGAGGTCCCGGTGTACACACCTGCCTCTGGATCAGATACCAGCTCCCTCTGCCCCTCTGGGGAGGAGTTAATGTAATGTCTGAGTCTCTCTCCCATCTTCTGCTCGTTCTTCGCCTGACACCCAAGGAAGTCACCTGGCTTGCCCACAACGTGGCTGCCCGCAGAGTCCCCCTCCGATTACCGATCCAGTGGCTGAATGGTTGGTTAAGTGAGTTCCTGTGTGCAGTGCCAGCCTTCCTCTCTCTGGAGCAGGCTGGTGCTCCAGCCCCAGGGAGGGGGGGACCTCCTCCTCGGCTCCGTTGTGGGTGCTGCTGGGCCCCACGTCTGGGTGGGAGGCCCTCCCTGGATGGCACAGGGCCTGGCATGTGGTAGGGGCAGACCTTGGAGACCTCTGGGTCTGGCTGCTGTGTTCAAGTTGGGGACCCTGAGGCCCAGAGAGGGGCCATGAGATGGCAGGGCCCCACAGCGCCCCCATCCCCGTCCCCCCCCCCCCATCCCCGTCCCCGCCCCTGTTCGGGGACTGACCACACCCCCGACTCTGTGCCCGCGCATTCCTGAGACCCAGTTCAGTCCCTGCCCTGGCCCGCGTTCTGCAGCGCAGGCTTTCCCATAGATGGCTCTGAGCCCGCTATTCCAAACCATCTGAAAGTAATAAGGAAGCAACTTATGGACGAAATGCCTTCAACATGAAGTTGTATCTTGCGGTCAGTGTTTCTTGCTGTCAAAACATTTCTCCTCGCCGAGCGGGGCTGGGGGAAGGGCCAAGGAAACCATGTGTCTCCACCAGAAACTCACAGAGGAGCCGCCTCCTCACCTCGGGGGGTGGACATGGCAGGCCTGGTCTTTGTTTCCCTGTCCCCGTCTCTGCCCCTTTGCTCTGGCCTCCACACAGCCAGGCAGCATCCAAAAACCACAGATGACTGGACACGGTCCAGCTCTAGCACCTTCTGTGGCTCCCTACTGCCTTTGGACTGAGGTATGAGCCCCCCGTTGTCTTATTCCTACCACCCCCCACCCCTAGAGCCTGACCAGGCTGAGGCGTCCAGGGCACAACATTGAAGCAGGTCCTCACTTGGCGCCCGAGAGTGAAGAACTTAGATGTGTCTGAGCTGCCTCGCTTTCTACACCCTAGACCCGACCCTCCTCCCCCAAGAACCCTGGAGATGGAAGCCCAGCCACGCTGGGGTTCTTCTCCTACTCAGCCTTGCTCTGCACTGTGTGCTGGCTCCTTCACCTGGGACCCCATCCTCCCCGTTCCTTTGTCCAATTATGACTCCTGCTCCTGATTCTCCAGATTCCACTAGACTTCCGTGTTAGAGTACCTGCAGACCCTCATCACACCCTCGAATACCTGTGAGTTCTGGGAGGGCTGGGCCTTGGATGTTGTGTTCATTGTGTCTTTGGGCCTAGCACAGGGCTTGGCACACTGTAGGTGCTCAAGAAACATTTATTAGATGAATGGATATGTGAGTAGGTGGGTGAGTGTATGGATAGATGGATGGAAGGATGTGTGGGTGAATGGATGGATGGATGGATGGGTAGATGAATGGATGGATGGATGGGTGGATGGATGGATGGATGGATGAATCGATGGATGGATGGAGGAATGAGTGGGGTAGGTGGCTGAATGGGTGGGTGAGTGGATGGATGGAGAGATGGAGGGATGGAAGAATGGGTGGGGTAGATGGATGGATGGATGGAAGAATGGGTGGGGTGGATGGGTGGGTGGATGGATGGATGGATGGATGAAAGAATGGGTGGGGTGGATGGATGGGTGGGTGGATGGATGAATGGATGGAAGAATGGGTGGGGTGGATGGGTGGGTGGATGGATGGATGGATGGAAGAATGGGTGGGATAGATGGATGGGTGGGTGGATGGATGGATGGATGGAAGAATGGGTGGGGTGGATGGATGGATGGTGGATGGAAGAATGGGTGGGGTGGATGGTGGATGGATAGTGGGTGGGTGAGTGGGTGACAGTCTCATGGCTGAACATTTATTTAGGGTAATTTGAAGCCCTTAGCAGGTGCACTGCTCAGCCAGGGGCTCAGCCAGGTAGGGTGAACTGGACTCGGTGATTCTTATAGGAGGCCACATGGCCCAAAACCACAAACAAGGGATTCAAAGGTGAGATGTGCCTGAGGCCGTGGGGCTGGCACAGACCCACTATGATCAGGCAGTGGTGGTGGCACGGACAAAGGGCCTGGGGCACACAGTGGGAGGGACTTGTACTTTAGGCTGCTCTGGGGAAACTTTCATGGAAAAGGTGACATTTGATCAGGCTTTGTAGGATGAGGGGTGTTGGCCTGGTGAGGGTAGGAAATCCTGGCAGAGAGAATAGCATGCGTTGGACTAGCAGGCATATTCTGGGAAGAGAGAGACGTGCTTTGTGGCTGGGGCTTAGGAGTGGGGGGTGCCGAGCTAAGGAGGCACTCGAGATGCAATCTGCCAGGCCGAGGGCTTTGAACTTGATGTGGTGGCAATGGGGACGATGCAGAAGGTTTTACACAGGAGGCACCTACAGCTCTTCAGCTCCAACTCCACAGCACCCAGCCGGGGCTAGCAAATGGTGACAAGGTCAGCTCCAAGTTCCTGCTCGAAATCCCAAAATTCCTGGAAATTCTTGTGCAACCCCCTGCCCCTCCCCTAACCCCCCACTTCCCGCCAGGTCTCACTTCCATGCTCTTGGAATTCTACCCCTGCAAGTCCCCACAGTGGTCTTTTTGTGGGTCTCTACTTAGTCCGGAAGAGGAAAAGAGAAAAAAAAATGTGGTTTTTCTTCTGCACCTTCCCTGGTGGGGGGGTGGGGAGGAGGACAGGGATTTGAAAGGGAGGCGGAGGCTTTGATAACCCGAATGTTTTGTAGAAAAACCAGAGCGTGAGGAAGATTCCTCCCCAGGCTCCCTCAGACACTCAAGCTGCCAAGAGCTCCCTCCTTGGGCGCCCCTGCCTCCCCAGACCTCCCCAGACCTCCCCGGCCTCCCCAGCCTCCCTGGCCTCCCTAGGCCTCCCTGTTCTGCCTCCCACAGGAGGCTGGTGGTTCAGGACAGCAACTGTGTCTTGCCTGAGGCAGACCCAGGCAGAATTTCCAGGACTGTCCATCAGCGACTGTCATCCTGACCACAAGCAGCCCCTGTGGCTTCCAAGGCCTGCCCTGACTCCTAGGCCCATGTCAGCCCATTTCACACCCTGGCCCAGTGGCTATGAGCCAAGCTCTCCTCTTGCAGGGGGGATGCCTGGTGTGCTGTAGGGACCTGGGATGGAGCGGGGTGGGGCAGGTGGGTCTCCAAGACCTGGCTTCCGTCTCCGCTGTGCCCCCTGCTGGCCGGGCTGGTGGCGCCTGGCTGCCTGGTCTGGAAGGTGGGGCATGAGGACCAGGGTTATTGATAAGCAACATTTCCATGACGCTGGGCCCGTTTCTCAACCCAGCGTCTCAGACAGATGACAGTTACCTGCTCCCCTGCCCTGACCCGTGATGTCAACTTGGAGTGGACAGCAGGCCTCTGGGGCTAAAGATCCCCCAGTTCAGGAAAAGGACTCGGACAGTTCCTCAGTGGAACTTGGCAGTTTGGGCTCAAGGTTGAGCTGGCCGAGCCAGAAAGGGCATGGAGTTGGGGACAGATGGGACACGCCGCTGGGCTGCCCTGAACCCCATGTTCCTATGTGAGAAGAGAGAATCACTCTTAATGGCACAGAGCAGTAGCAAGGATTTATTGAGGTGACATGTGTCAGAGGGCTGGGCATACAGTAGGAGTTTAATAAGTACTTATAACCAAGAAGAGGGAGTCTGGCTTGGTTTGACAAGATGCAGTTCTGTACCTCAGAGGCCCTGTCAGGCTTCCCTCCCAGACTCCTGTAGGGCAGACATTCCACCTTAGGTTCTCAGCACGCTGGGCGCAGAGGGACTTTGGAGCCAATGAATCCATTCGCTGGTGTGTTCATTTACTTACGAGGATGTACCAACTGCCTGCCCTGTGCTGGGCCCGTGGGAAGGGCCAGCAACACTGTCCAGGAGGCTAGCTGGTAGTTCAAACCAAGTCGGGTGGGGGCGTTCTAAGCAGCAGGAGTTGCCAGTGCAAAGGCCCTGCGGTAGGAGGGAACCTATCTCCTTGGAGGTCAGGCAGCAGGCCAGGAGGGGTTTGGGTGTTGAGGACAGTGGGGCGCCCCTGCAGGGCTCCATGCCTGGACTGACAGGCCAGCTCTGCACCCTGGCTGAGATGTGGAGAATGGTTGCCAGACAGAGGCTCAGGGATCCCGCGCCCTCAGCCAAGGGAGTGCTGAAGTCTGCAGTCCTTGGCAGGGCTTGTGTGGCCGCCTATGGGCTGGCCCTGCAGCCTTTCCTCCTGTCCTCCCCTCCGGTCACCCTGGGCTCCTTCATGTTTGCAGAGCGGCCGTGTCTGCATTTGCTCTCACTGGTCCCCTGACGGGAACACCTTTCCCGCACCTGTCAGCTCAGGGCTCACTTCTTGACCCACTGCCCGTCCTCCCAGGATCATGTTTTTGGGTCCCTGCAGGTGCTGTGCGGTTGCCTCTGGTCTCCCATCTCTCATCCGCTTGGAAGCCCCTGTTGGGTTTTGAGGTCACTAGCTATACCCCAGAGCCTGGCACCCGGCTGGGACACTGTGCATGCAGGATGAGTAAACAAATGAATGAATGAGTGAATGGATGAGTGAGTGAGTGAGTGAGTGAGTGAGTGAATAGCATGCTGGGCCCTAAACTCTGCTGAACAGAGCTCGTGCACTACGAGGTTGTCTGTTCCACGTCCCTCTCTACGGGTGGAGAAACTGAGGCTTGATTGCCGACAGGGGCCAAGGTGGAGCCAGAGGAGAGGCTTGGAACTCCCAGTCTGGTGCTCTTCCTGTAGGCACCCCCCCGCCCCATCCCTGCAAGCCCATCCCTCAGCTAGCATGTAAAATGTTAATGCCCTCATTTATTCTTTAAAAATTAATTTAAAAATATTTTATGTGCCGCCTCAATCATAGCTGGGAACCATTTAATTAATCCCGAGTGGCAGGACAGCAGACAGCTGCCGTAATTGCTTACAATTCCTCCAGCCGTTCAGCCTGTTTGGAGTGAAATGGGAAGCTGAGAGCCGACGCCCCGCCGAGGGTGCGTGGCTGGTGGGGGCCCCCCCGAAGCCTGTACTGCGCGAAGAGCTGTTTGTCTCCACCACAGACCCCTGGATTCCCTCCTTGCCAAACCCCGAAAGGCTTTCTGGAGGGTGGAGTGTGCCAGGAGCACCTGCCCGCCACCCCCCAGGCAGGATAGGCTCGTTCGTCCTGTCTGGAAATTCCTGGGGGCCCTGTGGGGAGGCACCTCCCACCACCTGTAACTTTTGGCGTTGGATGCCTTGTGCGTGGTCCTGGGGGGTCATCTGTTCTTTTGCGGTGGCCTGCATGTGGGCTGTGGGCTGCATGGGGCTGTAGGCTGGAGTGTTCCATCTGCTGGGGAGAGAACCGGTGTCCTGTGCTGCCTCTTGGGGAAGCAGCCATCCCACAGGTGGAGAGATGTTAGGGCAGGTACTGGGCAGCTGTCACATGGCCCAGGGACACCGACCCTGGACCAGAATGTGACTGGAGGGGGGAATCTGTGTGGTGGGGCAGTGTTACCGAGCCCCACAGCCTGGGTGGTTGAGACAACAGATATCTGTGTCTCGTGGTTCTGGACGCGCAAGTCCATGATGAGCATCTTGGCAGGGCTGGTTCCTTCTGAGGCTGGGAGGGAGAACCTGTGCCAGCCTTTCCTTGAGCTGATGACAGCTTGCTGGCAACCTTGGTGTTCCTTGGCTTGTAGAAGCATCACCCCGTCTCTGCCTCTGCCTTCCCGTGGTGTGCTCCCCTGTATGTGACTCTCTCCAAATTTCCCCTTCTCGTGAGGACGCCAGTTGTGTGGGGGGCCTGATTACCTTGGTGAGATCCTGTTGTCCATGTAAGCTCATGTTCTGTGGTACAAGGCGGTTGGGGCTCTAATAGGACTTTTGGGGGGCACAGTTGAACCGGTAACAAGGAGGAATCAAGATCAAGCACAAATGTTTCCATTTGCAAACCTGGGGGTAAGTCTTGAGATGAGTGTCTCCTAAGGCCCAAGGGTCTGGAGCAAAGATTCTCAGGGAGGACCCAATGTCCCCCGAGGACAAGCACCAGCTGGCAACCCCTTGGCATGGAGGCTACCTCTCACGCGACTCGCCAGAGCAGGATGGTCATCCCCATTCTACAGAGAAGCATGCTGAGGCCTGGAGAGGTGAGGGCCTGGCCATGGCCAGAGATGACACAGTCATCAGAGTCTGACAACCTGTCAGCCAGCATGAGGGGCAGCCAGTAAGATGGCAGGGAGCAGGATGGGAGCCACAGGGCAGCTTACGACCGGTAGCTGGAGACACACCAGGGTGGTCAGGAGAGGACAGGAGGCACAGTGTGTACGAGGCCAGCACAGGGCTTGGGTGGGCCCTCAGTGGGCTATGGGTGAGGCCGCCACTTACAAAGGGCCTGTGGGGCCCTGGGCACTGTGCTGGGTCTGCTGTGCCATCTCCATGACCTACAAGTACCTGCGAGATGAGCTTCCATATATTCATGTGGTAAATGCCCAAAGTTCACAAAATGAACAGTTCCTAACTGAGGCTGGGAGAAACAGATCTGATGCCTGAGGCCTCATGGTTAGTAAGACAGCAAGCCAGACTTGAACCCAGGTTTGCCCCACATGGCACTGCCTCTCATCCCTGCTGTGTGGTCAGAGCTGCTGGAACACACCTCGCCTGCAGGCCACAACTATGAACAGCAAAGGAACCATGAGGAGCAAGGAGGAGAAGTCGTCCCACTTCTTGGAAAGAAAGTCATGCACAGCTTAGGAAGCTGGTCTTGTTAACTGTGGAGTGGGGTCCCCACCTGGCCTGGCACATGGTCTGTGCACAGGAAGTATGTGCTGAATGGAAGCCCATCAGTGGATGGGGTTGACCCCCAGGAACGTGTGTGGGAAGCTGGTGAGTTCTTCCACATGGACTGCTCTGTTCCAGCATCTGGACCTTTGCACAAATGGTCCTTCGCTCTGGAGTGTCCTTCCCCCCCCACCTGTCTAAGACACCTCCTCCAGGAAGTCTTCCTCATTCTGCAGATAGAAGTGACTCTTCCTGCCCTGAACTCCCACTGCGCTTTGTTCTTCTTCTCATTTTGGTTAGTCTTCTCATGGTGGCTGTTTGTGGATGGCTGGAGTCCGAGGTTCCCGGGAGGAGAGCTCATTGTCCTACCCCCTTGGTGATCCTGCCGGGGGGCCTGGCACACGGTGGGAGCTCAGTACCTCCATGCCGGCTGACGTTGAAGCAGCAGGGCCCCGGAGGAGCTCGCCCCGTTCCCCACATGCCCCATAGGTGCCAAGCACTCCACCTGCACGATGGGGTGACTCTTCACGGCAGCCGGTCCTTCTTTATTGAGATGTAGTTCACGTAACATACAGTGAACCGCTTCGCAGTGAATGGTTCAGTGCCCGTTAGTGCATTCTCAGTGTTGGGCAACCACCACCTCTCTCTAGTTCCCAAACATTTCCATCTCCCCAGAAAGAAACCCTGTACCCGTTAAGCAGCTGCTCTCCACTCCCTCTTGCTGTGGATTGCACTGTGTCCCCCCAATTCCTATGCTGAGGCCCTAACCCCCCAGTGGGGTGGTATTTGGGGGTTGGGGCCTTTGGGGATGATTGGCTTAGAGGTCGTGAGGGTGGTAGAGGTCCCCTGGCATGGGATTAGTGCCCTTCTGGGAAGAGGAAGAGACGCCAGTCTCCCTCTGTCATGTGGGGACACGGCGAGGAGGCGGCCATCTGTGAGTCAGGCAGCGAGTCCTCACGGAGAACCCCACCTGCGCACACCTCCGTCTCAGGGACTTTCAGCTTCCAGAACCGTGAGCAAATTGATGTCTGTTGTTTCAGCCGCCCAGTCTGTGGTGTTGAGTTTTAGCAGCTTGAGTGGAGAGATACACCCCTGCTCCCAGACCTGCCAACCGCTGACCTGCTGGTTCCAGGATGAGCCTGTCCTGGGCTATTCGGGTGCGTGGAGTTCCACGGTGTGTGTCCTTTTGTGACTGGGTTCTTTTCCTTGGCATAGTGTCCTCAAGGGTCATCCACAGTGTCATGGTGTCAGTTCTTCATTGTTCTTGTCCTGGTTGAGTGACCTTCCATTGTGTGAACAGCACACACTTCATTTATCTGTTCATCTGTTGGTGGACATTGGGTTTTTCCTAACTTTCGGCTGCTGTGATACAACGTTTTCTTTATTTTTTAAAAAAGGATTTTATTTATTTATTCATGAGAGACCGAGAGAGTCAGAGACAAAGGCAGAGGGAGAAGCAGGTTCCCTGCAGGGAACCCGATGTGGGACCCCATCCCAGGATCCTGGGATCACGGCCTGAGCCAAAGGCAGATGCTCAATCGCTGAGCCACCCAGGCATCCTGACTTTCTTATCATTTTTGAACCAGGAGCTCTGAATCTTCATTTTGCATTTGGCCTCACAAACTCTGTAGCCAGTCCTTGATGAATCCATCCTGGAGGAGTGACCTCTCTTTCTTCTGTCCTCACTCAGCAAATGAGATCCAAGTGGCAGTGTGTGGGCCCGAGCAGAGGGGCTGCCTTTCTGCCGGGAGGTGGCACGCTGCCCCGACCCTGCCTGGGGGATCCTGGGGCCCACCTGCTCGGCCGTCCTCAGCCCAGCATCCGAAGCAGGCAGTGTGAGACTATGCTGAGGCCCTCCCTCTCCCCCTGCCCAGACCCCTCCCTCTGAGGTTTCCGGAGCCGGGGTAATGAAGTGTGCCCTATAAAGCTTCCCATACACTAATCTGCCTTGAAGAATGGTCCGAATGGGGTAATTGGCCGCTGACATGGGCAATGATTGTGATGGTCGTTAACCCTCAAAGCTGTGAGCAGGGAGACTGAGCTAATTTGGTATCGTCCGTTGTAAATTGCAGGTGTCGGGGCGGAAAGAAGAGGCGGGTACCTTGAAGGTAGCAGGATCTCTTCCTGGGTGCCAGCCAAGGTCTCTGCCCGGCGGTGGGGCCTGTGGCGGCTCCGGGTGGACGCCGAGGACAGGTGTGAGGAAGGGACAATGGGGATGGGGACACGATGATGTCAGCTCAGGCCCTTCTAGTCATGTGACTCCACCCTGAGGACACTGTGACTCTGAAAGTGAGGAAGCTTAGGGACTGGCCTGGGGTCCCCCAGCTGCTATGACAGGGCCAGGCATGAGCCTGCGTCTGATGTGCTGTTTGCAGACGTGCCCGGAAACTCTGGGAACTTTGGGGACCGGCTGATGGCGGTCTGGAGGGGTTCAGAAAGACTGCAGCTCCTGAGAGGTGGGCAGGGGGATGCTAGAGAGGGGCACCTGGGACTTTGTAACCAGAGCTTGTAGGTTCGGCTCCCGGAGTGTCCACTCGCTTAGCTGAGTGACACTAGGCAAAGCAGGTGACATGTCTGTACCTTGGCCTCTACATGTGTAGAGCAGACATGGCGGTCCCAGTACCTGGAACCGGGCAGGTGTAATGGACATGGCCTGTACAGCCCAGCGCCTGGCACGTGAAGGGTGTCTGCGAGTGAGCATTTCCTTCTCCGCTCCATGCTCCTTCTGCAGATGGACTTGACCTACATACATGGCAGTGATCAAAGGCTCAGGGTCCAGTGTCAAATCCCGGAGTGGCTGTTTCTACCTGGGTGACCCTAGGTACATTTCTTAACCTGACTGCCTCAGTTTTCCCACCTGGAAAATAGGACTGATAGCACCTACCTCATCAAGTGGCCTGGAGGATTCAGTGAGCAGAAATGGAGCGTAGGTTGAGTATTCAGTGGAGGCTGCTCTCCTCTTGCAGTGCACCTGCCTTGTCACATCTGTGTCCCACATCTGAGCAGACTGGTCTCATTGGGGGGATTCTGAGGTTTCCAGGTTCAGGGGAAAGTCCAATACCTGCAGCGGGAAAGCGGCAGGCTGAGATCCTCCTAGTGGCCCTCTGTGAAATACAGGCATGATGTATCTTTCCCGGGTGGTGGTGGGATTGAGGAAGCCTCCAGGGCAGCCACCTACAGGTGGTCATTTCCCTGGGGCCGTGAGTAGTGCGTTGGGGGCCGTGCAGTTTGGACATTGGGTCCTGATCCCCGCTGCCCTGCCCTGTCCCTGCACCAGTCTGCAGTCACGTGGACTTCACCACAGGCCTAGGATCTGAGGTCTCCGGGAGCCATGTCTGCTGAGCCCTGAGTCATTGGGCCCTCAGAGTAGATGCTGAGCGTCCTCCAGGACACACAGGATGAGGAGAGCCACAGGCCCCCAGGAGGAGGAGGTGGAACGTTTATCCCATGGAACATTTTAGAAATGGAGGAAAACTGAGTGACCTGCCCAGCACCTCTGGATGGGGTGGCTGGAAGGAAGAGGGTCAGGGTTACCATGCTCTTCTGGGGCAGTAAGGACAGGGAGGACAGCTGAGGCATGTGCTCCTGAGCAGAGCAGTTTGTGTGGTCCCTGCCACCCAGTGGGCCGGGGTGGGGGAGTAGGGGGCTAAGGGCGGAAATGCACCTTTGGTTAGCGAGTCTTCCAGACTGAGCAGCAGGTAAGGAGGAGGCACCATGTTGTATGGGAAGTTGGGTGAACAGGTTTGGGTTCGGAAATGAGGCCAAAATGGCAAAGCTAATAAAACCTTCCACATATGCCTGGATCCCCGCCCCCACGTCCTGACTCATCATTTGTCCTCACAAATTGATGCAGGATTCTTTTCATGAGGAGCCCAGGGGAATTGGAGGTTGGGCCCAGGATTCTGGGAAGTAGAAGGGTTCGGAAGTTGTGCCTTCTAGCTCTGGGGGCCACCTAGACCCCCCAACACGCTGACACTGGGGGAGGTGTACAGCATGCCAGCCCCTCAACTCTTCTTGGGGCCTTCCAAGCTACTCTCAGCTTGTGGGGACCTGGAGAGGCCCCACTTGCTCTCCTTTGTGTCTCTGGCGGGGAGAGTGGGCTGTGTGCTGGGACTTCCCTTCAGGGATTTGGATGGATTCGGTGGGGATGGGCGGGGATTTTGTCAAATGTCACTCACGTCATGTTGGGGCCTGATTTTCAGGGGAAATATTGGAGCTGTAGAAGCATGTTCCAAAGAGCAGAGTCTGTGGTATTAATTTCTGCTTGGCATCTGTTTTGAAAACTTCACAATGTGTGGCACAGGAAAGACTGAGCTGTGGGGTACTTGTAAGACCAATATAAAGGCTAAAAAGAACATAGTTTAGATATGACATCAGGAAAGCAGAACCTTAACTGCTCTCTACTTAGAACATGCATGCCTGTGTTGGGAGGCACTAGCGGAGCTTTGCCCCAGTAGCCCCATCAATTGATAGCAGCCTCCAACGACAGACGGTGATGTGGGGGGAGGGGGGTCTCGCCAGGCCACCCCATCCAGTGCTCTGTCCAGGATGATTTGATGGAACAGCTGAGCACTGCTCCAGTAATGCTGCTGGCCAGCGATATGATCTTAGGCTAGTCCCAAGACCTCTCCAAGTCTCCGTGTCCCATCTGTGAACTGTAATGACCCTAAAAACCTCTGACTGTGGTGTTTGTTTTCTGTTTAAAGCCTTCAAATGATGGCTTGTTGCTCTGGAGGTGGAGCTCAGCACACTGATAGCACAAGCTCTTTGGTGGCCCTCTACCAGTGGCAGAGCCGGCCTTCTGCCTCACCCATGCCTCCAAGTCCCCCATCCTCTCTTGTGTCTGAACTCTCACTGTGTTTGGTCCTTTGGCCTGGAAACACATTCTTTCCCCTTCTTTCTTCATCTTCATCCTGATATCTTTTCTCTGGCCAATTCTTTTCTCTTTTTTTTTTTTCAAAGTCAGTCTAGCTAAAGGTGTAACATTGCTGTTTTCTCAAAGAACAAATTTTCTGTTTAATTGATTTTTCTCTATTATTTTTCTGTTTTCTATTTTATTTATTTCTGCTTTGTTCTTTATTATTTCCTTCCTTCTATTTACTTTGGGTTTGATATGCTCTCCTTTCTCTAGCTTCTTGAGGTAGAGCTTAGATGATTTTAGGTCTTTCTTTCTTCCTAATATAAGCACTTAAAGCTATAAATTTCCCTCTTCACACTGCTTTAGTTACATTCCATACATTATGATATGTTGTGTTTCATTTTCATTTATTTCAAGTTCTTTTTTTAATTTACCTTTGTTATTTCTTTGATCCATGGGTTATTTAGAAATGCATTGTTTGTTTTTCAAATATTTGAGAGTTTTCCAAATTTTTCTCTGTTATGACCTCTAATTTAGCTCTGTTGTGGTCAGAGAGCATATTTTGTATGATTTCAACTCTTTTATACTTGTTAACATTTGTTTTACAGCTTAGCATGTGATCTATCCTGAAGAATGTTCCTCATATCCTGGAAAATAATGTGTTTTCTATCTTTGTTAAGTGGAGGGTTCTATAAATGTCATTTATGTCAAGTTGGTTGAGAATGCTGCTGAGGTCTTCTGTACCCTTACTGATCTGTCTAGTTCTTCCAACTATTATTGAGAGTAGGGCATTGAAATCCCCAACTGTAATTTTTGAATCATCTTTTTTCTTTCCTTTTAGTTTTGTCAGTCTTGCTTTATGTATTTTGGGCTGTGTTGTTAGGTGCATATACATTTATACTTGCTATATCTTCCTGAAGGATTGACTCTCCTCTTCTGTTAGCCTCACTTCACTGTCCCTTCTTTAGGGAGGTCTTCCCAGATCTCAGATGGCATTAGTTTTTCTTGTCATGAGTTCCTATGACTTCTTGTATTTTCTGCATCATCACATTCGTCAAACTGTATTATAACTGCTTGAGAGTTGCATGAGACCAGGGATCACATCAAACTTCTTCAGTCATCATACCCAACACCTAACACAGATCTTGCACAGAGTAGTAGGTGTTCTGTCCATATTTGTTGATTGAATGCAAAAGATCATGTCTATGAGGAATATTATATTAGTATTGGTTATTATTATTCTTGTCATACGTCATTGTCTTTATCCACAAACATTTCAAAAAAAATGTGGTGCTTGAGGACAGCTTTGACCCAGCCCAACCAGGTGCCACATAAATGTTTCTTGAACAGAATTGAATTAGGATAAGGCCTTTTCCCTGAGGGAAGAGTCAGGGCAGCTTCTGCAGGTCTCCCCTGTTAGGGACCACTCAGGGTCATCTGTCTGAGGTGGCATCTGCCCTGATTTGCCCCACTCTTTGGGTTTGGTTTGATATTAGCTTATCTATTGGTGTTGTCCATCTGGTTCTTCATATGTGATGTCCTTAGCAACCCTGGATCCATTTACAGTGGGCTTCCCATGTTCCCATGTGCCAACTATTGAGGATGTGATGAACAAGAATAAAAAGCACCTACTATGTGCCAGGCATTATATTGGGGCATCTATATACCTGTTTCAGCCTTGCAACAATCCAGTCGAGGTAGGGATTCCCATAGCCCTTTACAGATGAAGAACTCACGGACCAGGGAGGTTCAGTATTTTGCCCACAGTCACATAGCACATAAGTGCAGAGCTAAAAAATTCATCTGAGTGGTTCCAAATCCCATGGTTATTCCCACTCCTCCCTTCTCCCTTGAGAGGTGAGGAATGCCACTTGGATTCTGTGGGTATATGTGGACACTTTCCTCCCAGTTAAATACCATGTGTTTAAACCATAGCATCTAAAATGGAGATGAAAAATCATGTAGTAACTACATTTTTAGGCAAATTAACCTTGATAAGATCTTTAATGTCATGTATTAGACTATTTTCCCTTAGTAATGCATTAAAACTGTCAAACCTGATATGATCGCACAATTAATGAGATTACACATGATGTAAATTTCAATTCATTATTACAGTGTCTGTGCTAATAGGCCTGCGATCAACACCCAGAAACCATGCTAGTTCAAAAGGACAACTTTTCGTGAATCCCATGAAATGAACAGGCAGAGGCAGCCACAGTTCTGACAAGTGATGGGAGGATGGTTTCTGCAGCTAGCTAACGATTTTTTTTTTTTTTTTTTTTGCTAGCTAACGATTGACTCAGATTATCCACAGAGATGGAGTTAATTGACAGAGTTGTTTGTGCTGGGCCAGGGAGCTGGAGGAGCTGGTGTGAGATGAGCCACCGTGTGGATGCCCCCCCAGGGGTTCCTTGGGAATTCCTGGGGAAATTACACACCATCAAGTGCACGTCCTTCAGACACCTCATTCTTCCAGGGCCACTCACTGGCTTTCTCGCAGGAATTAGGAAGCTGGAGTTCATTCAGAGAAGGCCAATTGTGGGAGGAAGTCTTCCGTGAACTTGAGGAATAATAAAAATAACTCATATTTCTTGAGTTCCTCCAATACGTCAGGCACTGTCATTAGATGCCTGTTCTAATAACAGGCATGTCAAGTGTTCGTTTATTCAGCTCTCCTGACGGCCTGGCTTCCACCATCAACCCCCACTTCACAGATGGTGAAACTGAGGCTCCCAGATGCTGGGGAGCTGGGCCAAAGCCACATGTCTGGCTGAGGGTGGATTGCAATCCCATGTTTTCCCCTGTTGTCTCCTCTTTTTTGCTACGGGAAAGTGAGCTCTCATACGAGGGACCTCGCACTGTGGGAAATCCATCTGGAATCTCCTTGCTTCTAGACAGACTGATATAGAGACACTCCCACCCCCTATGTGCCTGGCATGTATCAGCCATCCTAAAGGGGAAATCCAGTTTCATGGAACCACCTACATTATGTGCCAGTTCCTCAGCTGGGTGCTCAAAACACAGTCCATACTCAGTCCTCCCCACACACTTCCGAGGTGGGCAGGTGTGCGAGGAGGGGGAGACCAGGGGCAGGGCCGCTGCCTGGAGTTGCTGGGAGCTGGGCTCCAGCCTGTCTCCATCCAGCACTCTGACCACCCCCCCCCCAACCCCGTGCCAAGGGCCACTCTGCTCCCATGACCCTTCTGGGCCAGTGCAGGTCATCGCGGTGGATGTCTCAGCATCTCCCCTTTAAATATCTTCAATGGATATTGCAAACCCACAGCAAGTCCCTCTCCCTTCCCCATACATATTTTATAAACACCTCATTGTTTTCTTGGGTGCCCTGGCAGCAGTGTCATCCACATCCTTCTGTCCCTGCCTCTGTGAGCATGTCCTCTGCTGCTGGAGCACCAGCCAGGGATCGGGTGCTGCGGCCCCACTGGGGAGAGGTGGGGAGGTAGAGTGTGCGAAGGCTGTGATGTGCAGGACAGGGGTGTGGAGGTGTGCTAGACCCCACCGGGGCAGAGGGGACTGGGGAATAGGCCTCAGACCAGATGCACATGAGGGCCACTCTGTGGGTGGCTTTGAAAACGCATCTACGCCTGGGCCCGGCCTTTTGGCAGCGCTCCTTAGTGGACCCCGTATGAGGGCTGGAACGACCAGCCTGGACTTTTCCTGGTGGTTCCTTTAGGGCTGTGAGTGAGCGTCGCCCTGAGGGCAGCAGCAGCAGCTCTGAGCTCTGTAGCTCGGACGTATGTTTCTAGCAAGGTGGGTGCTGCCCTCTGGCTCCCCTTCAATCCCCTGTAGGAGCCGGGATTCTCCTTTACACTGGACCCCGCCAGCACCCAGAAATAGCTGGCAAGTGTTACAAGCGGGAAGGTGAGTGCCTGAACCAGAGGTCACGTCTGATGCTGGCAAAAGTGCAAGGGAAAGGATATTTTTATGCATTTTTTCTGCAGTGCTGTACACGGACACAGTCTGTCTTGTTTTAAGAAGTGCATTTGTTCTGTGACTGAAGAATCCCACTCTGGGGATTTCTCTGAAGCCAGCAGATCATGTGCAGCAGGAAGACACTCCACTCCAAGAGGGTGGTGGCAGTGTGGTTGGCTGTGGGGCTGTCATCAGGTCAGCCAGGTGACTTCTCATTATGACCCAAGTTAAAGAATTTCAAGTGATCATTTTCAAAACCACACGATGAAGAAAAGAGCTTAATGGTATGTGGGCAGCGAGGTGCGCCCCGAGGTGGGCTCGGCAGGGCGTCAGATGCCACGCTTTGGGGATTTTCACCACGGCCACCCAGTGGCCCTTCTCTCCTCCCTTACTAATAAGATTCTTGGTCACAATTGTGTTTTAACTTGCCTCTGGATAATTCACTGTGTAATGGCTCACCTGCCCGGTAGCATCTGGCTCTTTTGGAACCTCTCCAGGGGTGGGCTCCCTCCTTGCGTGTTTGCTGTCTACAACTTCTGTTCCTTGCACTCCTCTGAACACCAGGGCCCATGGGGCACATCTTCCCTTGCTACAGAGTCTGGGAGGCACTGGTGGGGGACCCCAGGGACCAGGAGCAGGTCCGCAGTGCTCTGGAGCCACCTGTGGGCCAAGTGGGGGTGATGTTTGCAAGTTGGGGTGCCCACGTTGTCTCACTGTGCTCGCTGGCCACTCGGGCCCGGCTGCCAGCAGGTGTGGGGGGAGTGCTGACTGTGTGGGGCTCTCCCCCAGCCCCTTGCCTGTGCTGACGTCGCTGGGTGGGCCATCCACAGGGTGTCACCTGCCCTCTGCTGCCAGTCCCTGTCACCGCAGTGTACTGTGAGCGCGGGTGGGGGGGCGTGTCTTTGCTGTTTCCTGCTAGGCCTTTGGGCCTCCGCGCGCCAGGGACCTGCTCGGTGTGCAGCCTGCTTATGAGCCGGGCGTCGTGGTAGGTTCTCATTGGGTCAGTCATGGCAGCCTTGGACTGTTTTCTCTGTCCCCTTCCCTCACCCCCACCCTCACAGCTGGCACTCTCCCCTCTTCACCTCCTTCCATCGCGTTCCACCCACCCTCCGTCATCTGTCACTCTCTGCCTCCTGCTGCCCCTCCCTGCCCATCTCTCCCTCCCCCGTGTTCTTACCCTCTCTTCTTTCCTTCAGTCTTTGGCTTATTGGTCTCTTTTCCTTTGTTAAGTGGGGTCTGGATGCTAGTTCTCTGGTCTAGGCCCTTGCTGAGGGAGCTTCTATGGGGGTCACAGAGGAAGTGACAGGTCACGCCCTTCTAAAATGTCAGAGTTCCCTGCTCATCCTTCCATCTCTCTTCTCTCCCATCCACTCACCTACTTAGCCACCTATCCAACTCACCCCTCCATCCTGTCACCCACCCATCCACCTACCCATCCATCCATTACCCACCCACCTACCCTCCTGCCCATCTACTGATTCACCCATCTACCTATCCACTTACCCACTCATCATCTTTCCATCCATACATCTAGTCATCCACACTCCTACCCATCCACCCACCCACCCTCCTACCCATCCACCCATTCACCCATCTGTCTATTCAAACACCCACTTATCCATCCATCCATCCAGTCATCTACTCTCCTAGCCACCCACCCACCCACCCACCCACAAATGCACCCAGCATGCACCCAGCCTTTACTAAGCTTTCCCTGTATTAGGTGCTTGGTACACAGTGATAGACCAGTCAAGTGGAGTTGGTTGCTTCCTTTTTTGGCTCCATGAACCCTTCTCTGTATCCACATGTCACAGTCCTAACTACTCTGAACTGTGAAATTTTTTGTGCTGCTCTGTCTCCCTAACCAGACTATGAATGCTCCTAGAGCTTGGACCAGGTCTTATTTATGTCCTTGCCCCCAGCTCCTAGTGCAGAGCTACCCAGTGTATCACAGGCTTTCAATGGATTCTAGTTTGAATGATTGAAGCAATGATCTGGTCCAGCTGCTCAGTTTTGTAAATGAGGATGTCAGTGTGGATGTAGTGGGCCTTCACCAGGGCCTCAGAGCAGGTTTGGGGTGGGGCCAGGGCTCACCTTGGCTCCTTGAATCCCATTCTAGGGATTTTTTTCTGCATCTTGCTATCTCTTACCTTGCGAGCTGGGGAGGGGGCATGTGTTGGGAGGAATCTTTCTTGGGCCTGGTCTCTGGGGAGAAAGCCAGTGGGCTGGGCTCCCAGCAGGTGTCCGGTAGGCTCTGGAGGGTGAGCCGGAAGGTGGTGCTGGCACGTGTGCACTGGTGTCTGGCTGCATGAGCATTCATGAGGCCTGGACAGGTAAGCTCGAAGGATTCACCCCTGCCCCCATCCGAGGGTCAGGAAGGCAAGTCTGAGGGATCAGATGACACAGAGGACCAGGATGGACAGCCTCATGGGCCAGGGGTTCTGTGCATTTTGAAAATAGAACCTTGGTGAAGTCAGGGCCTTTGTCATCCTGGACTGAGCATGGGGCTGATCACCCTGTAGGCTGGACCTTGGAACTGTGACATCCTTTTCCAGGTTTGGTAACTGAGGCTTAGGGAGGCAGGAGGCAGGGTCTCTTGCTCCAGTAGTTGTGTTCAAAGCCATACCTCCCTGACTCTGGAGTGCTTTACTCCATCACCATGGAAGGATGGCTGCTGGGAGTGAGAGCCGTTGTCTGCAGTGGGTGAAGATGGCGGAGCCACCCTGAGAGGTGGGAGCTGGGAGCAGGGGGCCCAGAGGGCGGGTGCCACTGTCAGCAAGGTGGTCACCTACTCATGTCCACGGGGCAGTTCCTGAGGGTGTGCTGGAGCAGGGCTGGGACAGTGCCTGGGGTGACCGCCAGCTAGGACGGCAAGGTGGGGAGTGTCTCCTGGCGAGTGCCAGTGGTGCAGGTGCCAGCACCCTGGGGGGCTGCTGGGGTTTTCCCAGGGCCCAGAGGGAACACCACCGCCAACCTCGGCTCCTCTGTGACCTCCCAGGAGGGCAGGCTCTCCACTGCAGACAGGGTTGGAACCCGGGGTGGGGGCACATCAGCCTGGCATACGGGTGCCTGTGTCCAGGATCTCGAGGGCCCTGGGGGTGGCATGTGCCATGGGTTCCGCCACGACTGTGCAGTGCCTGGCACAAGACCCTGCTCAGTCAATGGTGTAGGATTCGGGTGCCAGTTCCACTCCATGCTCCCTGCCTGGGCACCATCCTGAGATGTCCTCACCGGACCTGATCCTTCTGGTGAGACCAGGTCCCCAGGGACAGCTTTGGGACAGCAGCCCTGCAGCACCATTTCCCCCGTGGGTTGAGACCGTGGGCTGGCTGCAAGCAGCGGAGACTAAGAAAGGCTTGCTCTTTCCTCTGCTTCGGGCATTCAAAGGCTGACCCTTGCTGTTGTTTTAACAGAACTTTGGGTAGTGAGTTTTTTTTATTAGCATGGAGGCCTGGTGGTTGGTGAGGGTCTGCTCAGGGGAAGCCTAGTGATTTCAAAGATCCATATTTGCCACCCAGGGAAGCTGATCACAGTGGCTCCCTGCCATGCACACAGGTCTTAGCTGAAGCCTGGCCCTCTCTGTCCACTGCTAAAAGGTACAGCTTCGAGTGTCCATGCCTCCTCTTTCCAGCTGACAGCAAGGGTCTAGGCCCTGGCTTTGTGCCCCATTAGGCCCCTAGTTCTGTTTTATTCTGTGCACGGGCCCTGCACTGCGGCATTGCAATGACCTTGGGCAAAGCCCTGATCCTGCACAGCCTGCCCTGTGTCCAGAGTCCCTCAGGCACTGGAGGGCAGGCCACAGTGGCTGGACAGGGCCGGGCCGAAGAGCGGGGAGAGCTTGGCCACCCTGGAGGCTAGGGGAGGCAGCCAGAGGCCACACACATGTCTTGGTTGGAGGGTAGACCTTGGACCTCTCACCCATGATAAAAGCAAGGCCTGACTTCTAGTCCTGTAACCTCCACAGAGGCACCAAGGACATTTTTACAAACCAGAGCAGGGACCAAACATGCACCAATTAGATAAGAAAGTGGGCCTAACGTGGGTTGCAAATCAAGTGAACCTGTGGGTGAAGGACTTGGGGTGGGGGGTATGGGCAGACAGGGCTAGGAAGCCCGATGGAAGCTGGGGCCACGTGGCAAAGGTCAACTCCAAAGTAGGCACAAACTGAATTTGACCTCGTGAGTTGGACCAGCATCCGTCTCCTCCGTTAGTGGGCCAGGGGTGATGTTTGGCGCACCTTCGAGTTCCTGGCACTGGCTGTGGTTTTCATCAATGCTTTGTTTATCCAGATATCATCTCATGTTTCCAAACACTATCAAGTGATTAGAAAAACACAAACGTACAGAGTTAAAAACAACCCACACTTTACTGACAACACTCAATCTGTTCTATTTACCCGTCCAGCGAATGATGTTTTTGTTTGTGGAGCTTTGGAATCGAGATGGAACCCTGGGCTTGGTTCCTGAGCTGGGGACCCTGGAGCCTCCTCACTTCCCCCGCCCCTCCCCAGAAGGACCTTCCCATTAGCCCCTTTGTGCCCCCTGGCTTTGTCGTGACCCCAGCCCTCCCTCAGCCTCAGGACACATCCCTCTGGCTCAGGGCAGTCTTGGGACTCTGCTCCACAATCTGTGTCAGTCAGAGGAGGTTCATTGCTATAACAAAATTCTTGCCCAAATTAATGGCTTGACCATATAAATGCTTACTTTTTTGTTCATGCAGCCAGCCACCAAAGTTGCTGGTCAGAACCAGAACCTTTGTGGTGTGGGTCTGCTGTAGGCCGTGACCTGGGGACCCAGGTGCCCGCCTGCACGTGGTGGCTTTGCCACCTCCTCTGGCCATGGGGTCCTTCATTTCCTCTGCGTGGGTGGGAACCATAGAGCACAGGCCTGTGGGGTTCAGAACAAGGGAGTAAGGGACCAAAGGGATAGTAGCTGTGAGACTGAGGGCTGTGCTCTCAGAGTGTGTGGAGCTTCAGGCTAAATGTTGAAAATATGAACTCCACAGTACAGGAAAGCCACCATCCTGTCAGTCTAGGGGAAAAGGAAATGGCCTTTGGTGAACACCTTGCATTCCTTTGCTCCTAGTCAGCTCTTACCTGGAAGAGATAAAAAAATCCAGGGGTTTTGGGCTTCTAGGTTGAGCGGTAGGCCAGCCCACAGGAGGCAAAGCTTCCTTTGCTGGGATCCCTCCTTGCCCTACCCACCACGTGACCTTGCTTTCTTCCCCATACCCTGATTTCTTGGCTCCAGCCACTTTGGCCTTCTTTCCATCCATGGAGCTGGCCAAGCTTGTTGCTGCCTCAGGACCTTTGCACTGACTTTCTCGTGCTCAGAACTAGTCTTCACAGGGCTGGCTCCTTCCTGCAGGTCTTGACTGTCTCCTCCTCACAGAATGCCTTTCTTGCCAGACAACCTAAAGCAGGCCTGGCCTGTCCCCTGGCCCTTGGGGCCACTCACTCAGCAGGACTCTCCCTTTCTCTACTATGTCTCTCCACCGTGGCTGTTCTCCATCTGACACAGTACACACTGTTCTTTTATTTGGTTTGTTTTCTGTTAGGCCCCTGCCTTAGTCTGCTCAGGCTGCTGTAACAAAATATCACACAGATCTGGGACTTAAACAACAGACATTTATTTCTTACAGTTCGGGAAGACTGATACGAAGGTGTTGGCAGATTTCCCTCTTTCTGGCTCAAGAACAGCTACCTTCTGCTGCGTGCTCACTGCTTACATAGCCTTTCCTCACTGCAGGGAGACAGCTCTGCCTTCCTCTTCTTCCTCTTCCTAGAAGGCCGCTCGTGGGCCCCGCCTTTATGACATCATCGAGACCCACTCCCCTCCCAGGAGTCCCACCCCCCAATACCCTCACAGTGGGTGGGTTGGTGGGTGGGGGACTGGCTTCAACCTAGCAGCCCCTTCTTTGCACACGATGATGATGAAAAATCCACAAGGCGAGGGATTGTGTCTGTCCTGTTCAGAGCTACGTGTCTAGGGACTCACATGGCACCTGGCACATAGTGGTCCCGCCTGGATATTTGCCGAACAAGCGAACACATCCATGAGTGTGTGATCCCAGATTTCTGAAGAGGCCTCCAGATTTGTCCTGGTGATGGGCCCAGGTTCATCCGGGAGGTGACTGGCCAGCCACCTGCTCTGCCCCAACACGTGCCAGGTGCTTTATATCCATCACCACGTCTGTTCTTTCTGGAGAACCAAGAAGGCACGCTGAGCCCCATGCAGAGGTGAGGGGGGGTCCCTCCCTCCACTCTGGGAGTGGGCTGGCCCAGAGCTTGTGGCTGAGCTCCCTCTTCCGCGACCTGGGGTGTCCCCCTGTGTCCTTCGTCCACGTGGGCCTTTCTAGCCGTGTGTCTCTGACTGCCTGCCCCTGGGACTTGAGCAGGTGCCACATCCAGCCTGCTTCAGGGCTCAGCCTTTGCTCTTTTATTTGAAAGAGTCTAATTAAACACTATAAAATACGACCATCTTGGCATGACGACTGGTTCCTAAGCCCAGCTGTGAAACTTTGGATGGTGCGACGAGGGGAGGGAGCAGATAAGAGACTCACACGTCCTGGAAGCCTGTCTCAAACTTCAGCTGGTGGTTGTGTTGGCGAGAGCACCCTGAGTAGCTATCAGAGCCCGTCTGGCCCGTGCCCAGCTCTGGGGGTGGGACGTTGGCTAAGGAACGGAATTTGAGGAGGTGCTAATTACACACCTAGAGTGCTAATAATCTCTAATCTCAGCAGTGCTAATTGAGTGATAATTTCATCCTTTCAAGGTGACTTAGCCTTTCAGAGGCTCGGGGATTTTAGGAAGATTATGTGAGATAGTACAGCTCTGTTGGGGAAAATGGAAATAAGAATCCTTGCTTGGTCTGGGAGGAGAGGTTTAACTTTGGCATGATGCCTAACGTGGTCACTTAGCTCCAGGCCCGGCTTTGGGGGAGGGGCGTGGATTCCTCCTGGAATCCCAGCGCTGTGGGCCCCCTCCAAGCCGCCCTTCCTCTGCGGGTGGGGACAGGACCTCTCCCAGTCAGTGCTTTATGCAAGCATTGGCTCCAGGTGAAGACTGGCAGCATGTGCTTCCTCTGGTTGGGCATCATTTACAGGTGAGCCCCTCGGGGATTCTGGTCTTCTATAAGAGGGAGCCCTCAGTGGGTAGCTCAGTGGGTTCTCCCGTTTTCTAAGAGGAGCATGAGCAGGCTGGGATTCCCTGGGTAGGTCAGAGAGGAAGCCCAGCAGCTCTCACTGGCGGGGAATGGATGTGTTCTCTCTGGAAGGGCTCCAGAGACAAGGTTTCCTAGCAGCAGGTCTGTCAGGCGGGGATAGTGATAGCACGGGGCGGGGGGCAGGCTGATGTGACCTGGTAAAGGGGGGGGTCACTGATGGGCATTTATGAAGCACCTGTTGAATCAAACAGCCACCTGGTGTACGGCATCTCCGATCCTTCTAGTAGCTCCCTCTGTAGATACTAGTTTGACCCTTAACCCCGTTTTGCAGATGAGTCATGATCCTCATTATGGTTCAGATTGGTCCCTTTTCACAGATGAGAAGACTGAGATGCAGAGTAATTGGCCAGCTTCCCCCCACCCTGCTCCACCCCAGTAAGCTCCTGAGGCCCTGTTCTTCCTCCTTTTGTGGTTGACTCTCATTTTAATTTAACTAATTTTTAAAAGATTTTATTTATTTATTCACGAGAGACACACAGAGAGAGGCAGAGACACAGGCAGAGGGAGAAGCAGGCTCCTCGCAGGGAGCCCGATGTGAGACTTGATCCTAGGACTCCAGGACCACGACCTGCAAACGCAGACGCTCAACCACCGAACCACCCAGGTGCCCCTTGTTTTAATTTGAAACCATTTGCTTTGAAATACGACGCCTGTAAACCAGTCTGCGTGGGCTCACACCCTCTCAGAGCCGCCTGTGTTTGTGGAGCTGCGATGTGATTTCAGTCTGGTCGTCAGCAGAGGGGTAAGGGAAGCTCGAAGATGGTGAAATTAATTTTTCTAGAAGGATATTCTGAAACATACGGAGGTTTCCTTCATGGCCCCCAGGATAGCCAGTTTTTGTGGTTATCTGATGGGCACTAGGAAGGATGGTTTGTTTTGCTCTAAGTCATAAGTTAATGGTGTGTTTTAAATAATATTGTTTAGGTCTTTGGGGTCCTTTCGTAGTTTCTCATTTTTTCATCCATCAAGAACTACAAGCAGGAAGTTACAAGGTCCCCTAGCTCCCATCACCCATAGTTTCCGTTTGATGTATGTTGGTGCTGTCGTTCAGTGACAGTATATTCATAATCGTTGTCCCTTCCCTGTGAGTCATACTATTAGCACCATACACTGCACCTACCAAGAAGCGTGCTAGGTGCTGGGCTCGGGGAGTATTTTCCGGGTGTGGAAGCAGTAGGTGATGTCTGCAGAGCATCTGGAAAAAACCAAAGGCACACAGAACAAAACAAGATAGGTACATCTGTGTCTTGGCTGCGTTGTCACAGGTCCATGAAGCAGGTGGCCCAGGAGTAGGTGCCTCCTTGCCTTATGCAGCAGGAGGATGCATCTGAGATTTGGGGGCGAGGGGGTAAAGTGGCTTTTCCAAACTCAGGAGCCAGGAGGTGGCAGTGTGACGGGGGGACAGTGAGGTCTCAGGTGGGTCTTTGGCTGAGGACTTTGTAGGTTTAAGCATGGGGTGGGATGGGGGCTCTGGGACTGGTGTGTCCATGCACAAGTGAGGCCCTGACCAGGGACTTGGCCTTGTTCCACCCATAAAGGATCACCCCACTCATTAGGCCAGGAGTCCTCATGCCTAGTCCGTGCAGGCAAGGAGGCTGCAAAGCAGTGGCCTGCAGGCCACCTCTGAGCTGCAGCAACACACCCAGTGTGTCACCCCCAGAGCTTCGAATGTTTGGGAATAAGATACTTCGTCAGTTTGCTAGGGCAGCTTAAACCATAGAAAGTGTTGTCTCCCAGTTCTGGAGTCCTGAGATCTGGGTGTGGGCAGCGTGATTCCCCCCACGTTCCCCAGGGGCCACAATGGAGGCCAGGACCTAGGCCTTTCCGCTGGCTTGTAGACCGCCGTCTTCTCCCTACACCCTTATACCCGGTGTCCCCTCTGGGCCTGTCTCTTTCTCTTCACGTGGTGCACTTTTTGTAGGGACACCTGCCAGCCTGGATCAGGGCCCAACCCACACCAGTGTGCCCTCCTCAGAACTGAGTACAACCTCAATGACCCTACTGCCAAGTAAGGTCACATTCCAAGGTCAGTGTGTGTGAGGTGTTAGGACACCAACATGTGAATTTTGGGGGAGGTGAAATTCAACCCATAATAATTAACCAACTGTCACAAAGTGTTGGAGACTCTCAGACACTCATGAAATCCTGGAAGTTCCAACCACGTTGAGCACGGTCATAGTGCGGTCACTGGGCTTGCCACACATCACGGTGACCCTGGGGCACTGGCTGAAGGCACCAGCTCTGGGGTCTGACATGTCCCGGTCCAGATCCCGATGGACCCATGTCGCCACCAGGTGACCTCCAGCGAGTCACAGAAGCCCCTAGAGGCTCCATGCGGTGTGGGTGAAATTCTCGTGACCCTCACTCATGGCTGGTTGCTGGGGTCACGTGAGCTGGTGCTGGGCGAGCATGTGGTTGCGCGTACAACCTCATGCGGGCTCAGTGGGCCCACCTTGTCATCGACACTAGCAGTGTGCCCAGTGCCCGGGGTGGGGACGGAGAACTGGGGAGCCAGGCTCATGCTCAGGATGTCCCACGGAAGAGTCCTCTTTTGCAAGTGCACATGTGGAAGCTTCTCCACCAAGATATTTTATCTGACAGTTGCCTGTGTTCACAAACGCCAGACTCTGCAATGCCAGGTAATTTATTTTTAAGGAAAACCACTCAGGAAATGTGCTCAGGGACACTGCTGTTTGTTTAATTGGCTTTGTGTACGCAGGGGCCGTGGCAGGATCTAAAAATACCCAGGCCGAGGCCCTCCTCGGCGGCGCTCCCACATCGGAAGGACCCGCGAGCTCCTTGAGCCCAGAGATCTCAGCAGCCGCCAGAAGATGCATCCCTCTCCGACCTTTGCCGGCTGCTGTTAGAGCATCATTCTGTGTGAATGAATTTCTTTTTCCGCTGAATGTATTCCATTCGATGGCTGTAGGCATTAATGTAGCTGGGATTAAAATCAGGTCAACAGCACTGAAAATAAATATCCCTTTAACCTGAGGAATACGGATGGACCGCCATTGGGCCAGCCGGGCCAGAGGTGGCTCTTCTGAGGTCAAGAGGGTGTCCCTGGGTGACTGTGCCGCAGGAGGGGAGGGAGGCCCGGCCGGGGAGGGCCTGCCGTGGAGCTAGCAAGCACTCGAGCGGAGTGCAAGTTGCAGTGACTGTCACTCTGAGAGCTTCTGGAACAGCCAGTGAATTAAAACGATTACAGGCGCTAGTTTATAACTAATGCCCCATGAGGTGGTTAATTATCTTTTTAATATTCTTACCACTGATTGAACATGAAATACCACGGATCTGCTGCCCATTTGCCTAACAGAATGCGAGGCTTTTTTTTTTTTTTGCATTGTAGTTACCTGATTCTCACTGTGGATGAGGGACCAGGCTCAGAGAGGTGAAGTGACACAGCAAGATAACAGCAGGAAGAGGATTCCAGCCCTTTCTCCTGGGTGGTCCCATGGACAACCCCCTCCCCCTCCCCCAGTGAGGCAGGTGCATCCCAGCGTGGCTCTCTCTTTCCGTTCCAGCCGGGCTGGGGATTGTGCAGGGTCACCCGCATCCTTTCCCCCAGGACAGCGTGGGGGCCCGCGGCACCTCCCACACACCAGCAGAGGGCAAGCCCCACCCTGAAGGGCCCCAGGTGTGGCCGATCAGGCCCAAGGGACAGGCCTGTCCCTCCATCTAGCATCACCACACCCTCGGGTGATGGCTTCCTCCCCAGGATGCCCCAGGGTGTGACTTCTCAGACCAGCTGATGGCTGACCTGTTCTCATATCCACAACAGGGCCCTTGGCTGGCACCTGGACCGATCTAGCATCCTTGTGGGATCAGCTGTGGCTTTAACCTGCCTGGGTAGATGGGTCCTGAGGCCCCTCCCATATGGTGGGCACAGGCCCTCTGTAGGCTTCTGAGGCCTGATGGACGGCCCACAGCCCGTGGACAGTATGGTGCGGCCTGTGCCACAAGCAGCTGTCCTGCATCCTGGAGGGCCGGGTGTCTAGGCGGGTACGAGCCACCCTCTAGGAGTAACACAGCAGCCGGCCTTTTGCTCAGGGGACCGTCTGTAGCCCTGTGGGAGGGACTCCTGCTACTTGGCCACTGGGTGGATGGGACACCGAAATGTATCTTGTCTGATGTGTCCAGCAAGAGTTTCAGCAAAGGGTCTCCAGCCTTGATATCGCTGGTGGGTGGGGGGGCTGGAGGCAGACACCCGTGGGGGTCTGTAGGTATGTGGCCATCAGGAATTGGGGCCAGACACTCCCCTCCGGAACCTAACGGCAAGCATGCGTTTCGTGAACTGTGTGCAGGTTATAAAAACAGCAAAAAGAGAAAAGAGATGAAAAATCTTTGAGGCTCCTTCCTAGGTGACACTGCTATTTCCATTTGAAGATGAGGAATTTGAGGCTCAGAGAAGTTAAGTGGTTTCCCCAAGGTCACCCAGCCAATGAGTGACGGATGGAGGAGAGCCTGCAGCTGAGGTGAGGTGGCGTGGGTGAGCTCAGGTGTGCGTGGCTTCGGCGCCCCTGCCTGCTCAGTCCCTGAGGCTGTGTTTATTTTGGGTCCTGCCCTTGAGCACCAAGTGGCAGATCCAAGGGTCCCCTGGGCCACGTGGCCAGGAATCCACGGGAATACTGAGTTCCATTTTGTTAATCTGGTGTGTACCCTCCTGCTTCTTCCCTCCCTCCAAGGCAGTGCTTGGTGTGATGGATTTTTGGGGAGCTGGTCTGGTGCAAGGAGCCACGTGGTGGACAAAGACGACAGAGATGTGGAGACCGATTTGGGCCTCTGTGGCCACAGCTCAGGCCCAGGGCAGGTTCTGTGGACACAGTTCCTGGGGCATCTGATGCCATAGACGCTGATGGCCACTCAGCCCGTGGTCCCCTGATGCGCTTCAGAGGGCACCGTTTGTTCTTGGTGGACACTGATGGTCTCCTGAACAGCCCAGAAGCTCTGTTTTAAACTCATCCCATTATTTCACTGGGAATTAATGGTGAGCTCAGGAAACTGTTCTTTCTGGATTCGGATGTGTCCTCTTTGTTTTAAAAAAAATGGGAATGGTTACCCCTCTCTGGGCCCCAGCAGCCACCCCCACCCCCAACCTCACTGGAAGTGTGTGGTGGCCTGCAGGACCAGCCAGAGCCACTGAGACTCCCGGAGCACCTGATTTTGGACCGAGAGCCCAGAGGCTCAGTGTCCCCATCTGAGAAATGGGTCTACCAGCGCCTACCTCAGGATGCACAGTGAGCCTTCAGTGAGTCTGGGGAAGGGACAATTCACAGATGTGTGTTCTCTGCCAGCAGCCCCGTCTCCCTGTTGCTGACGTGGTTCCCTGTGGCTCCTCGGCGCTGTCATGGTGAGGTGGGGTGAGTCCCCGGGAAGTCCCCCAGCATCCTTGTGTCCCATTTCCTCTTCCTGCTGGAAGACCTTGGTGCCTCCTGTCTCGTCCTGGTCTCTTCTTCATGCATTTTCTCACTCCCAGGGATGTCAAATGTCCTCTGTTGGAGACCAGCAGACCCCGGCCCCATCCTGTGGGCACAGCCCGCTCCCTCTCCAGTGGTCCCGGCCTAGCACCCCGTGCACATCATGCAGCCCCGGGCTCTGGAAGGAGGCTTCCTGTGTCCCTTCCTCCTTTGCGGTTTTATCAGACTCTTCGAGGGGCCCCTGCCTGTCCTGCTCTGCCCCACTTCCCCATCAGTAGGGTCATTATTTTAGCGAACACAGTACCTACTTTGGAGCAACTTCATGAGGCCTCACTGTACCAGCTGGATGCCAAGCGGGTTTGTAAAATGCTGATGGCCTGGGAGTTCCCTCGTGGAGATGTTGTCCACACAGTGGCAGTAGATGAGCCTGTGGCTCTGAGGGCCACTCATCACCTAGAGGCCGGAGGTGAGGCGGTGGGACTGGCGCTGAGCACTGTCGCTGTCGCCAGCAAGCGCCTGCCTACAGCTGCCGCCCACATCAGCAGCGCCTCCCGGAGCTGGAGCTCGGAGCTGGGTGGCAGCCGGGCCGGGCGCAGCGGCGGGCAGAGCGAGCGCCGCCACCCGATGCCCCAGCGGCAGCTGGCCCGCCTCTCGTGTTACAGTCCCGGGGAGCCGGTGGTTATGAATAACATTATTTTATAAAGGAAAAAAAAAAAAAAACCTGCTCGCCTGACACCAAAACAATAGGAGATGTACCCGTGTGTAGACAAGGGGGTGCTGGGGCCGTTGGGCGGTGCCGGGCCCCACTGCTGGCAGCTGGATGGCTTTTATTAGGCTGACCTTCACACAATGGCTAAGGAAGAACAGAGGAACAGAGGGAATGCTAATGACTGCAGACCTGGCTTTAATGCTCAGGCCGACACAGACTCCAGGGCCCTCCAGGTCCCCAGAGGTGCTTCTGCGGGCAGCCCCCCGAGGGGCAGGCCGAGCGAGCTGGGGCAGGAGGGACGTGCGGGTGTAGGGGAGTCAAGCAGGATTTGGCAGTGACTAGGCCACGGGGGTGGCTGGGGGTGAGTGGGGGTCAGAGGACCCCTAGACTCTGGTTTGGGGCACCTGGGTGGGTGGCGGTACCACTGAGGCTGGGTCTGGGATGTCTGTCTGGTGCATCAGGTGTTCTTTCGTGGTCATGGCCATTGGTGGCTTCGCTGTGTTTTTGAGACCCACGACCATTTCTTCAAAAAGGATCTGAAACAGCCCTGTTTTATAAAGCAGGAGAGCTGGGTCCCTGTGGTTGGCGGGTGGTGAGAAATGTTGCCCCCTGCCCACCCTGGTGCACTGCCATGGGTGCAGAACCCCAGGCCTCCGGGGGTGGTGGTTGGAAAACCCTGTGCGGGGCGGTCGTGTTTCCCTGCAGGAGCACGATGCACCTGCTGTTTACTGTCCCACCTGTGGCCAGGGCTGCACGAGTGACAACAGTGTGTGGGCTGTGGCGCTGGGATTCCCCAGGAGAGGAGTCTGGTCACGTTCTTTGCAGAGCGTCGAGTAACCTCACAGCAACCCTGTCTGCCTGACTTGGCAGGGACCAGAGGTGCCCTTGCCAGGGATGCCCCGGCCTCTGCCCCTGGTCACACAGCACGGGGCTGTCAGCGAGGTTTGGCATTCATCAGGGCAAGAAGTGGGCTCTCCGTCCCCCATTTTTTTTTTTTTTTTGCAGTG
Organism: Vulpes lagopus; assembly: GCF_018345385.1. Classification (NCBI taxonomy): domain Eukaryota; kingdom Metazoa; phylum Chordata; class Mammalia; order Carnivora; family Canidae; genus Vulpes; species Vulpes lagopus. The sequence continues at coordinate 119,632,869 of NC_054827.1, forward strand.
ACACTCATCAGCACGAGCATATAATTCTGTACCTGAGACAGAGGCCGAGGGTAGGGCCTGGTGGGGCTCCTCTGAGCATCCCTCACCCTCCTCTTCCTCCTCCTGGCTTCTTCTGGTCTGTGATGTGGAGAGAAAGGCAGGAGGCTTCCGTTGGTTCTTTCTCTCCTTCTTCTCTTCCCCTCCCCTCCCCCCCTTCCCATCCCTTCCCCTCCTCCTCTCCTTCCCTCACCCCTTCCCTCCCTCTCCCAACTTCCTTCCTCCCCCTCCCCTCCCCATCTCTGAGACATTCTCCATGACCCTCACCTGGACACCATCCACAGTTCACCACCATCGATGTGCTGTGTGCTCCCCAAGTGTGCTTGTTGCCCACCTGTCCCTAGAGGGCCAGCTCCCCAGGGGCTGAGAAACGTTGTATTTCCTGCCGTGTCCCCAGCACAGGGCCAGGCACATAGCCCATGCTCAGGATTGCTTTGTTGGATGAAAGCTTGCCTTCATTTCTTCACCCATTTGTTCCCCCAGCATTCACTGGCCGTGGTTGGGCAGCCACTCCCTGGAGCTCCGGAATCCAGTTTTATAGTTGAGGAAACCATGGCCCTGGTCCCTGGGAGATGAGAGGAGGCCCTGGCTCAAGTACATGGGTGGGGCAGGGGCAGGGCCTGACCTGGCCAGAGGGACATAAGTCACAGAAGCAATCTGACAAGGATGAATGTAACTTGGGCACGGAGATTTCCCAGAAGCAGGTGCTTGTCCCTTCCTAGCACCAGCAAGAGTACAAGCTCCCCATGGGGAACCATGCAACGTGCACCCACAATGATGCCAGTACCTCAGGCTGCGTTCACAGAAGTATAGAGTCTACAGCAAGGGAGGTGACCACACCTTGAATACCATTCAGGTGATGTCATACGTGAAGAGGGGTGGCCACAATCTTAGTCTGTCCAGGGTCCTGTGGCCAGAACAGAGAACCGGTGAGGTGCAGAGTGTCTGACTCCAACAGGCTTGAGTTTCTGCTCGGCCACTTGCTAGCCGTGTGACCTCGTACCAGTTCCCAAACCTCTCTGAGCCTCAACTTCCTCCTCCATGAAATGGTAGTGATCTGTGCTGCATGTTGTTGGAAGAATTGAAGGATGGCCCTTGCTGGGGTGGCTGTCACAGTGACAGTGGACAGGGTGTGTCCTCGGAGCATGCCCCGACTCCCCCGGCTCAGGCCGAGCAGCTGTGAGCCACCACGGGCTGGTGCCGGCTCTGACACTCACTAGGAAATTGCTTATTAAGGGGCCCTGAAAGCGTGCATTGAATTCACGCAGTTTATTTTTACATAAATTTGGGGGAGTGGGAAAACGAAAAGAGACAATTTGAAAAGAGCATTCTCCAAGCATAATGAAGGCTTTGGCAGGGGCCCAAACCTGACCCCAAATCCAAGCTCCAGGGTGCAAGCTGGTGACAGACGCCCCGCCCGCCGCCTTCCCACAAAGCCCGGGCTGTGTGTCAGCTGGATTCTCAGCTTTTCCTCTGAATGGCTGAGCAGCCTTTGGCCCTAAATCCCGCGCTCTGGGCTGCAGGAAGACTTTGGAGATGGAGAGCTGCTTAAATATTGCAGGGGCCTTCTTTCTACAAAGGGCTCGCGGGCTGGAGCTGTCACTCTGCCCGCCCGGATTACGTGTCCCGTGTCCCCACTCACACGTCGGGGTTGGGGGAGACGGGGCCCCTTTGCTAAAGCAGGGACCGGGCGTCCTGGAGCCATCAGGGTTCCATCCTGTTCACACCCTTAGGTGCAGCCCAGAGGAAGGCTGTCCCATTGAGGACCCCCTCATTCTTCATGGTGGGCCAAGCCATGATGGCCCCCAGGTGGTGTGAAAAACATGACCCTGGGTTCCTGGAAGCAGCTCGTTAGGGTGAAATCGGCCAAATGCATAATGAAAAGCAGAAGTGCCTGCCATGAGCTGTCTGTTCTAAGTCTGCCTCCACTCCTCATAGCTGCCTCCGTGCACAGATGGGGAAACTGAGGCACAGAGAGCAGCATTTGTTTGCTGAGCCTGAGAGGCTTACAAAGAGGAGGCGGGGTGTGCCTCCAAGGTCTACTTAGGTGTTCTGGGGATGGGGAATTTGGGTGGAGTGGACCCTGGGACTCTGGCTCAGCAGGGCCGGGGAGTATTGAGGGACAGGGTTCCAGCTCTGCTGCCTCCCCTGCAGCACCCCCGCTGCTCCCCAGCCCCTGGGCTGTCTGCTCTCTGCCTCCATACCTTGTTTGCTTTGCAGTTTCTGCCCCAAAGTAGCAGATCTGCCCCATGGGCCTTAGCAGCTCACCCACAGCCTCCTGCCGGCATCTGCTCTGCAGGGTAGCCCCCCAGCTCCTCGCACACAACAGCACTTGCACACTTTGGGGATTTGCACATGCTGCTTCCAGACAGGAGTCCTGCCCTGTCACCCCTTCCCTTTGTCTCTGACCCCTCCCCTCTAGAAGGCAAGGAAGCACAGGAGTTGTGTGACCTTGGGTAAGTTAAAACCCTTCTCTGAGCTTCTTTCCTCATCTGTGTGGTTGGGATAATCGTAACAATAGTGATAACCCACAAGGTGCAGGGATGATGTGAGGAGAGCCTTTGCATACCCGGCGTTCACAGTTCACTGCTCTGCTCACATGTGGAGTGGCTGCAGTGTTGCCAGCCTGTGCGGGCACCCAGGACATCAGGTGGGACCTCTGTTCAGAGCATCCCTCCAACCCCCGGGAAGGGCTGGGGGACACAGTTTCCTGGATGGGGCACAGCTTCTAATTCTGGAGCTGGAATGGGAGCCCCCGGCCTCCAGCCAGCACTGTGTTCATGGCACCTGAAGGGCCCAGAAATGCTGGGGATTCGGCAGGTGCTTTTCTTGTATTTTGATGTCTGAGTCTGTGCAGAGGAAGAAGGGCACTGGCCCTGAGCTGTCTGCTGCTTGTGCGTGGGCTGGCCTGGTGTGTGCCCCGGGGGGGGGGGGGGGGCGGTGGGTGTGGGGTGGGCAGAGGACAGACCCATTCGTCCTGATCTCTGTCATAAGGATTCTCCACGATGAGTTGTAAGGCAGCTGAGAATGCAATTAACAGCTCAAGTAAAACTATTTAAAATTAGGGTCCTTGGCAGTTTGGCTGACTAATTTATTATTGAAAAATTATACATCAGCACTAGCAAAGCTTTTCCTGAAAGGAAAGAGGGTTGCCTGTCGACACCTGTGTCTGCGGGCCCTTCTGGCTGAAGCCTGGGCTTGTGTCCTTTCCTCTGCTGTGTCACTTCCCTGCTCATCGTCCTGTGCTTTATTCTCTCTTGCCCGGCCCACCTGCCCGGCACAGCCCCCACTGTGTTTCCTAAACACTGCTGTTGTTGCTCTAAGGCTCCAGGAGCCTATCCTGGACCCTGGTCTGGGGGGGTACCTCTGCTGGGCCTCCACTGGGCCTCTGCTGGGCCTCCACTGGGCCTCAGGGCATGGGATCTGGTCCTATCTTTCTCCCTCCTGGCTCCAAGTGCTCCTGGAGGACATGGACAAGGTTTCTCCAGCAGCGGGAGCTGGGTTTTTGTTGAATGTTCATGGGGTGCTCCATGCAGAGTTGGGGCCCGGGATAGTTGTCCAGAGGTCCTCAGTGTCCCTCTTGGACTCTTCACTGCATTTCTGTGGAGGTTGGGGGGGGGGCTTGTACCCACATGCATGCCAACTGCAGATTCTGAGGGTACAGGGACCCTGATCCTGAGCCTGATGGGCTGCCCATTCCCACCCTGGTGAGGGTGCCGACCAGAATCTGAAGCCATCAGGTGCTGTCCCGGCGGGCTGCTTGTGCCCCGTGTGCCCCGCGTGCCCCGTGTGCGGGCTGCTCGCTCACTGTTTCCAGTTTGGAGCGCATCTAACAGGCTCCAGCGTCCTCCTTGAGAACCTCACCACACTTCCCTGGTTTCCATGGCGATGTCAGTTTCCCGTTCTGACTGCTCTTCAGAGGGATTATAAATTCATTATTTCATACTTAGGTCTTGCACTCTGCCTTGTTCTGCTTCCAGATTCCAATGTCTTGATAGGACTCTATTCATTTATTATCTGATGGGGGAAAAATGAATTGAATTGGTGCCTGGATATTTCCTTCTCCCGGGTCCTGTGGGCAGCTGTGCTCACAGAGGAGCCAGGGCACCCCAAGATGCCGGTGTGGGCGGCTTGGAACCCCCGTGGTATGCCATGGGCTCTGGAGCTGTAGATTTTAATCACTGTGGATCAACTGGGCTGCTCAGATGAGTACCTGTATGCAGACCCCTGGGAGCCACGGGATGTGGGGGGTGCCCTCAGTTTGCCATGGGTCCCGGTCCTCAGCAGTCACTTGGTTGTTGCCTGCCCTTGGACAAGTGGTGGCAATGTCTGAGCCTCTGTCCCCTCATATTTAAAATAAAGTCTACTTTGCAGGGCTGGGGGCTGAGCGGGCAAGGCCCAGCACAGGGAGAGACACAGCATGTTACATGTGACAGCTGCCAAATGAGCCATCACCCATCTTTCTCTTAAGAAGCCATCCTACACCCTTGCTGGGGTGTGGTGGGGAGAGGGGTTGGTTCTCAACCTTGGCCGTTATTGCCGTTCTGAGCCTCATCGTTTCACTGTTGTTACTGTTGTGGGGACCAGCCCGTGTGTTGTAGGGTGTTTAGCAGCTCCCTTATCTCTTCCCACCACATGCCAATAGTGGCAATCAAAAAAATCCCAGACATCACCAAATGCCTCCTGTTTGAGAACCACTGCCCTCTCCTTCGGGGGTCTGGCGCATGAGAATGTCTGTGCCCTATCCATCCCCAGTGCCCTTCTGGCTTTTCCTGTTACTGGGACAACTTTCCATCCTGTATTCCAACCAAAAGTGCTGCTCGGGGATGATGGGCGTGTGTGTCATTTCCCCAGGGAATGTGGATGTTAGTGCACCAACTTTGTGTGGACACATGTTTCTCTTGGACAGGTGCTGAGGAGGGGGGTGTCTGGGTCTCAGGGCAGAATATGTTTAACTTTATAAGCAAGTTGTTTCCAAAGTAGCTGTGCCATTTTGCTTTCCTTCCACAAAGGAGCCAGAGGCCTGGCTGTTCCACATCCTTGTCAGCAATTGGTTTTGTCAACTTTTAAATTTCAGCCATGCTCATAAGAGTGCCGATCTAGCTCATGGTGATTTGACCTGCATTTCCCTAATAACTAATGACATCGAGCATCTTTTCATGTGCTTCTTTGCCATCCACATCTTTTCTTCGATGCAGCAAGTGTTCAATGTTATTGGCTATTTTTTATTGCACTGCTTGTGTTATCAAATTGTTAGAGCCCCTTTTATGTTCTGGATTCAGATCCTTTGTTGGATGTGTATTTTTGCACACATTTTCTCCCAGTCTATGATTTGTCTTTTCTGTTTTTTAACAGTGTCATTTGCGTATTAATATTTAATATTTATGAAGTCCCATTTGTATGTCTATTTTTAGGGTCCATGCTTTTGTGTCTTTTCTAAAAATTTTGACCAAAAGTCACAGAGATTTTATTCCTGGTTTTATTCTAGAATTGTGATAGTTTTAGAGTTTCCATTTAGGTCTAGGATCCATTGTGAGTTGATGTTTGTCTATGGTGTGAGGTAAGGGTTGGGGTTTGGATTTTGTTTTGCTTTTGGTTTCTTTGCAGATATATGTCCTGTTGACCCAGCACCATTTGTTGGAAACACCACGATTAATGATTAATTGATTAATTTGTGATGAATTTTAAAGGAGTGGAAATAGATAAGGGGACTCTCTTGGAAGAAGGATGGGGTTGGCTCATTAAGACCAGTGGTGTGGAAATGATCTTAGCCCAACTGAGAGGGGAAGGAAGGAGAAAAGCAGAGGACAGCTGAGCTCTCATTGGCTCCAGGTCTGAGTGGCAAGCTCACTTCACCCAGATTTTTCCCTTTGCAATGTAAATTGGTTGCCATGTAGGCAGCCGCTAATTGGGCATTGGTCTTCCAGATGGAATGGCTTGCCCTGCCCACTTTCTACCCCTCTGTGCACACCCTCTGGCCAAATTCGTTCTGACCATGCATGGCTCAGGGCTTGATGAGGCCAAGCCCAGTGTCTTGGTGGCCATCTGGGGTGGAGGCCCCTCCTTGCTGAGAAGCCCATACATTTGCTGGAAGTATTCAGAGGTAGCCCTTGTAGCTCTGTGTCATGTCCCTGATGGGGACACCGGCTCAAGTCCCCTTAAATCCCACAGTGTCACCCTGACTCTACAGCCATCTTATGCTCCTGCCTGCCTCTCTGCCTGAGTGGACAGTATGCAAGGCTGGGAAAAGCTGTGACCTGGGAAAACCCACCCAGAGCTCACCTTTACAGTGGGGACTTCTGTGTTTGGTTGGAATTTTGTCACAGACAAATCAACAAATCTCCAGTCTGGACTGAGAATGGAATGATCCTCATAAAGAAATGGCTGGCAAAATCCACCCATCATCAGGGCTCCGGGCATAGTGATGAGGAAAGGGAATGTGTTGGCTAATTTGTGGTGTGTGAGAGGTGCTAGGGGCCCATTTGGCATCCTTGCCCAGCTCCTGCTTACACAAACCCCCTGCAGCATCCTGACTAGGTCATCCCCCTCTGCTTGCTCATCCCTAGTGTTGAGGAGCTCACTACTCTGATCAAGGGGAAACTCAGTTTCAGATGGAATGACTGCATGTTTTCTGACTCCTTGAGTCAAGCGTGGGGATGCAGAGTCATCAAATGAGGGTATCAGGCATTTTTATCAGTGTCTATTGAGATGATGAATGGAAAATTCTAGGAGCACCAACGCCAGCTCTGTGGGCCATGCTCTGGGTGCAGGAAAACCCGCACAGTCTTACCTCCTTGCTGCCTCGTAGAGCTGTTGGTGGGCACTGAGTTTCTGAGATAAGGGCTTGGCTGGGCCAGTTAGTGGGAATCCTTGCCTCACAACATGTCCAGTTCTTTGTGAACAGTAGTGGTGAGCATGAGTGGGAGGCCAAACCCCACTGCCTGACCTGGGTTGGCATGGAGAAGCCTCTCCAGTCAGGCTAGGCTGTGCAGAACCAGCCTGGGTCAGCTTCACAAAAGTGGGAGTAGCCACTGTACCTGGAGCAAAAACAAAACTGGGCACCAGCTTGCAATGACTGCTCTGCAGTCGACACCCACCAACCCAAGACCCCTTAGAGATGCCTGACCGTGAGAATCACGATGTGTCCGCAGAGTGGTGGCCAGGAATACACGTGCATAGTTTGTGTTGGGGGACCTGGTTCCTCTGCTGTCTTGTGCAAGCTCCTTTCTCTCGTCCTTGACCGCTGATCACTATGTGCAAGTTACTTACCTTCTCTGAGCACCAGCTGCAAAATGTCATTGTACTGAATCACAGGCTTGGTGTGCAGATCAAACTGAGTGAATGCTCATAGCTTGGAAAGTTCCAGATAAGCGCTATGATGTGAACACCTGAGCCAGGTGCTCATGAGATTTGGTGTGAGAACACATGGAGGCAAGTCTCGCATGTAGTAGGAGCTCCATTGAGGATAGCTGACTGTGCACGTCTGGCGGCTTGAAAGCCCCTCTGGACAGAGTTTGGTACTGTGTGAAGCTGTCACAAATGTGACCTCTTTTGTCACAGAATTTCCCCCCAAGGTTATAAATATAAAGCATTCTTACAGAAAACCTGGCAAATGTGCAAAAGAGGAAAGAAAACCATTACTGTACCCAGAGGTCACCATTTCTGTGTTGAGACGCTTTCCGTCTGGTTGGCTTCCTGCACGTGTGACTGTGTATCTGTCATCTGTCCACATCTTTGTGGGTCCATAGGTGCATATAAACCTCTCAACGGTTACAGCGAAGAGACAGTGGGACATTCCAAGTTCAATTATGAGGGATTTGCTGCTCACCCACTGGGTGCCAGGTGGGGTCTGAGTGTGGGTGTGGAAGTGCAATGGAGGACCTGCCGTATGTAGAATTTCAAGTATTTTTTCATGTGATATTACATCATGACTATTTTCTCAGATCATTGTTTGTCTCCCCCCCCCGCCCCAGTGCTTTGTGTTTGCTGATTGAGTAAAACAGTTTCACTACAGCTTATAGAAAGTTTCACTCAATAGGCGTTGCTTCCCATCTTAGTATTTTAAGTAAACAGCACCAAGATGAGCTTTAAATGTTGACAAGCAGATGTGTTAGCCCAGCCCCAGAACTGGGGACAGAGACGGGGGTGACAGATTGGACCTCCTACCAAGGGTCTGGTTCTGGAGAAAGGGAGCATCTCACACAAAGCTGCACGGCTGTGGTCTCAGCTGGAGCTCGGCACTCATTTATCACTCCAGCTCCCCATCTGAAAGCTGGGACCATATCATGATGCGTGTTGAAATAGTTCTGCCAAATTTGCTCCATCATTAACTTTCCATCACTGTTAATTTTAGACAGGGCTCTTAATTCAAGTTTTTTGTCTTTGTCAAGTTGATGGAGATGGGTCTGTTTTCAGCCCGGCGTGATGGCTGGCGGCGGGGTACTTCTGCACCCAGGACAGTAGGGTGCCCTCCGCCGCAGCTGGTAATGACGTGCCAAGCTTGTGATTTAGCTACATTGGCTCGGGAGGTTTACACGTGGAGCTTGACTTGACAGGTCTGTTCTATGACAAGTGGCTCTGCTGAAGGGAGCATTGTGTCTGATGTACATAAGGTATAGTGCAGCCATATGCTCGGGTCCCAGCAGAATCCTCTGTGTCCCCGTCCTTCGGAGGGAGATGTGCTGACTTCACCCTGGAGAGAACGTCTTTACAAAGATTTTGAAAAAGAAGCTGTGTTGTCGTCTGTGTCCGGAAGTCCAACCTTGCCATCATTTTTTACTCTCCAACAAGTGACAAATATACCCCAGTTTTCATGACAAAGGGTATGCATGTATATGGTTTTCCCTCTACTTTGAACTAGAATTCCTTAGGCTACCCTGAAATATTTAAGAGAAGCCAGGGTCATGTTTATTTATTACAGGCGTATTTATATCAAATACAAATGCAAGGAGATGGGGACTCTTTGTGACCATGAAAGTAGAGGCAATTTGGTTGATGAGAATGATCTTGAATAAAGCCTCCTGTCTCAGTTCAGGTTTACTTGGTCGCTTCCCTCCTGGCTAATGTCTGTCGCTGTGGGGTTCTGTTAGGATCATTTAAAGCACCTTTTGGGGTGCCTCCCTCCCCACTGCTGGAGGATACCAGTGCGCCAGGCTTAGCTCACACCATTGCTCCCTCCGGGCACACAGCACCTTCAGATAGGCCTGGCTGCTGAGGATTGACCCAGGTCCGGCCAACCCGAGTGTGGGCTGGTTCTGTGACAGTCTCATAGGAAGGGTCACATGTCTCATCCTGCCCCCTTGTCTAGTGTAGACACAGACTAATTCTTGGCATTTTTAACTGCCCTCAGCTGAGACCAAGGCAGCAAAGGAGAGCCTCTTGGTCAAACCCCTTTTGAATTCTCCAGTAGCATACACAGCCCATCTTTGTCTGATTAAGTGTAATCTGTGTGGCAGCCACCGTCACTCAAACACAAGTGTGTGGTTTTCACAGAATCCTGGTGCCCCTTTGGCCCTGTGTCTGGGAGGGTAGCTGAGGATGCTGGGTCGGAGGGACAAATCCAAGAAAGGGCAGCTCTCCACGTGGACTAGCTGTGAAAATAAGGATTCTTTCAGGAATTGCATGCAGGCTGTGGTTTACCCCTTGCTCTGTCGGTCTGTACAAGGTTAGCAGGAGCTGGGTGACATGACCTCAGGCAGGGGAGTGGCTGTTGGGCTGCTGCTGGGTCTGCAGGGTGGCTGTAGGGAGCAGACGCGGCCTGTGTGGTCCCACCAGGCACAGCTGGGACTGACACAGGGAGACAGGTTCAGCTAAACATGCAGAGGGGCTATGGATGGTGGAGAGTGCCCCGTCATAGGAGCTATGCGAGCTAAAAACCTGCTGGGCTGGGGTGCTGCTGATTGAGTTGTGACATATGAATGAGACTGTGCCGTCCGCAGGTGACACTTGCATGGCATTAGGTGCCCCAGTGAGCATCCGTCTTACAGAGGACTCTTGGGCATTACTGGTGTCCCATTTTATAGATGGGCAGCTTGCCCAGCGGGCTGGCTAGACTAGGGCAGGACCTCCGCCCTGGCCCCCTTCCAGATCCTGAGGTCCTTGCACTCTTTTTGAGCTGGGGATATGTTGCTTCGTTTGTCAGATTTACACTAAGACTCCAGGAAAGTCTTGCGGTCTCTCAGACGATGGTGTGCTTAGAAAACATGGTGAGGACAGCTGTAGAAATCTGCTTTTTAGAAATCGCCAAATGTTATTTTAAGAGCTCTTTTCTTGAAGTACCTCACCTCTGATAATCACAGCATGACTGTGATGACGGGCCTCTTTCAGGGCCGGACCCTTCCCACTCTGCTGGCTGCACCCTGCCTTCTGGCCACCGGAGCCCTGCCTGCTGGGGACAGGCTTAGGAGACTGGGTACACCTCTCACAGGCCCCCAAAGATCTCTCTCAGCAGCCACTTCCAGAAAGGGTGCGAGCCTCCGAGAACGCTCAGGAAGCAGTTTCTGGAGACGTGACCAGGAGAATCCCCTCCAGAGCGCAGCCTCCTCAAGGCCAAGGCGGTCGTGGCTGCTTATGTGTTGGAAAGCCCAGATAAGGGCCTGCGCAGGCCACGGCCACCACGCTCAAAGACAGCTTAACACCCGCCCGGGAGCCGGGCCTTAACCTGAGCCCCACACAAGCCTGGCTCTATTTGAGGAGAATCACTGCCCATGTAGACGGATCTCGCCTGTGAGCCCCCAAGGCTTTTTGGCTTTACAGAAATAGCATCCACAGGGAGGGGCTGGGCTTTTGTTGTCAGCCTGGTTTTGTACAGAAGCTGGGGTTGCCGAGAGCATTCGGCAATCTCCCTGATGCTCCCTGTTATGTTGGAGCTGCGTTCGTGATGTAGTGAGCTCCCCATCACTGGATTCCTGAGTTGTGTTTGGGGCTTAGGGAGGAAGCGGAGGTGGGGAGTTCTGCATTCAGAGATGCTGGATATTTTCCAAAGTGTGGCTCTCCTGCAGCCAGGGAGGAGCCAGGATAAGAGGCCCCAGTGGCCCTGAGGGCCCTGGAGGGGTCACCAGTCTTGTTTCCTTCCTCTTCCATGCTGACAGTAATGGCTTGTCCGCTGGCTCGTCTTGGGCAGGCCGTGCGTGTGTGGTAGGAGGGAATGAAGGGTCTTTATCATGTTGTCTTCTGTGCAGCTTTCAGGCAAGCGATGCTAGCTATCCACTTGTGGAAATAATGTGAAGTGTTCTGTTGGAGTAAAAGAAGTGAATTGATTAAAAAAAGCCTTAAAAACGAAGCTCCTAATGGGTGAATCTGATACAGATGGCACAGGTGGGCCCGGAGTGATTGACACGGGCCTTCCTGAGCTGTTTGCCTTCTGACACTGGCAGTGTGGTCCCTGGTCCCATTCAAATGGGATGACCGTTGACCTGTGAGCCCAGCTGAGAGCGTCTGAAATGGGGACTTCCAGACAGACGTGTGGGCCACCAAGCTGGGAGATGAGTCCCCAGGGGAGCGGGCTGTGCCCAAGGCCGTGCGGCATCACAGGCCACCTTTCCCAGGAGGTGACATTGAAGGCACACCCAATGCAGCTGCACAAGTTCTGACCACAGCCACATGCAGCCTGAGGACCTACTGTGTGCCAGGTTCTGGGGAGGCAGGACAAGCAAGTCCTTGTGCTTCAGGAGGCTTCAGAGCAGAGGGGACAGACCCCAACTGTGAACCGTCAGAGGAGGCAAGGTGTGATACAGTCAGCAGTGGTGATGGGACAAGCCCCCTTCACTGCACCAGCACCTCCCCATCCCAGGCGTGTGGGGGCCAGGCTCAGAGCTGGCCGCTGAGGAGCCTCTGGGGGTAAACAGTGGAGGAATGAGGAGTTAGGGGCATAAGGTAGGAAGTGAGCCATGGCAAAGGACAGGAGTCATTGGGAAGATCTGAAATATGAGGGGCCCTGAAGGGTGGGTGATATCACTTGCGGGGTTGGGAGAGGAATTTTAGGGTAAGGAGTGGGGTGAGCCAGACCCTAAAGAGCCAGCACGGGGTTGGATGATGGGTATCTCGGTCTCCGGGCCTTGACTGCCAGTGAGGGGATCTGGGCAGCATGAGACACCATGGTGCTTGTGCTGGGGGTGGGTGTCATCACCCTCGTGTCTTTATGTGGCATGACCATAGGCTGTGAAGTGCGTTCCCAAGTGACATTTCCAGGCTGAATCCAGACTGAATGGCCGGCCTAGTGAGGCCCAGAGACCCGGCCCACCAGAGGGGCCCCAAGCCTGGCAGTTTCCCTTGGGGTGAGCTCTGGGTAGATTTCTTCCTGCCTTGTCAGGGATGGGAAGGGCTTATCGGTCCCATAGACTGGTTGGGTCCCCGCCTGGTCTGTAAACCCTGAAATGGGGTGGACAGTTCTGCTAGTGTGCTTATACATTAGTGGGTTTCCTGGGATTCTTTACAGGGTCCCTCCCAGAGGGAATGTCAGAGTCAGCGTTCTGAGGGAGGGGAGGGGGTATTGTGACCCCTCTGTGTTGGAGAAGAGCATGCAAGGGGAGCTCTCGGGGGTCAGGCTGCAGGTCTGGCATGCAGGGGGGCAAGTGCTGCCAGGCTGAGGCAGGGGAGTGGGGGCTGGACTGTAGTGGGCTGGTTGGGGAGGCCACGGGGCTGTGTCTCCTGCAGACTCAGGGCTCCATGCCAGGGCCCCCAGGACATTCAGGCATCCACAAAAATGTTTTAATTTCCTTTAGAATCAGAAGAAGAAAAGTAAATTTTTAGGTCAAGGAAATGTTTTGATATATAATACGAATGTATTCTTTTTTATACAAGTGCAGCCATAAAATATAATTGTCAATATTTTTTTTTTTTATGGAGGAAGTAGCCCATGAAAAGCCAAAGTGCCTCGGGCCCCCAGAAGTCATCTTGCACCCCAGATGGCTAAGAGGGGCGGATTCCAGAAACAGGGCCTGGCTTTCATTGTTGGTCTCTCCCACTGGCTTTCTCGAGAAGATAAATTAGTCTTTGCAGAGCTCAGATGGGCCCCAAGTGGCTTCTCTCCAGGCTGGTATCTGGCCCACCAGGCCCCCTGCTTTCCTGAGAAATGGACCTTTCGGGGACCAGCCTGTCTGGACTCCTTAAAGCCACAGGACATTTTCAGGGGCTGCTGTGGCCAAAATCTCGGCCCTGCCAGTTGGATGCAGCCAAGGGTTCGCCTCTCACCACCTGCATTTCCTTTGTTCTGGGCGCCTCTGTTCTGACGTGACAGCAGCATTTGCTAAGAGAAATTCTTGGAAGTGAAGAACATATGGTCCTCTGGCTGGGGACGGGCAGGGAGGAGGGGCAGGGTGTTGGAGCCTCGCAGGAGGGATTTCTGTTTTAAAAACAGGACCAGCAGTTTCCACCGTCCTGCAGGAGACACCCCGGGGCACGTTCAGTGTGGAGAGAAGATGCACTCACGTGACGGTGTTTCCAGTCAACTTTATGTGGCCACAGACAGGTCTGAGACATGCCAGCTCTTCTGGGTAGACACGCGAGTACCTGTTCCGAAGGGCAACAGCAAAAACGAATGAACGAAGGAAGGAAGGCAGGAAGGCAGGAAGGCAGGCAGGAAGGAAGGCAGGCAGGAAGGAAGGAATAAGAATCTTGCAATTTCACTAATAGTTTTCCCTACGGTGACTTAGGAGTGACAGGTGGGGTAAAGTCCAATCGGGTTGTTAGAAATGGAGAGTAAATCGTATTTTCAAAGCACAGCCACGGTGGGAAAATCTACCAGGACTCATCTATTAACATACACATCATCCCTTAAACGGCTTAGATGTAAAATGCCGATTTTCCACAGAGGGGTAACGTTCTCCATTTATTTTCTGCTGACTGATTTTGATTTATAGGAATCTTTTTGAAGCTTACTTCTCAAGACCCTTTTTTTTAAGCATTAGGCTTGGCGCCTGTGAAGGGTTGCCTGATTGATGCGGGCTGGGCTCTCACCTGCTGGCCGGGCGGGCACGGCCGGGATGGGGCCAGGGCTCTGGGAGGCGGGAGCCCGGCTGCCCCTGGGAGACTCCCCGTTCCTCTTCCCATCTGGGGCAGTGGGAATCAGGCACCTCCCACCCCGCCGTGGGGTTCCCAGCGGGGTCACCTCCAGCAGGCTGAGCCTCTTTGTCCTCATCTGCAGAATGGGTGCGTGCCCGGACCAGCGTCCTCCTCGGGCCGCCGTAACAAGTCACCGCAAACTGAGTGGTTGAATGGCGGAAATGTATCACCTCCCAGCTCCGGAGGCTGAAGTCCGGGAGGTGTGGGAAGGCTGGTTCCCTCTAAGGGCCCAGCGGGGAATGGTCGCCACGTCTCTCCCAGCGTCTAGTGGCTTCAGGCATTCCTTGGCCATGGTCGGGCGTCTTCTCCCCGCGTCCCCACATTGCCTTCCTTCAGTGTGTGTGTCTGTGTCCAAACTTCCTTTTTGGTGAGGACACTGGTCATATTGGATTAGGAGCCCCCCACCCCGGTGACCTCTGATATTTCTCTATTTCTAAATAAGGTCACACTTCCAGGTGTCAGGGGTCAGGCCTCCGGCCTCTTCTGGCAGGATGTGATTTGACCTACACCAAAGAGGAAGACAGGTGGTCCCCGCTGAGGAGCCAGAGCGGAGGAAGCAGCTGGGTGGTGAGCCCCAAGGTGGGCTCCGAGGTGCTCCCAGAGCTGGGCCTGGGGAGGACACCTCATTCAGCCCCCTGCCCCCCCAATCCAGAGCTGCTTCTCCATCCATCCCACGTGGGGACTGGAGACACGGACGGACACCTGTGGCCCTTCCCCCAGGAGGCTGCTGTCTGGGGGGAAAGGACAGGAAAGGCCAATGAGCCACACTTGTGGGAGATCCAATGTGTGCGCTTCCTGGGGCAGTTGCAGCAAAGCACCCCAGACTGGCGATCAAAGCCAAGGGGTTTTCCTCTTCCAGCTCTGGGGCCAGGAGTCCCGGATCAGGGGTCGCAGGCAGGGCGTGTTCCCTCCCAGGCCTCTCGCTCGGTGTCTGGGAATTTGCAGGTGATCCTGGCAGTCCTGGACTTGGAGAAACATCACCCGTGTCTCTGCCTCGGTCTTCATGTGGCCTCCTCCCCAAGGACCATCTCTTCTTTGCTTTGTAAGGACACTTACAAAGGATTTAAGGCCACTCCAGGAGATCTCATCTTGAGATTTTTTTTTTAAAGATTTATTTATTTATTTTGAGAGAGAGCAAGAGGAGGGGCAGAGAGAGAAAGAGGGGGAAGCAGACTCCCCGACACGGGGCTTAATCCCAGGACCTGGAGATCATGACCTGAGCCAAAACTAAGAGTCAGATGCTTAGCCAATTGAGCCACCCAGGGGTCCCTCGTCTCGAGACTTTTTTTTTTTTTTTCGTCTCGAGACTTTTAATTACATCCTCAAAGTCCCCTTCCCCACATAAGGTCACATTCAGTGGCTCCAGGTGAACATCTATTGGGGGGTGGCATTCAATTCACCATGTCCAGGGTCTGTGGGCACCAGCCTTGACTGGAGGTGGGCAGAGGGTTCTGGAAGTCTTTCCAGACATGCCTGAGGGGCGCCCCTCTAGAAGTACAGATGTGCCTGATGAGGAGGGGCAGGGGGTACCAAGGATGGCAGGGGTACAAGCTGATGGCTGGTGGGCCTTTGGAGTGGAGGGAGAGCCGGGGGAGGTGGAGAGCACAGGTGCAGAGTGGGTGGGGCCTGCTCAAGGTACGCAGCTGTCCATCATGCCTGGTGGGCGTGACCTAACCTGCCCCACTCATTCCTTCCTGCCTGTATGGGTGCGGAGGTGAGGATGGCGCCCTGGCCCTCACTCAGGACACCCCTGGGAGTTGGTCAGTTTGCGTGGTCGTTCTGAAACCTGAGAATAAATCATTCTTAATGTGGCGTTTGGGTTGACGAGGGCTCTCAGAGGAGTGGTGACAGACGGCCAGGCTGAGGTCTGAAACTGGAACTGTAAAACAGCCTGTGCCAAGTCTGATGGAAGGCCTCATGGGGCCCTTGAGGGTCACATGGAGTGAGCTCACGGCAGGGGAGGGGCTGCTGCACTCTGGCCCGGCCCAGGACCCGCCAAGGCCAAGGCAGCCTGCTGCTGGCCCATTGTGGGAGAGGAAGCTTCCGGCTCTTCTGGGAGCCAGAGCTGGACGGGTGTGCTGTCCCCTGTCCCCACGCTGCCATGCTAAACTGGGATGCACAGGGTGAAGGCCTTCCTTCTATAGGCTGGTCTCCAGGCCCAGCCCTGCCATGTCTGAGCTGTGTGACCTGGGGCACAGAACCTCCCTCTGTGTCTCAGCATCCTCATCTGCAAAATGGGGATGGGCTGGTTCCCAGTGACCAGGGCTGTGGGGAGGGTTGCAGGAGGTCATGTCCATAAATCACTTAGCGCTGGGCCAGGACAGAGTGATCCAGTGCTATTGTCACGAATGGTGGTGATGAAGAGGAGATTTTCATGGTCCAGGCACGCAGGTGACACAGAACTGAGCCTCAAAGCCATACCTTCCAGGGGAGGCCAAGGCTAGCTGTGTGAAGGAATGGGGCTTCGGCAACACATCTCTGCAGGCGTCTATACTCCTGCTGCTCTGGGTAACGGGACCCACCAGTGTGGACACTACAGGGATGAAGAGAATGCCCCTGGCCCTTCCCCACGGACACTGCATCTTATTGGCCTCTCCCAGGGAGAGGGCCATGGTCCCTAGTGGGCAGGGTCATGTGTTCAAGCCTGTGGCTCATGTGAGATGTTTTTCTTGCTTTTGTTCTCTTTTGGTTCTTACATTCCTGTCCATTTCTGGTCCTCACGTGCTGGGGACACTGGGCAGGGCCTCCCATCGTGTGGAGGGAGCCCCCCCATTGCGGCCGTCCTTGCGGGTATGTGATGGGTCTTGGTCTCTGTCCACAGGGCTGGCTGGGGCGGGGGCTTGAGTGTGGCTGCAGGCCCAGCCGTGTCTCTGGGGCCTCTTTGTGAGGCATGTCCAAGGTCCTGAGGGAAGGTGAGGCTTTGCTTTGTTTTCTCTTGTTTGCATTGGGGAGATGTGCCTCTCAAGTCTCTCTTATTATAACATGTCATTTTAAAATAACAGCACAGAGTTACAGAAATAGTGCAGAGACCTGGGTGTAACCTACCACCACCATGGAGCCGGAGCCAGGACCCTGGCACAGACCCCCTTGTGGAGAACGCTCCGTTTGGGCTAAAGCTGGCGCTTGTGTCTACAACGACCTGCCTGCCTTGCTTGCCCATCTCCTTCATGTACATTCTCCTCCATTCCTCCTGGAAGGGAGGGTTTCAAGTGTCCTTGCACCCCAGACCCTCATCAGAAGCCCTCCTTCCCTCTCCCCAGGCCACCAGGGTGCTATCCTGGGACCCCCTCATTGTCTGGCCAGAGCTTCTGCAGTGGGGACCTTTCTAGAGTGGCCTCATGCCTTCTGCTTTTAGAAGACATCTTCCTTCCCTGACCCTCCCAGACCCTCCCCTGCTCCCAGTGACAGTAGCTGCTCTCTTCCGACTTTCCTAGGCATGTGGGAGGCAGGGAGTGGGTTGTGGGGTCACCAGCAGTGAGATGGAACCAGATCCAACTCCAAGCTTGCCGGGTAGACCCTGGCCTCTGTCCTAAACTGGGCAGCTGCAGGGCCCTGGCCGCCCAGGCGAACAACCGGTGTGGTCCAGGCTCCGTGGAAGAAAGGGGTCCTGTCAGGGCCCAGGTGACTCAGAGCAAGACATGGCATCACTGAGGGCAGCTAGGCCTCTCACCCTGGTCGTGAAGGGGGCACTGGACAGTCATTTGTCAGGCCTCCCTCAGCATCAGGCAAGGTGCCAGGCCCTTTGGACATGGTAGCCCACTTAGGATCCTAGCCTCTCAGGGATGTGTGGCCATTGGAGACAGGGAGGTGACACGAGAGCAAAAGGGGGATGCCACACAGTGTGTAAAGAATCACACTCAGGCTGGACCAGCTCCAAGGATGGGTGCCTTCCCCTGCAATGGGCCTCATCCTGGAGCTGGGCATCGGGGCGCAGCAGGTGGTGAGGGGAGGGGGCCGAGCCCGAAAGATACCACGCTTGAGCTCATGCCTGGTGTGGGAAAAGTGTGTGTAATCAAACACTGGCAGCTTAGTCTGGAGACATCCTGGAGGATGGTGGCACCCTCTGAGTGGTAGAGAGGAGAGAAAGGAGGAGGAGGAAGGAGCAAGGGGTGGGCAGATGTGCCTGAGGTGGTGAGTCGGGAGGTTGAACAAAAGCTCCCCCGGGCACTTCAGTACCCGTGGTGGCACCTCACCTAGACCGCCTCTGGTGCATTGCTAACAAAGTTCTACCCAAACCACCCCCCTAACCTGGAGTGCTGTGCTCGCCATGGACACCCCACGCTCATTCATCTCAGTCCAGCTCTGCAAAGCCTGCAGCATCATCCCCGTGTCAGAGGAGCCCGAGCTGCCTGGGGGCCACACCGAGGAACACACAACTCATATGCTGTAGAGCCTGGATCCAGATGAGACCCTCGGGGCTCCAGGAATGTAGTGGTCTCGGTGAAGTCCTCCAGGATCCACAGAGGAGCCCGGAGCCAGGGGGCTGGGATGCTGCCTCATCAGGAGGACCCCGGCTCTCTGCTCTGCAGGAGATTCTGTGGGAGGGCGATGCCTCACACTAGCAGCCACTTTGATGAGTAGACACATCTGGGAGTAAGGACCTTAGGGAGGTCTTGGGGTCCATGGGGATCCTGCCAGCTTAGAGAACCGTGGAGGCCTCATGGAGTGGAGGGAGCAGGGGTGAGGATCCTGGGGTAGGGTGGTGAGCATGAATGAGGGGGGTTCTGGCAGCCCAAGCCAGCAGCCTGTGGTGTCTGCAGGGAGGCATTGGGATTGACCAAGGCCTGGCCCTGGAAGAACCAGCACCTGCCATGGGGCTTTCTGAGCCAAGCAGATTCCCACCCCTCCCCCAGGCAGTCTCTGGCAGAGAGAAACAGGGTTCCTCACCCTGGTAGATAAGTGCAGAACTTATTTCCTTAAATGGAATAGATTTCTTCATAGAGGAGGCCTCTTGGGTGAAGGGAGCGGAGCCCTACTGCCTTCCTGGGGCTCTGGGGATGAGGGCCAGCCCTGCCTGCTGGTTAAAGGGGAAGGCCAGCAGGCTTGGTCAGCAGGAAGCCCTCTTCTCTTTTGTTCAGCCTAGAGAGAGCTCCACAGGGTGCTGTTCTAGAAAGATCTGCAGTCTTGGCCTCAGACCAGCCTGTCTGCTTCCAGCTCTGCTGTCTTAGGTGCACCCTCGGGGTAGCACTGCCGCCATTCCCACCTCTGTTGCTAACCTGGGCAGTGGGGATGATGGTACTGACCTGCAAGGCTGTAGGGAGAAGCAAAGGATGGGAATGTATGCTGTGCTGTGTCTGCTTTTGTAGGGCCGAGGTGGTGGGGGTGTCCGATGCCCTTCCCCTGCATTGAAGGCCCTTCCTCTGCATCAGGGCTCACAGCCTGGTCCGGTCAGGGTGACCCTGCCTGAGTGCATTGTCACCTGGTGCAACACCTCCTGTGTCCCTCCACAGCCCAGCCACCGCTGCCTCAGGATTGCGTTTCTCCAGTGGCCTTCAGTGGACATTTATTGAATGCCAACTGAATGCATTCATCAGGGTCTAGTCTTCGACTGGCACGTGGGTGCCAGTTCCACCAGCATGAACATGAGCGTCTTTTTCATGTCTGGATGGCAGGAGGGAGAAGGTCCCCTCTTGGAGCTCATGCACGTGGTGAATGTGGGATGACGACGGCACAGCAGAGCGTGTGTGTGGACACAGTGCGCGCATGCGCCCGAGATGTGAACACCCAGTAGGTGACAAAGTTCAGTGTCAGCAGCAGCCCATGGCCTCCAGCTAGAGCTACCTTGCCTTCCTGCGGCCCCTCCACCACCGAAAGTGGCCACGGTTCCATCCGGCGCATTGTTGTGCAGCTTCAAGTGAACTCGGCTACAGATCCTATCCTCTCTCATGTTTCTCAGTTGAGATAAAATTCGAGTAATGTAAAATTCACCGTGTTAACCTTTTTGAAGTGTACAGGAATCCAGTGGCTTGTTCACACAGCGGGGGTGGGGGGCACTGTGCTCTTTTTCCCATGGCCCCCATAACTGAGCACATGGTGCTGGGGACCTGTCCAAGTCGTCAGGGGTGCATCCTCCCTCTTTGGTACGGCTGCACGGTGCTCCCAAGGGTGGCTGGTTGCAGGCTGTTTATCCTGGTCTCTCGGCAGACGTGCCACTTATTTCCGGGCTCTATTACGGTGTCATAGGAAACGACTTTGGACATCCATCACTCCATATGCACAAGGACCTCTATAGAATAGCTCCCCGGGAGTGGCATCGCTGGGCCAGGGTGTCAACAGACTGTGGTTTTGTTAGCTGTTGGGCATTGGCTTCACTGTGGGTGTATCTCCATACCCTCACCAGGAGTGTGCCTAAGGTCCTGGAAGGAGGCTCCTTCTGGAGCTCCTTCTGCTGGTCGTTCTATATGCCCAGCACTGGCATCCTTCCAGGTACAGGTAGAGTGACACCAGGGCCCTCTGGGGCTTGTCTGGTGGGAGGTCTTTTCACGACATGCCCTCCTCCAAGAACAGTCCAGCTGTTGGACTGTTGGGTGTGAAATCTGCTGAGGCCTCCCTCCGTCATCCCCCAGGGCAGGTGAGGATGCTGGGGCTCAGGGCAGGGAAGCTGCCTTTGGGCCTCACACGAGGGCTGGCCAGCAAGCTGCCATCTCATGGATGTGCCCTGGCCACCAGCCCCGGGAGCCTCCAGGAGGGAGGCCATCCTGATGTCCCTTACCTTCCCTCACCACCCGTTATAAATCAGCCTCCTGGTCCGGCGTGGGATGTTTGTGTGGCCGCCGAGCCTGTGCCGAGAGTCACGTCCCACCTATGGGGCCAAGTCACAGGCCTCATTCCCTGTAATTCGCCTGTGTCCTGTCCCTCTGGGGCCTGGGGTGGGGACAGGGCATCTCCTGAGAACAGGTGCAGCTGCAGAGCTCTTACGCTTGCAGAAGACAAACTGGTCCATTTCCCTGATCGCTGTATTTGGGTCATTTCTCTTTCAAGGAATGGAATAAAAGTGATTCCCTCTAAAGAGTTTGGTAATCAGCCCTCCCCGCACCGCGCCCCATCCCCCCGCCCCAGGATCACAACTGACCGTTTTTAGAGCTTTTTGATGCCCATTCTCCGCTGCACCTTTGCCTCCCAGTGAGCTTGGGAGGGATGGAGCGGGGAGTGAACCGAGGACTTGCCCAAGCAGTGGGACGTGACTGGTGGGAGGGCGGTGCAGGTGAAACCAGCGGCCCAGGAAGAGGCCGTGGCTTCTCGGAGAGTCTCATCTTTTTCTGGAGCAGGACATCAGGTGCAGGGGCTGGATCAGGCCCTCACAGAGGCACACGCAGGATGGGGCCTTGGCTCCCAGATCCGGATGGAATGTATCCCTTTATGTGCATGCGTGTTCCCATCTCTCCGACACGTAGTATGCGAAGGTCCCCCAGCGTGGGTGGCCTTCCACCCCTTCTGTGCGTGAACGTGTGTTTCCGGACTGTGAAACACATCTTGGCGGTGCTCTTCTGAGCATCCTGGAAGCCTGAGTGTGGAGAGAATGTCATCATCGACAGGCCCAAGGGACAGTGGGTGCCTGTGGCTACTGGGACCCTGGCTGCTGCTTCTCTGTGGATCCTCGTGCCCGCCACAGCAAGCGATAAGACCATTTGTTGAATGAATACTCAACGTCACCATAAAACATCTTATTTTCTGCCTTGTTCATTGGCCTCCATTTTCTCTTCCTAATACTTGATGCCTCATGTATTTTACATGATGCCATGTGGAAGTGCCAGCTGTGTGACCTTGGGGCCATTGTTTTATGGCACTGTTCCTCTGTGTGTTCGTCCGTGTAATTGGGACAGTTGGTGCGTGGTAGCAGACCCTGACCTTCCCATCCTTAGCATCCCTCCTGTGCATCGTGGAGACCAGGGATGGGGGTCCACAGGTGCCCTGGTCTGGAGTCCTCCCCTCTCTGGGCCTCAGTCCTAGGTGGGCTCCTAAGCCCATGCATTCTGGTGTTCTGAGGGGACAAGATGTTGTGCATGGTCTAGCATCAACTTCCACACCTGCGAAAGTGGACAGGTGAGGTGGGGAAGGGAGAGGCCACACCAGGACTCATTCCTGGCTCTTTGGAGCTGGTCTGTTGCTGATTAATCACTGAGCAGTTATTTATCAGACCCTCACTATGTGCTGGCACTTGGCTAGGCTCGGGAAAATGTGCCTATAGAGGCGGACTTGGTTCCTGCCCTCTTGGAGCTCATAGCCTGGGGTGGCTGGGGAGGCTTCAGGAGGAAGGGGTTTTAAGAAAGAGCAAGAGGGAGGCAGAGCAGAAGGGCAGAAAGTGGTAATTCCAGGAACCAGCATGTGCAAAAGCCCTGGGGTGACTGAGAGTCATGGCGGTGAGTGTGTGTCTGAAGTTGGCATGTGTTTGTTGTTGGTCAACAGGAGACAGGTCAACTGCGTGAGGATGGAGAGGATGGGGCTGTCCTGAGTGATAGGAGGAGATACAGCTCCTGATGGGGGTGAATAGATGCAGACCCAGGCCTTTCTGGGGACAAGGATATGCCAGTGTGGCTTCTTAAACATTAATGTTAGAACACAGATTCTGAGCCAGCAGGTCTGGGGTGGGGCCTCACCCAGCTTCTGCATTTCTAGGCGCTCCAGGGAAATGTGCGTGGTTGGTTGCAGACCCCACTATAAGCAGCAGGGACCTCGGCTCACCCTGTCACGGGCCAGCCCTGTCCTGACTGGCCTGGGGGACATCAGTGTGCAGGGGGCCTCCTGGGGCCTCACGGGCCTGACCCTCATGGATCCCCTCTGCATTTCCCCTGTTTCTGATGGGAAGTCCATTTTCAGAGTTCACCATAGAGCCCAAACGCTTGCTGCCGCTGTGTATATGAGTGTGTGCAGTGTGCTCATTGATTGACAGTTGGATTGAGCCTGAGTATTTAATACTTTTTTGGGATTATTCTTGAGCCCTTGGAAGGCACAGGACTCAGTGATCCACCCACACAAGGGACTCGTGTCTCCACTCATGACCACATGACCAAGTGGAGCCTGGCTGCCTGCTGACCACGGGCAGAGACCTGGCATTTCATAGGAGGCCCCAGAACCTCAATCGGAGCCGCTGTTGTAAGCCCCCCCCCCGCCCCCAGGATACAGAAATAGCTGACCTAGAAACGTGCCGTAGCAGCTCACGGAGAGAGGGCCTAGGCCCCAGGGTATCTGTGCTCTGATTTCTGGCCTAAGCCCGAGTGGGTGGACAATCACCCTTCCAGCAGACTTGTGAGGTCCTACCTGAGTCCACTCTGATTCACAGATAGGGAAACCGAGACTCAGGCAGCCAGGGTCGTCCCCACGGACTGCACCCTCTGTTCTGTTTGATTTCGTAAGAGAGGTGGTGCCACCAGGGCACCTAGTGAGGACAGATGCCGTTTGCAGGTGGAGATGTTCATTATCATGCCGTTGGCCTCCAGCAACCCTGGGCACCAAGACTCCCCTGAGCGAGCCTCCTCTCAGACTGGCAGGTCTGCTGATGCCACTTAAGGGTCCTCTGCCGGTTGATGTGATTTCCTCCAACCGCAGGGCTGTTTCCATGAGCCTCTTGCAGGATCTTGGAGGACAGACCCGGTGCCTTGTTTCTAAGTGGTTTGTATAGGCTCTTTGCTGAGCAGAGGAGTGAAGGGCACGTTGGATGTCCCAGGGGCAGCGACGTACCATTGGGGGTTGGAATTGACTTGTGGCATGGGCAGGTGGGCAGGAGGCAGGCTGGTGGTGGTCGAGGCGGAGGCCCTGCTACCCGCAGAGGGTCTCTGCATGAGTCAGGGGAGAGAGCCCTGGGCTGCCTCTCCACGGAGGAGCAGGCTGGTGGGGCCCACGGCTCCTGTCCCTGGAAGCCACCCCAGGGCCTTGGATAAGGATCTCTGGGGACTAGGCCTGTCCTTGTGAACATCCTTCCTTTTTTCGAATGTGTTTCTCCATTTCTAAAGGCGGGTGTTGGATGAAGCCATCCTAAGTTCCCATGGGCTCCTTCCAGCCCCCGACCTTGGCCTGTCCTCCTGCTTCCCTATCCAGGGAGATGAGATTTAACGGGCTCAGTAGAACTGGGTGTCCTGCAGACACTCTCTCCAGCACCTCGAGAGGCAAGAGGGGGGCTCTGACTGGGGAATGTCAGGCCCAGCTACGCTCTTCATAGGGTCCGATGCATCATGAAAACATAGGGCCCCCTTGTTTAAACATTTTTAGGAATTTCAAGATAGGGACAGCAGAGCATTAAATCAAGCGCAGGCTGTCCTGAGTCGGTGGGGGGGGGGGGGGAACGGGGGGCTGCTCAGGTCACACACCAGCCCCCTGTCCCTGGTTGCTTGCGTCATGCAGCAGTTGGGGACATCTCATATGTGCTCTCCCTGGGAGGGGAGTGGGCTCACCCCACCAGAGTCCTGGAGCTTCCTCTCCTGAAGGTTGGACAGGCATCTCTGTGAATGAGCTGTGGGCCCCAAGAATGGGGTGTGTTCTTTCCCCTCGGGCAGTGTTTGCAGGCATCAGAGGGCGAGGGTGGTCCAGACAGGGGGGCTCTGAGGGTTCCGGCAGCTGGGGTAGCAGGGGTTGGCTGCGATTGGCTGTGGCGACGGCCTGAAGGACAGATACCGTCTCCTCCCTGGATCTGCGTCTGGGCAGGGATATTCATTCACTCCCTGGACGAGTACTAGTGAACTATTGCTCTGCGCTGAGCCCTGGGAATCTAGGGTGGAGCAAAGCAGACCACGTCCCCTCCTTGAAGGAGCCCACAGCCCAGCAGCCTCAGGATGAGCAGGTCTGGGGAGTCCAGAGACCTTGGCTTCTCTCCTGGGGTCACGGTTGGCTGGACCTAAGTGACACTGCCTCCAGGGCGTTGGGACAGCGCCCCCATCGTGATCCCACCCACCTCTAGGGCCTGGGGGGCTGGAAGTAAGAAGAGGAGGTGCAGGGGTGCCGTGGGACCTTGGGACCCATCCCCCCTCTGCAGGGGTGGTTCCCTATCCTTGTTCTCTCCCTGGACGTTCCTGACTCTCTGGAAGGAGTCGTGTGGACGGTGGGTGCAGGCAGCCTCTAGGTGGGAGGAAACTGCTGGCGACGGCCAGGACACAGAAGCCCCACCCAACTCCCGTTCCAGATTTTTCTCCCACCCGGATCAAAGCGCCCCAGCACTTGCAGTAACATGCCAACCGCTGGAAAAGCGTTCCTGGGATATTTCATTTCCAAAGCTGTGAGCTGAGGATCCCCAGAAGGGCAGGCCGTACTTTTTAGTTCTTTGAAACAACTTTCAAAAAGTAATGAAAACGTGGGGCCCTTGTTCAAACACTTGTGAGAATTTCAGCACCGTGTCAGCGGCGCAGATGGTGGAGCCCGGCCTCAGCCTGGCGGCTCGGAGCCCGGGCCCAGGACGCGTTCCCCGGGCTCCCACGGCCGCCGGCTGGGAGCTTGCAGGCCCTGTTCTCCCTCACGCAGTGCTGGTGCTCACTCTGCTTTAGTTCCTTTCTCTGTCGTGGGGATGATGACAGGAGCTGCCCCGTGGGTCCCAGGTGTAAAGAAGGTTGATGTGGGTGAACTGAATCACCTGGTGCAGCACGTGGGTCGGGGACAGAGCTGACACCAGTGCATGTGAGCGAGAGCGTGGCCCCTTCTGGGTCGCTGCTGTCTCCGGCATCCTGGCCGTCACGGAGGGAGCTGGGTATCGCTTCCTCGCTCTGTAGGGTGGGGAACGGAGGTACGCTGGGCTTGGAGGGGCCAGCCCCAAAGCAGAGGGCTCCTTCTGTGGCCAGCTGCAGAGTTAAGGGTGCCTGCTGGGCTCCCCCAGGGCTGACCCGTCTCGGGTGGCTCCTTGTCTGAGCTCCGGGCAAGGACGGCCCCGGTCCCTGGCCTCTGGAGCCCAAACTCATTCAGCTTCATGGGTTAAGGTCGTACCAGCAGAGTGATTCTGTCCCCTTGCACAAAGAGTGGGCAACAGTGTGTACTCGTGTTGGCAGAGAGTGGCTTGCAAGTGGATGGCCAGAGCAGGGGGCCAGGGTCCTGGCTTGGGGCACACACCTCTCCTGGCTTCATTGCCCTGGTCACGTTAGACCGCAGGAGCTGTGCCTGGCACTGTTCCTTCCCGCAAAGGGCTTGTTATCAAGTGATAGAAACAGGCCTCACGAGTGGTGCCAGAGGGGAGACCGCAGGGTCTGGGGAAGTGTGGGGGGCACTGAACCAGGGGAGGGACCTGGGAGGCTTCCTGGAAGTGATGCCAGTTAGACTAAGGTCTGAGAATCGCTTAGAATTATCCAAGGAATCAAGGATTGTGGCGGGAAGAGGATCCCAAGATGAGGAACAGCTTGTGCAAAGGCCCTGTGGAGTCGGTGTTCAGAGTGACTGGGATGGGCATGAGTGGAGAGCCCTGCCCAGAAGGGGATGGGAGGGGCACTGGTCCTACTGGGAGATGGACCACAGGGCAGAGAGAGTTCCAGCAGCAGAAGCCCCTGGACAAGGAGCTCAGCCCGCAGGAGGACCCGAGTACCACGTGAGGGGGTGAGCTCCCCACCCCTCGAGGTGTGTGGGCAAGGCTCAGACAGCTGGGGCTTGCTAAGGATGTTGGGTGGAGGATTTCACCCTGGATGGGCTGGATGAAACAGCCTTTGAGGTCCCTTCCAGCTGTCACACTCTGGCTCCTCGAAATCCCCTCTGGGAGCGGCGAGACTATAAAATATAAATCAATAGGTTAAAAATACGCTTGTCTCCTGCACGTCCAGGCCCTGTCACTCCGCCTGTCTCCCTCGGCCTTCAGAGGATTCCTGCGCGGCTCGGGCAGCCCGAGAGCTGGCAGGAGAAAATTGCTTTGTTCCCGAGCAAGGCGGGGCCCTCGCGCCTCCGCGGACAGGGAGGCCTTGGGTTTGTTTTTGATCATCGCTGCCTCCTGCACGCATGCTGTCCGGTCCCGGTGGCGTCCCCTCCTCCTGCCTTCCCTGGTGATCACAGCGCCAGGGGGATCAGCCAGGCCAGGCCAGGGGGCTGGGGGGCAGCTGCGCCCCCAAGACCGAGAGTGGAGGAGGTTGTGCTGTCGGCAAGAGACCAAACTCAGGGACAGCCAGTGTGGTGACCCCAGATTAGCCAGGCTCAGGGCTCTGCTGGGAGCAAGGGGGTGTTCCCCGGTTACCTCCCGGGGTTCCCATGGCAACGGGAGTGTTAGTAGCTGCTAATAGGGATTGGCAGCAGTGAAATGAAATTTGATGTTCAGGGAAAATGCATTGGCTTGTGAAGTAATTGGGGAGAAGGCGTTTTTTCCCGCTGGGCAGGCAAATCCTCATGTCCTTTCTGTGCATTGGGAGAACTTTTGGGTGCTCTTGAACACATTTATTTTCATTAGTAGGAACAGATTTCTGCAGGGGCGTGAGATGAAACAGGCTTTGTTAGCGTGAGGCCTGGGGCGTGTGCCGAGGATGGGGTGCGGGTATCCAGCTGTCCTCGGCCCTACCAGGCCCCGCTGTCACGGGCTGGGCCTCAGCTTGGTCTCCCCGACCCCGTCTTCAGAAGCCTCATCAGATGCATTCTCTGCCCAGCCTGGGGCCACCCCTCGGCTGTCCCTTTGGCCACAGTTTGTGATGGCCCAGAGCTGGGTTTGAATGTTTCATTCTGAGGGGTGGCTACCGGATGGACCTGGCTGGATTGGGATGTTCCCAAAGTCACCGTAAAGAGTGGAGTGGGGTTTCAGAGCAGACACAAGTCTTGTGTCTATAGGCGCTCTGCTGCAGGGAGGCTGGAGCCCCCTCCCTGGCCCCCAGGGAGGCCTACAGAAAGACCCGGCCAGCTGATGCTCTACATGACACCCCAAATCCTGAGGGCGGCAGTGGCAGCGTCATCATATCCCTCTCTCAGAGCCTTGAAACTCACTGATTTCTCTTTTTCTGTCGCTACCACAGGTGATCTTGATCCTGACGAAGTATTACCATGCAGACATGGG
Source organism: Vulpes lagopus (assembly GCF_018345385.1). Classification (NCBI taxonomy): domain Eukaryota; kingdom Metazoa; phylum Chordata; class Mammalia; order Carnivora; family Canidae; genus Vulpes; species Vulpes lagopus. The sequence goes on from NC_054827.1 coordinate 119,660,899, forward strand.
GAAAGTTCTGGAAAGTTCTCTGTGGCGGTAAGTCACCCTGAACGTGGGTTTTTTTCTCCTTATGCACCCATATGTCTCCCAGGGCTGAGGGCCGAGACTCCCTCTCCCCACTCAGCAACACCCAGTTGGAGCACCCCTGTGAGTTGACATTCTTACAACTTCCCTTTGGCTACAAAATGCGTGTCGGAGACATGGAGCGTGATCAAGGATTTCATCAGTGGGCACACACACAGCTCCGGAGAAGAGACTGCCCTTCAGAAAGCTTCTTGGCCTTCTTTTCTTTCTGGTTTTCCTGCCCTCTTCCTTTTCTCCTCCCCAGAGGAAGAGGGTTTGCATTGAGAATTCAGGTCAGCACACAAATGCCCTTGCGCGCATGCCCCGGACTTCAGACACAGCTCCTGGGGTCCACCAAATACGCCAATTCCCCTCATTGTCCAGATGTGTCTCTTTCTTCCTGGCTCAGATGCAGAGCTTGGTAAATAAATAACCCACTGGTGATGGGGGGCTCTCTTTCTTTGTGAGATGTGAATTCAGCCCAAGGACATGAAGTAGCCCCTGTGATGTCTTAAATGAGGTGGGAGAGAAGTTTTGGAGAAATCATTTGGGTTGCTATTGTCTCCCATATTTACACCTGCTCTCCCAGGAAGGGGGAAGGGCGGCTCCCAGCCTCTTGGGCTGTCATTTCAAAGCTTTTCTGGGGCGAGGATCCTGTTTCCTCCAAGCGCCTCTCGCCGCTCCCACATTTGCTGGGCATTGAGCCCTTTTGGTTTTCAAGATATGTTTCTCAGGTAATAATTAATTCACTTTTCTATTTGGAATCTATTTAAAAAAAAAAAAAAACAACAACGCCCAAACCTGCTCATCAGGACTCCTGTTTGTGTGCAGCCTCCCTTCAGTTGATTTTTGGCTTTTGGCTTTGCTTCCAGGGCAGGGGCTTGAGGATTGATTCTGTTGGTTCTTGTTGGGGATTTCTGCAAAGCATTGGGCAGGTGTTGAAATGAAACCTCAGGCTGGATCCTTTCCTTGTTGTTCCAGGGATGGGGTCGCCTTGGGGGCCAACTGGCTTGGTCACTGGTGGTGCTGATGGCACCACATCTGGGGACTAAGCCACCCATCTGCCTTGCAGTTTTTCTTACCCCTCTAGCCTGAGCACCTTTGCTAGCTGGCTCCTCTGGGCAGTGGATTTGCGGGTTTACCCTGCAGACTCTCCAGCCTGGCCCCTCGTGCCCCCAGATCCCCTTCCAGCCTCAGGGAAAGGAGTCAACATCCTGCGAAGAAGACACATGCTGTCCTGCTATGTCCACCCCCCATTACCTCCTGCTTTGGTAGATTTTCATCTTGCGCCTTGGAGCAATTCACCCAACCAAGGAGAGGTAGGAGGGCTTTGAACAATGTTGATCAGTGTTGGGGGAGGTGCTCAGCATTTGGCATGAGCGTGGATGATGGCCTGAGCCTTAAGGTCCCAGTGACATCTCGTTGCAGCCCTCCAAGGGTTTGTGCTCTAGGACTGGTGTCAGGGCGAGGCCCCTGGGAAGGGCGATCCCCCTTGCTAGGTGGATGGTCCCGGGACACGTCCCCCGGGCTATAAAGTGAACAGAGGCACCTGAGTCTTCTCTTCCCCAAGGCAGAATTCTGTGGCCACCTGGGTGGCCCTGCCTGCTGCATGCCAGCCGAGTCTGAAGGGTGTGTTGGGGGTAGTTCTTCCCTCCTCAGCCCCCGCTGCCTGTCCAGAGTCCAGGTTTCCTCTGCTCTCTGCAGCGTCTCAGCGGGCAGCACATGGAGCAGACGGGGGTGTGGACAGTGAACCATCCTTCCCAGTGTGATCTGTACCCATGGGTCAGAGCTGTAGGGTGTACTTAGCACCTGCTGCCTATCCTCGTGGGGGACAGGCCGGGGACAGGTGGATCTGGGCCAGCCCTGTAGCACAGTGGGGGCCAGGACTTCTTGCTTATGGGCTCCAGACTCAGATTCTTGGGGTGCAAGTAGAGAAGCTGAGAGAGGGGCTGCTCCCGTGGGGGCTCCTGCTCTCCCAGAGCCTCAGGTCCTTCCCTGGCCCTGCCTGGGAGAGTGTGGCGGGCCGGGCGATGTGACCTGAAACGTCCTGAGAATGGGAATGGTTTTGATCTCGTTTTTCTCCGAAGCAAATCAACAGACTTTAATCCTCCGTGTTCTTGCTCATCACTGCATGCAGACACTTCCTTTCCTTTATTAAAAATACATGCGAAGGCATCAGTCATGTCAGGAAGGATCGCCCCTCTCCCCGTCCAGCACCGTCCCTTCCTCTGTTTATCTTTCTCACGTGGACGTATTTATACAGCAGATGTGAGTAACAGTCTCCTTCGCACATCTGTTTCCAGTTGGGCCCCATTGGCCAGTGTCCGCGTCGGCATGCCCTGTGGCGGCGAACTCGCCCTGGAGTGTGTTCCTTCTGACTCGGAGCCACGCCGTCGCCATAAAACCTGTAGATGTGTCTCTTTCCTCCTCCTTTAGTTCCCTGGGTGGAGAGGGAGCCCGAGGGTGAGCGGCTCCCAGCGGGCGCTCGGGTCCCTTCAGCAGGTGCTCGGGTCCCCCCTGGCAGGCAGGCCCGCACCCCTGGGCCCCACGGCCCATGGCCCCTTTCCTTGGCATCCCTTGGGTTCCTGGCGAGGGTGAGCCGCTTGTGTGTTTACCTGCCACTCACACTTTCCCCTGCTAGCATGACTGGCTCGCGCCCTCTGTATTTTGGGATCTGTGTGAGTGTCCCCAGAAATGGAAAGATTGCCACTGGTCTTGCATGGGGATGCCACCCCTCTGCCATCTGCTGCTCAAGGCCTGTGTGGATGGGGGCTGGTGGAGCCCGTGCCTGGAGCCCGCACGTATTAAAGCCACACTCAGTGGACACACCCCCAGCCTCCCAAGGATGCTCCTGTGTGGTCGCCATAAATACATTTTTAATGACAGGTATGGTATTTACAGTCTGGAAATGGTTCTCTGAAATCTAAGCTGAGTGCATTTTTAATTGTCCTACATTTCATTTTGTGGGCTGCACATCAGCATCTTCCCCCACCCCGTCCCCCTGCTCCCCCCTGGCTTCGCGGATCCAGCAGCCTGCCCCTTTGTTCAGGGTGGGGCAGTGCCCTCCTCTCAGGGGCAGGGATGCAGGGAGGCAGTGAGCCCGTCCCTGGGAGAGCCTCCCGTTGGCTTCAGAGCTGGTCTCCCCATGGACACCTTTCTTCCTGGAGCCCAAGGGCAACAGGAGGAGCATTCTGGGTCAGACCAGACTGACATCCAGTCTCTGGGAAGGTCCTGGGGCCAGTGAAGCAAAGGATGAAAGCAGCAAGAGTTTGTTTTTGCACAGCCCTGGAGGTCAGCGGCTGAGATCAGGGTGTGGGCAAGGCCAGCTGCTCCTGAGGTTCTGGAGCAGGATCGCTCCTGGCTCTTCTAGCTCCCAGGGCTGAGGAGTGCCCCACCTGGGCTCGCATTTGGCTTGGTCGGAGCTATGGCAGGGCCAAGCTCTAGGACCTCCCATGTGGTGCTGCCATCCAGCCTGGGCTGGGTCCTGAGAGGCCCACTTGGTGTCACCACAGCTGAATCCCAGATGGCCAGTGAGGCTTAGCTGCCTCGTAAATGCTTTCCAGAAGGTAGATGCAAGCCACCAAGGTTTGAGCAACACACAACATGTAGATTATGGGGTTCTCCGTGGGAGGTATGTGAGGGTCACTTAGAAAGCTCTATGAACTACTGCCACTCTAGCCAGGTCTTGCAAGAAGCAGCCTGAGTGTGGAGGCTCCCTGGTAATCCTGAACGTGAGGGCAGCCCCAGGATGGGCTGAGTTAGAACATTGTCTCTCAGGTTCCGCTGGGCACTCAGGTCTCCTGATCTGTATCTCTAACAGGGGTCTGGAGACCACATTGAGTCACCAGGGGTTTGGCCGCTTAGCAGTGAGGCTTAACATCCTGTGGTGGCTTCCCCAGGCACTTGGATAAGCCACACCCCCTGGCTCTTACCCCACTCCCCATCCTGGCTCCTCCTGCTCTCCCCCAGCTCCTCAGTCTTCAGCCAGCCTGACGCTGGAACCTTTGTCATGCCAAGCTGGGTCCATGTGAGGGGGCTGTGCCTGTTGGGGCTGGCTGCCTGGAGTTCACTTGGCACTGACCGTCAGGTCCTGGTCCCTTGTGGACATTTGGTCTCAGTCTGAGCCTCTGTTCTTCAAAGACACCACCCACCACTCAGTGGAAAACAGCCCTCAGACATTCTTTTCACACCTGTCCCTGAGCATGGGAGTTCCTGTGTCTTTGTCCCCTCGCCCCCCCATCCAGAACATATGGTTATTGAAGATAGAGACTGGTAGGGTCCATCTTGATGATCACTGGAGGCCTCGTACCTATCACAGATCTGCCACAGGCTGGGCATCAGATGGATGGACAGATGGATGATAAGTGGACAGATGGACATGTAGATGGATGGATGGATGGATGGATGATAAATGGACAGATGGACATGTGGATGGATGGATAGATGGACATATGATGGATGGATGGATGGATGGATGGATGGATGGGTAAAGGTATGGTGATATGGTTCTTGGGAAATATTAATGTGACCTAGAAAACTCTTAAGGCTCTGTGGGGCCATCCTAGAGAATGGTGTGGAGGCCAGGAGCCCAGAGTTGGTTCTGAGGCTGTCATGCAGAGTAGGAGGGGACTGGGAGCACCCTGAGCCAGGGAGAAAGTGGACCTAGGCCCACCTTTCTATGCCCAGGCTTGCTCTGCTGTCCCAGGCCCTGGGACTGCCTGTGGCCTCACACTGAGAGTGGCTAGGGGCACAGTGATAATAAATGGCAGCCCCAGGCCCATAGACCACCTGATACCATGCCTGCACCGTCTCTGAATCAGGATGGTATGAAGGCCACACCAGCCCTACTGTTCCCCTGGCGCATATGACTTTGGGCAGGACCTTCAGCCAGAGGCAACCTCAGAAATACTGGGATGGGCCTGGGCCTCAGCTTTTCTCCCAGAGTGACTTGGTGAAATCCCCTTCCTCTGGTGGTTCTCTTCCTTCTATGCCAAATTGAATCATGAGATCTTTAGGGTATACAGGAATCCTAGAATGTACTGGGTACTGTGTGTCAGAGATAATTTAGTGCTCACCAAATAATCCAAGCATCTCCTCTCTTCCCCGGCCTCCCTGGTAGTCATTTTCGGGTCATCTGGTTAGTGTGAGCCAGTGGATGGTGAACAGGAACAGGATGGGTGAAGCCCCTGAAATGTAGAGTATTAGCTGTTATCAGAGCAGAGCCTGGGCTGGCCGAATCCCGGGTCCCTGGCTGTCACAGATGTTAATTTTTACCTCCCTGGGATCTCTATCTCTTCAAGGAATGCACTGTTACAGATTCTGATCAAGCCCGGCTCTCTCCTTCCTCTTACCATCCCCCAGACCCCACCACTGCCTCTGCTCCCCGACAGGAGACCCCGTCATCTTGATATTGGTGTGGATCATCACGGAGTGTGCTTTATATGTTAAGTACACATGTGTGTGTCTGTCCACAACCGAAGTGTTCTGCTGTTTAGCATGTTTTAAATATTGATGTAAATGGCATCATGCCGCCTTTTAAAATTTGATTTATACTCCTAACTTGATTTTGATAATTTATTGGTGTAGCACAACGTAAGCCGGCCGATCTATGCATCCCCCTGCGTGAGAGCCTAAGGGCTTTTATCTTCCCAGATCTTGTTATTCCCATCAGAGCTGCAGTGAGCGTCCATACCTATCTCCAGCTTCCTCCTCCCCTCCCTGTTGCCTGCTCTCTGTGGAATGATTCCCACCCCGCATCTCTAGAAGCTTCAGACTTCTTATGTCTGCACTCACTGCAGTCCAGTATTGTTTTATTTTGCATCTTTGTGATTCTTTGTTGAGACTGAACATACTTTCCTTTGTTTGTTGGCTATTCACATTTCCTCTCCTGGGATTTACCTGTTTGTATTTTACATCTTTTTCTTTTGGGTTGCTCAACTTTTTCTTAAACTCTGCATCTCTACTGCAAATAGCCCAGATGCTCGCCAAGACCCTTGATTTTAAGAGGCACATCCTCTGAGTGTGTCTTGAGCTCCCAGAATGTGCTGTTCATTCTTTCTCAACAGCTTCTTCTTCTTTTTTCATAAAATGTTATTTATTTGAGAAAGAGCGAGAGGGAGGGAGAGAGCTCCAGTGGGAAGGAGAGGGAGAAGCAGACTCCCTATTGAGCAGAGAGCCCAACATGGGGATTGATCCCAGGACCCTGGGATCTTAACTCAAGCTGAAGGCAGATGTTTAACCTACTGAGCCACCCAGGCCCCCCTTTCCCAACAGCTTCTAAGAATGGTTCCTCTTACAAATGTTTTTTGTATTATTTTGTGTGCAATTTTTAGAAGAATATTTCTGTGGGATGCTGTATTAGTCAGCTAGGGTGACTGTCATGCTGTTTAACAAGTCCCCCCAAATGCAGTGGAATGGACTGAATACTTATTCTCACACCCCTGGGTCAACTGATTTGGCTGCCTTAGAGGGGTCATGTGTGGGCATTTCTGCTCAGGCTGCGGGCTGGCAGGCATGGGCTGCTGTATTTGTATTTCTTCTGGGACCCAAGCTAACGGGACAGAGGCCATCAGGGCACATCCTTTGCATGCACCACACAATAGCTCAAGAACCACACTAACCGCACAAGCACATTTAAGGCCTCTGCTCACCTCACATTTGCTAGAATTCCATTGACCAAAGCAACTCACAGGATCCAACCCAACACCAATGGGGGAGGGGAAATGAGCAGTCACTGTTTGCTGAACGACAATTTAGGTGTCCCCCAGGTCAGAGGTGTTTCCAGAAAATACATGTGGTCATATATGTTTGGTAAACATTCTTAGGTTGCAAATCAACCAAGTTTCTTTGCGGTAGGACTTTGGGAGCCTCTGACACAGAACGCACATCATACGTCTCCAGGAGAAGCTTGGGCTTCATTTCTCCATCTCGTCTGAGACCATAATCTTTCATTTTGATTTTATTTGAATATTATTTCATGTTAGATTTAAATTAAATTGGGACTGCTGGGTGGATCAGTGGTTGAATATCTGCCCTCGGCCCAGGGCATGATCCTGGAGTCCCGGGGTTAAGTCCCTCATCGGACTCCCCACAGGGAGCCTGCTTCTCCCTCTGCCTGTGTCTCTGCCTCTCTCTGTGTGTCTCATGAATAAATAACAATCTTTTAAAAAATAAATTTAAATTAAATTAATTTTAATTCTACTTTACTGATACATTTTAATATTTATGTATTATTTTATTTTTGTTCTGCTGAGCATTTCCCAGGATTGCTTTCCTTGGAACACACTTTGGGAAGCTCCATTTCATAGATTTTGTATTCTGGGAGAGCTGGCATTTGAGATTTTTCAGATCACTTCTGTTTATGTATCACGTTACTGTGTTATTATGCCATCCTATTTAAAATCAGATTTAGTTCTGTGGTCCTATGATGTCTCCCCCTCCCCCCTGTCTCTCCATTTTTAATAGATTAGAATTTTAGCATTCCGGGTAGTAAATGCAGGGTCTGAGGAGCTTGAGCAGTGAACCACAGCCGTCCAAGGAGCTCTCAATGAGCACTAAATCTAAGCAAAATCAGGTCCTTCCCTGTAGAGGTGGATGACAGCCAGGGATGGGGGCATCCACTTGGCTTAACCGACCTAGGATGAGGTGGACAGAGATGGTGTGCAGAGCAAATCCCAAGCAGTCCCTTGGGGCCCCGAGTGCCAGGGCAAACAAAGACCTGCTGTGCCCATATGGTCCTTCTAGGGCTTGTAGCTACGGTCTCCAGTGGGAGAATGACAAAGACAGGATGTGCTTTGCCCTTGGGCAGCCTGGGAAGAGTGGGGATTTTGGAGAGACAGTCTTAGACCTCAGTGGGCTTTACCTTGAGGTTAACCTCGGCCTGGCAGCTGCGTGGTCTGTGCCCCACAGAGATCACACATCTGTTTGGGTTCCAAGACTTGCCTGCCTCGCATCCTCTCATATTCTGAGCAGGAGATGGTGACAGTGTAGACCTCACAGGCTGTTATGGCAAGGATGGCAGCTAATGTATGGACGCTTGGCACTTAGTAGGTGTCAGACCTGCTTCTTTCTTCTCTGGGGAGCTTTTTATCCCTCCCCGGCTGGCCTCTCTCCTCATTTGCTTCAGCATCACCATGGAGGTCTGAGTTTGATTTAATCAAGACCCAGAGCAGATAGGGATCAAGGCAGGCACTGACTTAAAAGCTTTCAGGGTTTGAGTCTATTCAATAAATAATTCGATTTGAATCAACAGTTTGATGAGGTCAGGCTCTGAGGCCTTGCGGTGCCTGTAAAATACTCTGGAACAAGATTCAGGGTGGCTGGAAGGTCATGGGATGTTTGAGGAAATCCCTCAGCATCCCAGCGCCCAAGTGTCTTCTCCCTCCCTCTGCCTTCGCCCAGATCCTGGGTCCCCCTGTTCCACACCTCCCCAGGACTCCTCCCAGCTGGCAGTGACTGTCTTCTCTGCCTGATGGCCATCCCTCTTCCTTCCTCCCCTCTTAGCCTCTTCCCTTGCTTCCTCCATCTCTCCCCACCATCCATCCACTCATCCATCCATCTCCCTTTCGTGTGTCTATGCTGCATCCATTGATCTATCCATCCCCTGCATGTCCACCTCCTGTCCACCCACCAATCCCCACACCCATCCATTCATCCATCCATGTATCCTCTATCCTCATGTGTCCATCTCCTGTCTACCTACCAACCCCCATCCATCCATCTTCCATCCCCCTATGTATCCATCTCCTGTCTACCCACAAACTTTCCATCCATCCTTCCATCCATCCATGTATCCTCCACCCTCCCCGTATCCATCCCCTGTCTATTCATCACCCCATCCATCATCCATCCATCCTTCCATCCCCTCATATATCCATCTCCTGTCTACCCACCAGACCCTATACATCCAGGCATCCATCTATCTATCCCTCTATCCATCCATCTGTCCTCCAACCTCCTTCATACATCCCCTGTCCACCCACCAACCTTCCAATCCCCCCATCCTTCTATCCATCTTCCATTCCCCATGTATCCATCCCCTGTCCACCAATCTCCCCATCCTCACTTTCAGCCATCCAGGCTCTGGGTTTGAAGGAAGGCATGGTCAATGACCCCCAAGACAGTTCAGTAAAGAGTATAGCCAAGCAAGTCACCCAGGGTGATGGCGTGTTATCTGAACATTGATGAAGCTGAGAGAACCAGGGAAGTGCTAGGTGCCTGCACTCAGTTGAGTAGAGGGAGTGGTAATCAAGGAGGACTTTCTGGAGGAACATCCCGTCCTCGGGCACCACCTCAGTGTCCCTTTTCTTCTAGGGCAGCTCTCCCTGCATGGCGTCTCCTGTGGGATTGTGGCCACTGCAGGCCTCTCCTGTGTTTATCCCCCGCATCCCCAGCATCCATCCTGCTAAGTTCTGTCCACGTGCAGCACATCCCAGCAACCCTTCGGCCACCTGAGGCTGCATTAGGGAAGTACAGCTGCTGACCCTGGCAGGTGACAGAAACATTCTCCAGCCTAGGCAGGCCCAAGTCTAGCTGCTGGACAGGGCCTGCCTTCTGGGAGCCACATTCCATCTGGGCTCACCCCTCGTCCTTCATCCTTCGTGTGTTTTCCTAATCCCTCTCTCTCCTGCGTCCTCCTCCTGCGCCCCCATCCCTGAAGGCTGGGAAGGCCAGCCCCAGGCTCTGGAAGGGTCCAGGGCAATGGCAGATGTGAGCAGAAAGTACACAGGTCCTTGGCTTCTCTGGGAGGGCTCCGGGCAGAGCATTTGTTGTGAGTGGAGCTCTTGCAGCCATGGCTACTGACCGCCAGGCCGTGGAGGCCTCCCTGTACATGTGAGCCCATGGCACAGCCTCCCAGTCCCTCCAATCCTCTCGGGTACATTTTTGAGAAATGGGGACAGGCGTTCAATGGGGAAGGGCAGCCTGTGAATTTTGGGTCATGATCTGATTCTTGGGCCTGCACGTAGCCAAGGGCCATCTCTTTGGTCCTCAAGATACTCACAGATTCTCCCTCTAGGGCACTCCCCCAGCCCCATCGGCAAAGGGCTTCTGTGGCCTCCTCTCCCTGGCCTCCCTGTGCTCAGATGTCCTGTCCCCAGTTGGGCCAGGCATCTCCCCTGGGCTCTCCCAGACCCTCTCCCATGGCCTGCTGCTCATCTCCACTTGGAATCGGGATTCTTGTGTTCTCCACCTGGTGGAGCAGACCCAGGCCCCAGGGTTCACTGAGCGGGATCAGCGCCCACAAAGCACTGTGTGTGAGTTCTGTAGTAGCCACTTCACATTCCCTTAAACAGGAGGCTGTGTGATGCCATCGACCCTCTGAAAGATGTTCCTGAGGGGCGCCTGGATGGCTCAGTGGGTTAAGCATGTGCCCTCAGCTCTGTCATGATCCCAGGGTCCTGGAATCGGATCCCACGTGGGGCTCTCTGCTTAGCAGAAAGTCTGCCTCTTCCTCTCCCTCTGTCCTTCCCCTTGCTCTCTCTCTCTCTCTCTCTCTCTCTCTCTGTCTCTCTCTCAAATAAATAAAGAAGACCTTTAAAAAGGAAAAAAAAAGATGTTTTTGATAAGGATATTGCTAAATTCCTCTCCAGAACATTCTCCCTAAAAACACCTTTTAAAAATTATAATACATAATTATCATAGAAACTTTGGAAACCATAACCTCCAGGAGGCATGAAGACAGTCCACCCCAACCCACCTTATGCGATTACATCCATTAATATTGGAGACGGATAGTCTCACTAGTCTTTTTAAGATGCAAATATATACGTGTTTTATAAATTGTAGATCCCAATTTAATGTGATGTATTAAACATTTTCCCATGCTCCTACATATTTTCAAACTGCTGCTTTTTAGTGGCCATAGAACAAACCCTCAGCCAAAGGAGATATTATTATTTATTTAACCAAATCCTTGATTTCAGACATCGGCATCATTTTCCATTTCCAGCAGCCTAAAGATGTAAAGCAGGCTGCGGTGAGCGGCCTCGTCCGTGAGTTATTCCCGTGTCTTTGATGATTTTCATAGGATAAACTCAAGCACGGGCTTCCTTTCGTGCCCGCGGGATTACAGGGTGTTGGGATTTCAGCGTGTGTTTGAGCGTGGAGGTCTGTCTCGGAGGCTGTTATTGGCGACATGGGGGAAGCGGGAGAGGAACAAAGCACCACTTAGGCAGGAGGATGGGAGAGAAATGCCTGGATTTTCATAGGATAGCTGCCTCCTGTCCTGGCACAAATGCACCTCAGCTGAGGAAGCCGTGGGGACAAGGCAAGGGTGAGCCCTCGTCCTGCACACCCCACGCACGGGTGGCGGCCTCTGACCTTGACCCGCCCGAGCCCGGTCACTTCCCAGGAGCTTCCTGAGGTCCTGCGATGTGTCAGGTACTGTGCTAGGCACCGGAGACTCAGAACAAATGCAACACAGGCACCTGCCATGTGGACGTCACCGAGAGTGGGAGAACAGAGACCCCAGAGCGGTGCCCCCTGGCATGTGAAGCGCTGGAGGCATGGCTGAGCCTCGGGCTGTCGTGCCTGGGCTTCCTGGACATGCTGGGACCTCGGAAACAGGTTCTGAAGGCTGAGTAGAAGTTCGCCCAGCAGCAAAGGGGCGGTGACACGGGACGGGAGTGGCAGGCAGCATTGTAGAGGCTGGGGGATGCCCAGGGTTGGGGAGAGCCCCCCCGGAAGTAGCCAGGCAGGTACACCTCACACATTTGTTTTCTTTTGCTGCTGTAACAAATCATCACCAACCTGGTGGCTTAAGACAAGGCATATTTATCACCATGCAGTTCTTTTTTTTTTTTTTTTTAAATAGCAAACTTTGAGATTTTTTTTTAAGATTTTATTTATTTATTTATTTATAGAGACACAGAGAGAGAATGAGAGGCAGAGACACAGGCAGAGGGAGAAGCAGGCTCCATGCAGAGAGTCTGATGTGGGACTTGATCCAGGATCTCCAGGATCACGCCCCGGGCTGCAGGCGGCACCAAACCACTGCGGCACCAAACCACTGCGCCACCGGGGCTGCCCTACCATGCAGTTCTGGAGGGTGGAAGTCTGGTATGGGTCCCACTGGCTAAAACCAAGCATTTCCTCCCTGAGACTTCAGGGGAGAGTCATCATCCTGGCCTTCTGCAGCAGCTGGAGGCCATCTGCCCTCCTTGGCTGGCGGCCCCTCCTCCGTCCTCCCTGCTGCCGGCATGGCCTCTCTCAGACCTGTCTTTTGTGTTCTGTCTCTTTCTCTGACCGTAGCTTGGGCAGGTCCTCCCTTTCAAGGAGTCATGGAGTTACATCAGGCTCACGGGAGAATCCAAGATCATGTCCCCATCTCAAAGTTCTTGACGTCATCATGTCAGCAAAGTCCGATTTGCCCATAAGGTAGCATTTGCTCAAGTTCTGGGCTTTAGGATGTGGATGTGCTTGGGGGTCCATTTTTCTGTTCACCACACTGGGCATGAAGGCCCCTTAGATGGTCTCTGGTCAGTTGAAAGCCTGACTAGGACAGCTTGATGGCCACAAGATACAAAGACACATTTTCAGATCATTGAATTCTAGAAATATTTCATGAGCACCCTCTTTGTACCAGCCCTTTGCCATGCCTTAGGACTGGCTGTGAATGTCAGGGAGGGAGGGACTGATGAGAGGACCAGCATCTATGGTTGAAGATCCCACAGGAGAGGGCAACTGGCCATTTCAGAGGAGGTGATATCTGAATCGGGCTTTGAAGGATGAATAGTTTTCCAGGCAGATAGGCAGGGGAACATTCTAGACAGAGAATACATTTTCTGTGGAAACATGGAAGCATGAACCAGCCTGGTGGGAGGAATCTTAAGAAGTTGGGAGTGGCTAACCCATGGGGTGGTCAGAGGATGATGGGAGGTTGGTTGGGGGGCCAGTGAGGGTTGGACCAAGGAGCCCTGTATGCATGAACAAGAGGATCAAGCTCTGTCCTAGAGGCACTGGGGAGCTATGCATGGGGTTGTGGATCAGACCTAGCACCTGGCTGCAGCATTGGCGGGGCCATGGGAGGACAGTCGCATGGTTTAGGGAGGCCAGCTAGCAGAGCGGAACACAGAGCGGGGAAGACCCTGGGACCCCAAAGCCTCGTCCCTCCTTGCCCTCCGGGACCCAGTTCCTGGGAGGGGGCTGAGACTGGGGCGGGTGCAGTTCTTTCCCCACCCTCCCCCCCGCCCCTGCCTTTCCCTGTGGTCTACAGAACAGCAGAGCTGGATCCCGTGCCCTTTGCATTAAAATCGCACCCTGCCCTGGAGATTTATTGCATTTTAATAAAACTCCCTGAGTGGGAAACATATGAAAACATTATCTTTGTTTTCTATTATGTAATAAACCTCGCTTGAGTGTGCTTTGAAGGATGGAGCCATAAACCTGTTTACAGGGCCAGCGGCATCCAGGGAACCTGCTGGTGGTCGAGTGACATCATGGGGTTCTCCAGCTCGGCCATTTATTAGCGGGTGTTGGGGATAGTCCGTCCACTTCTCTGAGCCCTGGTGTCCTCGTTATTAGCGGGTGTTGGGGATAGTCCGTCCACTTCTCTGAGCCCTGGTGTCCTCGTCAGCAACAAAGGAACTGCCGGATCCAGCACAATCCTCTTGGCAAAGTTTGCTGAGCGTTCAGGTCCAAGATGTAGCTGTTTTTATTTTGCTATGAATGTTACTTTGTTTGGAGGTAAACCCGAATATAAATTTGTTATATTCAGTATAACAAATTTATATTCGGGAGAATTAGAGGCACCCTAATTCTGGATGTCCCAGCTCTGCCATTTACCCACGAGCCTGGGCAGGTCACTCGCCGTGTCTGAGCCTCTTTGCCCACCTATAAAATGGGACTGTTTGCTCCCAGCTGAATTTCAGGCTCAGGGTCCCCACGTAATCAGATGTGAGTGAGCGGGACGCTTACTGATGTGAAACATCACATCCTGCCCCCTCCCTCCTGCCCCTCTCTCCCCCCTCTGTCTCTTCAGCATGTTTTTTTCTGACCACTTAACACGTTCTGGATGCGCTCCTTGGCTCTGGGAGCTCAGAACTGAATGAGAGAGACTCCCGGCCTCTGCCCTCACGGGGCTCCTGTGCTCACAGGCAGGCACACCGGGGCCAAGTGATGCCATAAGGTGATGTATGAACTGTGCCTCAAGGAGGGAGCGTGTGGGAGCGTGCAGGATGGTAGTGAAGCTAGCTGAGGGCTTACCCCGGCCTTCCTGGAGGAGGAGGCACGCAACCTGATTGTGTTCAGGATGAACCCAAATTAGTGAACAGTTAGGGGGTGTGTTTCAGACGCAGTGATGAGGACCCATGCCAAGTCCTGACAAGGGGAAAATTTGAGAAATGGGGCAGGGGGCCATTGAGTGGAGGGAGGCAGCAGATTAGAGGCCACTATCTCCACTCCATCAGGAACCTTCTAAAAATGACATCATGTCTCAAAGAAGTCTCGCTTAGAAATCTGGGGAGCTGCCGCCATACCCTCTGCAGGATCAACCATGAAGGAGCATGGTGGTGCTATGTCGGTGAGCTCTCACTGCGTAACAGACGTCCCCCACGATTAGTGGCTTAAAACCACCTTTCATTTAGCGTGTGATTCTGTGGCTCAGTAATGTGGGCTGGACTCAGAAGGGTTCACCCTCTGCTCTTAGCCGGGTTCTCTCGCACATCTGTGGTTAGCAGCCGGTCATCTAGGTGGCCTGCTTCGGGGGCTTGGCTGCTGTGCTTGGGCTGGTGGGGGCAGCTGGGCCGCTTGTCTCACATCTTGCAGCAGGCGAACCCTCGCTTAGACACATGGCAGCTGGGCAGAGATTCTAGAATGAATGGAAATACATAGGCCTGGGAATCCCAGAACATCATATCTGTACATTCTGTTGATCAGAGTAAGTCACAGGATCGACCTCCACTCAGGGGTTAGGGACATCACTCCACTTCTTGATGGGGGGACTTTTGCAAAGAGGCACGGAGAAAAGGACGGGACTGCTGCGGCCCTTGATGGGCACAGGAGGCTCATTTGGGGGAAGAGAAGGATGAGGGGGGCATGAAGGCTGTTTCCAGACTGCTGGGCACTGCCTGGGGTTCAGGAAGGACGGCTAGGCGGCCCAGAGCTACAGACACTGGGGTATCTGCAAAGACTGTGGAGCCGTGCTGGGGATGAAGGGCAAGGGCCAGGGGACACTGTGGCTTCTGAAGTCACAGCAGCAGCATCTCTTGGGAGGGAGGGGGCAGCTTCAGGGGGACCCTGGGCTTCTTCTCAGACCTCTGTTGTCACAGCCTCCAGCCCCATGCAGTGTGGCCTGCCTGATGGGCAGCCCGCCCCCTGCTGCAGGAGGAGCTGGCTGCCTCCCGGGTCTCCGGCCGATGCCTACCATCACTCTTGTTAGGTTTTGCTCTCCTCTGGGTCTCCTTCCAGTTCTCTCGTGTGCCCGGGGCACCCTGCCTCTGCTCTGCTCCTTTGCTTGTCTCCATGGTAGGTGTTTGCATTTAAAATTCTACGTGGGACCCCACACGGAGCTGTTGGTGTGTGGAGGGCCCCAGGCTCCCCTGTGTCAGAAGGAGCAGCCCCCTGCCCCCACCCCTTGTGCCAACATGTTCTGCACTTCCAAGAGACTCCTGCTCTCACAGCTTCTGTCACATCCTCCCTTCTCCTGAGGACAACATGATAGGTGGTGGAGAGCACAGGCTTTTCAGAGCCATGCAGAGTCCCTCCTGGCTCTGTCTTATTTGCTGTGTGGCCCTGGGAAAGTCACTCCCCCTCTCTGAGTCCAGGTTAGCTCAGCATCTGTCAGATGTGGATAACAGTGTCGCCTGGGTTGGTGGGTCCAAGGACCCAGTGATGGATGTATACAACAGGTACCTGGCTTCCAGGAAGCATCAGGGAATGTGGCTGTCACTGTCACCACCCTTCTGAGGCAGCCCTGCTGCCCTTGGTGATGGCACCGGGGGCGGGGTCACAGAATCTGGCCTGAGTCCCTCTGTGCAGTGAATGTGGTCTCCAAGCCACAAGCAGTGACATTCTCCACTGGGTACTGGGGACATCAGCATGACTGTGCCACAGGCCTGGCCCTCAGGAGGCTGGAGGCTCTGTCAGCATCTCCTGTCTCCTCCCAGGTGATGGTCAGGGCTGCCACTGCCTCTCTCCTGGATGCCACGCCAGACCCCGATGCACCAGGGTGAGGTCAGAGCCACCTTCTCAGAGCCGCCGTCCTGACAGCCTCGAGTCATGAGCACTGTGTGTTAGATGCAGTTTCTCTGTGCTGTTTTCTCTGTTGTGTTTATCATAATCTCCCAGGATTTAAATGCAATGTTTGTAATGCTGTTATTTTAATCAAGTTCTCATTTCCAAACCTTGGTATTGTTTCTTCACATATGGCATGTCTGTGCGCCTCACTAGGCACCGGCAGGAGGGAGCCGTCTCCTTGTGTGGGGCCTTGCTCTTGCAGGCCTAGGACATAGCCTGGGGCACAGGAAGTCTGCCCGTGGAGTGGAAAGCAGAGTCTGGATACTGTGTTTGGCTGCTCTTTGAGCTGCTCTGGAGGGCGTGGGGCAGGGGCAGGTCTGTTTCCTGCCTGGGACCAGATAGGACCAGAGCCTACCCCTCCCAGGGCCTGGCGTGTCTTCAGGCAGCGTCAGTGCTCAGGAGACCCAAGCCGGCTTCTCAGGGGTGTCAGGCTTTCTTCAGCTTCTGGAATTCTGGAGCTTTAGGAATAGTAGTGATGTGCTGGTAAATGTTCAACAACCAGCACCCCAGGAAAGAAACCCTAATGTGTAGTGCTTACCAATGTCCATGGCAGCCAATCCCAAACTATAATGGAGTTTGGGGGAGATGCGCATTGTTGGCTGTAGCTAGCTCAGCCAACAATGCGCTCAGCCTGGTTGGCTGTAGCTCACCAGGTGTGAGCTGGTGGGAGCTGAGCCAGAGTGAGCCGGCATGAGCTGGTGGGGGCTGGTGGGAGCTGATGGGAGCTGGCATGAACTGGTGTGAGCTGGTGGGCGCTGGTGTGAGTTGGCATGAGGTGATGTGAGCCAGTGTGAGCCAGAGTGAGCCAGCATGAACTGCTGTGAACTGGCATGAGCTCATGTGAGCTGGCATGGGCTGATGGGAGCTGGTGTGAGCTGATGTGAGCCAGTGTGAGCTGGCATGAGCTGGTATGAGCTGATGTGAGCTGGTATGAGCTGATGTGAGCTGATATGAGCTGATATGAGCCGGTGTGAGCCAGAGTGAGCCAGCATGAGTTGGCATGGTTTGATGTAAGCTGAAGTGAGCCAAAGTGAGCTGGTGTGAGCTGGTGTGAGCCAGAGAAAGCTGATGTAAGCTGGCATGAGCTGGTGCCAACACACCATTGTTCAGGAAGGTTCCTGAGTCTTCCAGCCTTCCAGCAATGGGCAGGTCTATGAGCAGCCATCTGGGAGGTAGCTGCTGGCCAGCAGAATGATTGGGATGTCAGCAGCTTTTTCCAGGAGACATGGCCACTAGTAACCGTGGCACCTCACGTTTTTCCTGGCCGTGTGTGAGGAGGAGGTTTGGGGCCGGAGATGTCAGACAGCTGTCTATTCCTCTTCCAAACAATGAGATAATTATCGCAGCTCCCTTAGCAAAGCCCCTGAAGCAGAAGCACCAGGGTGGAAGGGTTGGGGACCTAGAAGATACAGGCCTGAATGCCAGGTGCCCCAAGACGTCTGTGCCTTTGGCTCTCTTGGCTTCACCGTCTTTGTCTGCCCAGGTGGACGCTGAGCCCTGCCTCCTGGCTGTGAAATCTGGGTCTGCCCTCTGAGTCAGCTGGGGAAGCAGAGGCTCAGAAAGATCCAGCGGCTTGCTCCATGTGGCCCAGCACATGAGTGGCACCCCCTCATGGTGGCAGGACTGTGGTCCCAGTAGGGCTGGCTTTTCCCAGGAGGGTCAGCAGGAGAGGGACAAGGGACTGCTGCTTCGTGGTCACTCTGGTGTGGGGGTGGTGGTGGGGGTGCTGGGAAGGGCGCTGTGTCTGCAAGCCCTGGCAGGTCTGCTTAGCGCGCCGTCACACAGATAGGCTTCCACTTGCCCCAGGCAGTCAGGCCAATGTGCGTGGGAACCAGCACATCCCTCCAGGTGGGAGGACCTTGGATCCCGGGGCCCGCACTCCCCCAGGCTGCCATGCTAAACACCGCCTGGTGGGGTTGGCTCTGTCCTGGGACAGCTGCCAATGGCTCTGGTCCCCCAGTGGGGTGTGGGGCCAGAAGGCGGGTGGAGCAGACCCCATCCTTCCCCTGACCTTGGCCCCCTGGTGAGCTGAGCTCAGGGACTGGCCCTAGGAGCCTGGGGTCGGCAGTGGGCAGGTCAAGGTGGAGCCCCTTCCCCCACCCCCACCCTGGCCTGGATTCCAGAGGCTGCAAGTGACCCTCTGGTGCTCCCTGCATTCCTGCACACTCCTGGGTGTCGGATTCTTCCGCACTGAAGTTAAGCATAGATGGCACAGCACGCGAGAGCCTTGTGTTTAGGTTCAGCTGGATGCCCCCCACCACCCCTGGTTGGAGGTGGCTGTGGAGTCCCACAGGAAGGGCCCGCCAGGAAGCCCCCACCCGAGGTGTTGGTGGCATTGAAACAAGAGACCCTGCCCAAGGTGTTCTCTACTTTCTGCTGGTGGTTTAGCCACTGAGTTGCTGCCCCGGGAGGCCTAGACCTGGGAAGCTGGTGCGAGAGGGAGATTGTCCCACCACTTTAGGGGGAAACAACTGCACAGTGAGTCCAGTGCCCTCTGGGCTTGGAGGAGACAGGAGGCCAGCAGAGGCCACATGCCGGTGGCCCAAGGGCAGGCCGAACCTTCAGGCATGCTCTTTGTGGACAGAAGGGACTTGAAGATGGTCTTACTGGGCTGCCAGCAAAGAAGAATTTTGAGCTCTCCCTGGAGCAGCCTGGCGTTCTGGCCTTGGGAGCAAGGAGAGGGAGGGGTGGTAGTGGGCCACCTTGTCCCAGGGCCACCGCGCTGTCCACCATGAGGGCCCAGGGTTGGTCGTCATGCCCCGCCCCGGGCCCTGGGGCGCTGGTGCTGGGCTCCCACTGAGCCTAGCCTCTTGCTATCGCAGGAGGGAAGCAGGCGTCCAGGAGAGGCGGCCCTGTGCTGCAGAGTCAGGCCTGGAGCTCCAGCCTCCAGACGCAAACCCCTTGGCCTTCCCCCAGGGACTGGGGAGCTGCAAGTGTGCGTTCTTGTGCCCTGATGCCATGCTGTCCGTGGTGGGTCTTTTCAGGAGGAATCACACTTCGGACTCCCCGGTGGTGGAGGCTGCTGCACTGGGCCGCAGACCCCCCAGGACCGTCAGGGAGCTGCAGTGCTGTGCCAGGGCTCATGTTTATCTTGGGAAGAAGTCTTTGCGTCCAGGCCCGCCAGCCACACTGGAGACAACTTTCCCACAGTCAGTGAGCACAGGATTGGCTCCTGGGGCTGCCCGGTGGCCCCCAGCCAGGTGGAGAAGCCAGGATGGCTGGGCTGGGCTTCTTCACCAGCCGGGGGTTTGCGTCCAGCTCTGGAAACAACCTTCCCAGCCCACGCCCCTGATCCGAGGGCAGCTCTTGGGTGTCGGACTAAGCACAATGTTTTCCAAGTGTTGTAAGAGGTACTTCGTGGAGGGAACCCCCAGAACTGCTTCAAATAGAGAAGGGAAGATCCCTTCTCTCCCTCTCTCTTCTTCTCCACTACCCTGCACCCTGAATCTATCAGATTCTCAACCTCATAATATAGATCTAACTGAGCAGACAGATGCTTATGGGTCATCTGGCCAATGGGCTCTTCAGGGCCATCTGGTGAACCCAAGCCCTCGAGGGCTCCCTCTGGGTGGTGGCCTTCGGCCATATTTCCAGGGTTCTCTGAGCTACAGGAAGCTGCACACGGTCAGCTCAGGGAGGGGCTGGTGTCCTCAGATCGACAGGATAGCACAGGTGTTCTACAGCTGTGTGTGCCTGGCATGGGGGCAGGCTCCGACATGGTTACCTCGCTTTGTCCTCAGACAGCTTTCATAGGAGGGGGTACCTTCATTATCCACATTATATTCACAGGGCAACTGGAGCTCAGAGTTGTTAAGTAACTTGGCCACAGTCATGCAGCTGTGAGTGGCAAAGCCTGGCACATTCGAGCTATGCTTTCTGCTCTGCTGCATGGTTCCGAGGACTCCCTGTCTCTTCCAGAAAGGTCCCATTGTGCGGCGTCAGGCTGGGGCCCTGTGAACAGTGAGGACTCGGTGAATCTGGCATGTTTCAGATCAATGGGGTGGTGAGGGCAGCCTTCCTAGGGAAGGCCATGGAAGCTGGGCTATGCAGACAGCCATGCAGAAGGAGGTCGTGTTGGTGGCAGGAGCTAGGAAGGGGCCTTTTCTGGGTCTGGTGTGATGAGTGCGATGAGTATCCGACAGTGGCTGCCTCCAGGATAGCTCCCTTGTGCTAAAGCCTGGGTTTGGGGACTTTTGGATGTCACGAAGAGAATGCTGGTACAGTTTGAGTCTCGAGGGTGCAGTGTAGTGGGCATGCAGTAGTATTTCCCTCTTGCTGAAGGAAGAACAAAGCCTTCTCTGGGCAGGGAGCAGGCCCCTGCACGTGTCTGCGTCATCAGGTGTGGCTGGTGGCTTCTCACTCCATCACTTGCATTGGAGCCAGACCCTAAATGTAAGCTGGAGCTTGGGACTCCCAGCAACACCCTGTCTGTCTGTCCCTCTCTGGGCCACAGAGCTCTGGCACATCTGGAGCCTGCCAGCCTGGGCATCTTGCACATACATCCCCTCCTGACCAGTGTCAGATGCCCCAGCTGGGAGCAAAGTAGAAAAAACAGTCCTGGCCTCCTGCCCCCTGGGATGTACCTGCTTGTGCGGCTCCAGGCAGGGCCGGAATGCCTGAGTGGGGCAGCAGTGGGGTGAGGGGGGCTCAGCACCCGGAATGTGCCCATAAGTCCAGAACGGGTGTGATGCTGCCTTGGACTGCTGACCACTATGGTGGGGGAAGAGTCCAGAGGCCACAGAGAAGGGCACGGGTGCACTTGCCCTGGGGACTGCCTGAGTGGCACTCTGGGGAGGCAGTGGCTGCCTTGCACCCCCAGGCCCAGGCCAGCTGAGCTGTGCGTCCTTGGTGTAGTCCATCTGGACATGGCTTTGCCTTGAGCCTGAAGGATATTAGCACAGCATCTGGGGGAAGGCAGTTGGAACTAAGTGGAGCCAATTGGCCTTCCTTTATTGAGGGATGGAGTGTCCCTGTTGTGTTCCTGGGAGGTCTGGCCATGGCTGGGCATTCTCAGGAACATCTGACTCTACAGAGATGTCCAGGCCTGGTGGTCCCTGCCTATGTGCTGGAGGGAGATTGAGGCTGAAGATGATGTCACATAGAGCCAGCAGTCACATTAGAACACTCATGGGGCTGTGTTCTAAGCCGGCTGTGTCCGAGGAGATGGGAACAGTGGGGGCCTTGCCCTGCGAGGCTTCCTGACACACACGGGAGAGGAGCATGGGCGCGAGTAATGCGTGAAATCAGTGTGCTCTGTAGTGGCAGCGGCTGAGGGAGGAAGATAAGCCGGGAGCAGGGTGGGCAGTATCAGGGTGGTGACCTGGGGACAGTTCTGCAGGAGGCACCGTCCCTCACCTCAGAGCAGTTGGGGTGAGGCTGGGCTGGGAGGTGTGGAGGGGGCAGGTCCAGGGCCTGGAGCAAGGGTTTCCACTTGCAGAAGCTATTTGCGGGTTGTTGGGCCCTTTTGCGGCCGAGACTGAGAAGGCAGAGAAGGGAGAGAGGCAGGGCTCACCATTCTCAGCACCGGGCTGGGCTGGAGTTGGGATTGGGGCCCACCCCTGGCCAGCTGTTGACTTTGCGTGATAGTTTCCATGAAGACGTGAGTGTGTGCATGCACAGTGACATGCCCACAGTCCACATGCCCGTGCCTGGAGGTTTGGGTGAGGTGAGTGGTCCCCAATGCCCTCCACTCGCCCACGGAGGCCTGTTCCTGGGGTGTCCCGCCGCTCTCCCGGGGCCTCAGCTCCAGCTAGTGGACCAGCCTGGTTCGCCAATCTAGAAGGAATTTGGGGAGGGAAGCACATGGAAATGGCGAAGCAGCTAAGTTGCTCACCTGGGGAAGGCTAATCAGCCGTGTCGGGCCCAGAAATCACAGTGTGTCTTAAGAGGAAGATCTGCAAAAATCAAACCAAACCGTGAAAATGAATTCGAAGAGGTGGGCTGGAGACGCAGAAGGAAAGATGTTGGGTGGGGGAGGGTTTGTACAGGGCCCTCACTGACGGTGCGCGTACTGAGCTGAGCTGTCCCTCCACACATGGTCATGCATCCTGCTGCGGACCCCAGGAGGTGGGGATCGTCCTGTTTACAATGAGGAAGACGAGGCTGAGACCACGGAGCAGTGGCGTCAGGACTTGAACTCTGGCCTCTTGGGTGCAGCAGGTGGGAGGGTTAGGAGCACAGGGCCTGGGTCCCGTTCTTGCCTGGATTCGACTCCTGGCTTTATTGCCAGCTGGTCCTGTGACCAGTTGTTGAGCCTCTTTGCCTCTGTTTCCACCTCTGTGAAATGGAATGATAATGGCGCCTGCCTCGGGGTGGTCGTGGGGGTAAGGAGTGATGCCAAGCAGAGCTCTTGGGGAGTGCCTGATAGGGGCAGGGTGGAAGCCCTCGGTGGGTGACCAGTGGCCACTGTCCCAGTTCCCAGGGCATGCTGTACTCACATGTGCTTGGGAAGCTTTTCTAGGCTTTCTTCCCAGCATAGGGGAGATTATTTGCCTTGGGCCTGAAGGATATTTGCACAGCATCCTGGAGGATTTCCTGCCTGGAGTCCAAGAGAAAGTCAAGGAAGAAGGAAAGACTGGGCTGTGTGGGTCTCCCCTGCGTGCCTTCCCTGGGCTCAGGCTGCGTGTGTTCCTGCCATGGGAAGGTGGCTGCCCACTGTGACTCCTCTTCTGCATTTTCCAGTAGAGCCCCAAATTTGTATGCACGAAGCCTTTGCAAAAGAGGGACATTACTGGGTATGGTGACATCTGGTGCAACGTTTCCACCGATATATCACTTCTCTTCTAGGATGAGTCTCAAATGAGAAACAACCAAATATATTTCTTCCTCCAAACCCTTTCCATGCTGATTGGGATGGGAAAGCCCGAAGCTTGCCCTCTGTAGGTTTCCCTCAAACTTAGGATGACACCTGGAGCTGGAGGACACCCAGCACCCACCTGGCAGAGGCTCAGGCACCTCCCTGGGGCAGGCGCCACCTTGGGGTGGGGCAGGTGATGATACAGGCATGCCACTTGGGTGCAGCAGGTGGGAGGGTTTTCAGTTTTTGTTTTGTTTTAAGTTTCTCAGATTTTTTTTTTTTAGATTTTATTTATTTATTCATGAGAGACATAAGGAGCGAGGCAGAGACACAGGCAGAGGGAGAAACAGGCTCTTAGCAGGAAGCCCGATGTGGGACTTGATCCCAGGACCCCAGGATCACGACCTGAGCTGAAAGCAGATGCTTAACCACTGAGCCACCCATGTGTCCCTCTCTGATTGTTTTATTAATGAAGTTTTTTTTTTTTTTTTCCTGCGTGTCTCATTTTCCTGCAGTTCCCAGACACTCTGCGTCTTTCTCACAGGTTGAAGGACTGTGACAACCCTGCAAGGCTGTCCGTGCCATGTTTCCAACAATATTCACTTTGTGTTTCTGGCCACGCTTTGGTAATTCTTGCACCATTTCAAACTTTTCCACTTTGATTCCATTAGTTATGGTGATCTGTGATCAGTGGTTATGACTCTGTGGAAGCGCAGATGATGGTCAGCATTTTTTAGTAATGAAGTATTTTTTAGTTAGGGTATGCACACTGTCCCTTTAGACACAGGCTATTGCACACGTAGTAGACTGTGGTATAGTGTACATGTAACTTCTTGGGTTTCCCATGGCGTTTGGAAACCGAAATATTCGTTTGACTAGCTTGACTGCGACGTTCAGACAGTGGTCTGGAACGGGGCACACGGTATCTTCAGACATGTATGAGGCAGTGGAAGCAGTGCATGAAGCTCTGTTTGCCAGTTGCAGGCCCAGAGCTTGCACCAGGCCCCCATCCAGCTGGAGCTGGAGCTGGAGCTGGAGCTGGAGCTGGAGCTGGAGCTGGGAGCGGAGGGGCATTCACCAGCTATGCTCCGGGGCTTGTAGGTCACGGATGACCATCTGTGTGGACAGCACCGATGGGGCCTCCGTGCAGTCCTGGCCACCCAGTGGGCCAGTGGGAGCAGCTGGTCTCCAGGCTGGGGGTGAGCAGAGTGAAGGGGAGTATGGGGAATCCACCTCCCTTGCCTGCAGTGGGTAGCTTTGCACTGGGGGAAGGTGGGTGAGCTCAGGGCTGGAGGGTCTGGGAAGCATCTCAGCTCTGTATGGCTGGGTCACCCGTATGTCACTCACCCTCTCCTGGGCTCTGGAAGGCCGGCCATGTGCGACCAGTGACATCTCACACAGTGTTGGCAGGTGATAGGCTAGATAGGAGCCAAGACTCTGTCCTGTCCCAGAGGGGTGAGCCTTGGTCCCTGGTGAGGACACCGACAGGCCAACATTCTCTAGGGTCATTCCTGGAGATGGTGGCTCGTGCCGGGCCAGTCATTTGGAAGTCCACCCATCCTGGGGCATCTGTTTCAGAATCTGATATGGAGCTGCCTTCCTATGGCTATGTCCAGCCCTCAGATTGGTGGTCCCTTTGCTGTCCACATCTTTGGGCTGACTGGGGTTGAGGGGTATGGAAATTCAGGCCAAGCATGCATGTCTCCCTGGGGTGATGGTTAGGGCCCCAGATGTCTACCTAAGGGCTCAGGCGTGGCATCTTGGAAAAGAAAACCCACTCAGGTCCCTTCCAACCCAGGCCTGGGCCCTTCTGTTGTTCCAGGGGGATTCATCTGAAGGCAGCTGCTGGGCCTCCCCTGGCCAGGCCTTGTGTGAAACACACTTGTGTGTGTATGTGTGTGTGTGTCCCACAAATGTTCGAACGCCTACTGCGTGCCAGCCCCATGCCAGGCCCCCACCATAGCAGGGACCGTGTCTCACCACTGTCCTTGAGCATGCGTGGGGTACCAGGGAGACACAGTGACAATGCAGGCTGAGCAGAAAACACAGCAGATGCCCAGATTGTACTGAGGGGAACCCTGGGAAAGGACAGGAGGAGGTCAGGTGTCGCAGCGGGTCATGGTCCGGGATTTCCATGAGGATAAGGATGCTGCAGATGGCATTTGGAGAATGCTTTTGGTTTATTCAATACATGCACAGCTAGATTCCTCTGGGGAGCCCTGAGCTGGGTGTTGCCAGTCCCAGCAGATTGGTGGGGCTCTGCGGGGGAAGAGGCTTATGGGCATCTCACTGAATTGTCTGAACTTCCCTACGAGACAGATGCGGCAACCCTTACCGTACGGTTTAAGAAACCGAGGCTCTGGTGGATGAAGGGTCTGGTTTGCCACTGCTGGCAAGTGCTGGGCCATGCTGCTGCATGGTCCCCAGAGGCCGTGCCAGACCCCGGGCTGTCCCCGGGGGGCTCCTACCCAGCACCTCCTGTTCTCCTCGGATAGGGTTTCTGTCTGCCTGTTAATTGGGCAGTTGAGAGTGTGGGGTGCAGGAAGAAGATTCTGGGGTGAGCAGAAGCCTGGGAAGGACTGCTTTGAAGCCCAGGCACCTCCTAGAGATGTGATCAAAGCCCCAGCCTCCTCCCAAGAAAAGTTACAGACACTCACACCTCATGTGCATCTATGGGACACCGCCCGGGGCCCCCAGGTTGAGAAGCTCTGGCCTGAGCAAGTGATGGCGACTATGGAAGGGATCAAGTCCAGTCCCAAACTGGGCCAAATGGGCCCCGCCTGTGATGGCCACACTCTCACTCCAGCCAGGACCTCACCTGGCTCACAGCTGGGGTGTTCATCAGAGAGGTGGAGGGGGTACCAGAGGCCACTGCCATCGGCAGGGGCCAGCGTCGAGGGGCCCATTCAGGCTCAGCCTGCCTGTCCTCCTGGCAGCAGTGTCACAGTGATGGAGACGGAGGGCCAGTGGGCTGGAGCAACACACGTCAGGCCTCTTCATCTGTTAGAGACGCTTGCAGGAGCTGTTGGTGATGTGGCTGAGCAGATTCTTGAATACCTGGTACAATAAGCCGCCTTCTGCCCCTGAGGACAGTGTGGCTGCAAGGACCTCACCAATTTCCTGGATCTGCTTGGGGTCGTCGCACACCTCAGGGGCTTTGCACATCCTTTCTGGGGTGACTCCGGTCATGAGGTGCCCCAAGGAGATGTTGGTAGACACATGCAAGGTGATGCACTCCCGGGCTAAGGAGGCAGGCAGAGATGAATGCACGTACTCCAGGGTGTGAGTGTTGATGACCTCTGGGCACTTGGATACCAGCCACTCTTCCAGCTCCTGGGCCACCTGCAGACACACCTCATAGGTCATGACCTGGCTCTCCGTCCTTGGTGACACCAGCTTCATGTGCTGGCCCCTGTCTACATCAGCTGCAGGAGCCCAGACCGTCAGCACTGTGGCCAGCTTCAGTATTTGCTCAGCATGGGAGGAAGAAAGGAGGATCTAATTTTTGCAGAGCTGACCCCCAGGTACCCCCAGGGACTCACAGTGCGCCTTTGTGCTCACGTCTGCTGAGTTAGACAGGTTGGACTCAATGGTACCCAGGAGCCCAGTGACCTGACACAGTCCCGGCACATGGGGCCCGCAGGAATCGGTAGGGGCCAGAGGCTGAGGGACTCGTTCTGTGGAGGGTGGTGCCTGGGTGGCCGAGGGTTCCAGTGGGGGGCTGGCAGTGAGGGAGCAGGGCACACAGGTGTTGCAGGGCCCTGGCAAGCCTGCAGGCTGGTGTCTGAGGCGCTGCCCAGCATGCTCAGGATGGCCTTGGCAATGCACTGTGTCCGCTCCCCCTCGGCTGTGGACTTTTGGCTGGGAAGCCACTCACAGGGCTTGTTCAACCACAGCCAGGACCTCTGTCTCTATGACATTGGCATTCAGCCTGCCGCTGGCATCAGCTCTCACCTCCGGGCACAGGTGGCAGGGCAGGGACTTGGCGGTGGGCTTGCTCCAGGCGGTCTGCAGGCAGCGCTCCAGGGCCCTGTACCTCCTGGCTGCCTGCAGGTCCTGATGCCACACGGCAGGGCCCCTCACACGCTATGGGGGGGAACAGTGATGGGGTCAGCCTGGGCAGCCCCGAGGAGGCCCGGCAGGAGAAGCAGGGCGTAGAGCATGCTGAAGGGTGAGTCTGCAGCCTCCAGTGCCCCTGGTCTGGCCAGCTGCAGTTGTAAATCTTGTGCTCCCCACCTCCAACCCCTGTGCCGCTGCCTCAGGGTGGCCCTAACTGCAGCCCCTCTGCCCCAGACTCTCGGCTGAGCAGGGAGCCTCATGTGGGGCTCAATCCCAGGACCCCAAGATCATGACCTGAGCCAAAGGCAGAGGCTTCACCGACTGAGCCACCCAGTCGTGTCCATCCCTTTTCTTTTTTTTTTTTTTATGCCAGAAGATTAAGTGAACTTAATAGCTGGCCAAGTACTAAAGCTGCTATTTCCTACATTTTCCTTAAAATGGTGTGTCCACCCAGTTCTGCCCTGGGCCTAGCAGCTGTGCCGTCTGGGGGAGGTGGCCTAGCAGAGCTTCGCATCCTCTATGACCGAGAATGTGCGTCCACCTCCCGGTTCCCAGTCAGCTGCCTCCTCCTGGAAGCCTGGCAGGGTACGGACGACCCACAGACACAGAGATGTTGATTGCAAGCACACACACACACACACACACACACACACACACACACGCACACGCACATTTATGTTAGTTTTTTCTCCCTTGGTCTTGGAAAGCATTCTGAAGCAAGAGAGTGAACACTGGGTGAGTCGCAGTCATTATGTAGAGAATCCCAGAGCCAGCCTGTTGTGCCCACCTGTTCACCACCCCTCCAGGGCCCTCTCCAGGGCGGGTGGGCTGGGGCCTGATGGTGAGGGACTCCCCCGGTGCATGTGAGCCCCTCGTGTGGCACCCCCACTCATTCTGGGCCTCAGAGTGCACAGAGGGAGCATTCCCTGTCCCCAGGCTTGGCAGCGGCCTCAGGGGCTGTAGCAGGGGGCTCTCTGGGCTGCAGGGGTGGCAGCTGGCCACTGGACTCCATGCCAAAGGTGGGGCTGGACATGTCAGGTGTCCTTATCCAGAGCTGCCTGGGGCAGGCAGGGGTCTGTTCATTTCAACACACTTCTAATGCACCTGCTCTTCATTCAGTGCTGTGCTGATGCTCTGGGGCCCCCACTCCCACCTGACAGGGACTGAGGGCACAGGGCCGAGGGAGCAGAAGGCCTTGTCCTGCCGTGTGAACGGCCTGTGCCAGCAGATCCTTGGCTCACCTCACAGTCCAGCCCACACTGCCACCTTGCTCTCCTTCCCCAGATGCTGTACTTCCCTAGGCCTGGGATGTTCTCCTCTTTGCATGCTGTGGGCCTAGCATGGTGCCCTGCTGATGTAACATTTGATTTGTTTTCTGGTTTTTAAAAAGCATTTAGAAGCCTTGTCTTCTGGACTTTTTTATTTTTAAATTTGTATTGAAATGGTTCATGTATCCAGGAAAAGACGTACATTGTAAGTGTCTGGTGCATTGAAGACCCGCAGACCAAGCCAGCACCCAATCTGGACAGAGTGTCCCCACTCCCAATAGCCACTGTGTACTTCCTGGGGCTCCATGCCCCGCCACCTGCCTGAAGCCCCTACCCTGCCTGCTTGTTCTACCCCTGCTTCTTTGGTGCAGTGTTGTGTCTAATGTCCATCCCGGCTGCTGTGCGGAGCTGTGGGTCAGGTGTTCCCATTTCTGTGCAGGGTTCCATTGGGCGAGCACACAGTTGCTTGATGTGTCCTGCTTTCAGTGGGCATTTGAGTCACTTCCAGTTTGGGGCTGGCATGGACCATGTCTCTGCACATCTTAGAATGCACATGCCTCTCCCCCATCTTTGCTGGATTTTATTGAGGAGCAGGACTGGGGGGGGGGTCAGTGTGCACACGTCCCATAGGTACCAACCAGCTCCCCCAAGTGGAGTGCCAGTCACCAGAGACCCCACTGCTTGAGTTCTGGTTGCCCAACATCTTTTTAGAGGGGAAGGATATGCTTATTTTGATATAATTTTAAAGATTTTATTTATTTGAGAGAGAGAGAGAGAGGGAGAGAGAAAGAGAGAGAGAGAGAGGAGAGAGAGTGCATGCACACATGCACGAGTAGGGAGAGGGGCAGAGGGAGCGGCTGATTCCCCCTGAATCGCAGGGCTCCATCTCAGGACCCTAAGATCATGACCTGAGCCAAAGGCACATGCTTCACCAACTGAGCCTCCCAGGTGCCCCAATTCTGATATAATTTTAAACTTAGTTGTGAAAACAGCACAGGGAACTCCCGTCTGCCTTTGATGCCCAGAAGCCTGTGCACATTTGCTTTGTCCTCTCCTCTGTTCACGTACTTGATATTCACAGACTCTTTTTTCCTGATATATTGAGCATAGGTTGGCAACCCTGAGTCCCTTTACACCTGTTTCTTGAGGACGAGGACACCGCCTAAGATAATCACAGCACGTTTGTCTACTTCAAGGACTGCAGTCCTGATGCAATCCTGCCTTTCTAACCCACAGCCCGTGTTTAAACCTTACGGCAGCCCCAGGGCTGCTGCACGTCCAGATTCCACTTCCCAGACCCAACTCTGGTCCAGTCCGGGCCCCCAGGCTCTACCTGCCTGGCTCCCCAGCCGCTCTCCTCTGTTGCTCTGGATCAGTCTGGGTTTGCTCACACCGAGATGCTGTGGTTTGTTTTTGGTAGGAGTCCTTGTGTGCTCAGTGCATCATATCAGGAGGCCTGGGTGGGCCAGCCCAGTGTTGCTGGTTTCGGAGGACTTGCTATCAGACCTCTGTAAAGTCATTGTTCTCCTTATGATTATTAGTAAGTAATGTTTAGAAAGGTATCCTGAGAATAGGTAAATACTCCATTCTCATCAAGTGTTTACCGTTCCTTTTAGCACCCACAGATCATTGGCTAACTCCTCTTCTTTCTGAATATATTAGCTGGCCTCCTGCTGTAAATAAAAAAAAAAAAAAGCTTTCCCTTTCTCTCTGTCTCTCTGTCTCTTTCTCTCTTCCTTTCTCTCTTTCAATAACATGGACTCGTGTGTTTTTATTTTATGTAATAGGCTCTAGTACACTACTGTCAATTGTCCTCATGCCTGAATCACTCCAGATTCGGTCAGCAGGAGCCCCTGTGAGCTGGCCTGGTGTGTCTCCAACCTGTGCCCATCATTCTTGGAGCATTTCCATACTTTGTGGCACAAGAGTTCTTCCAGGCTCGTCCTCTGCTTTCCTCGAATCGAGTCTGAAGCAGCCTGCTCTCTGAGGGAAATGGTGTTTAGAAACCAAAACCCAGACCCTAGATGCGCTCACTGTTAATGTGGTGTCATTACTTCTAGGCTGTTTTGGTGAACAGGGCAGTGCAAACCTCACCTCTTACTGACGGGGATGAAGGAGGCAGGAGAGGGAGGAAGGATGTACACATGATAGAAATAGAGAGGCAGATGGTTGCAGATGGAGAAACCAGCATGTATATATATATATATAGATACGTACGTGCCAGTGATGCTGATATATCCCTCCATCCACCTGTCTTTACAAGACCGAGTCAGCCGAGTGTTCACCCTTCCCACATTTGTGACTCTCCTGCTCCACGGGGAGGAGCCTGGCTTCCATTATCCTGAATATATACACTCATTTAGTCAGTCCTAAAATGTGAGAAAGGTAGTTTCAGAAATGCTGACCACTACCACTCTGAAAAGCAAAACCCACCAACTTGCCTTCTGTATTTGTGTTTATTTCTCTTGGTCCTACTGGGAGAAAATGCACACATATACAGTACACGCGTCTTAACTGTAGTTTGATGAATTTTGGCAAATATGCCCACAGTGTAAACTACATCTCATCACAATGCAGAACATTCCTGAACCTCTTTCTAGTTGCTCTTCAACCAGAGCAAACACTTCTCTGATTGTCTTCCCCATAGACTCAGTTCACCTGGTTTGGATGTATCAGCGGGACCCGCAGGATGCTGTCCTGCATGTCTGCTGCCTTCACGCAGCCATGTGAGATCCATCCACCTCCCTGTCACTGTCCTGTGCCTTCACTTCTGGGTCCTGTTCCACTGTGTGACTGTACCACAATCTATATTTCCCTGCGGGGTGGCTTTGAATAGTTCCCGCTTTGGTGTTATTACAAGATCACAAATGCTCTGTCCATTCTAGGTGACTTTATACGGTGGAAAGAATGTGTGTTTTAGTTGGGCGGGCATCTCAGGGTGGGATGGCTGGGGTTTGGAGCTTCTCTGTGCCTGAGATGTCCACAAAGACTTCTTGCAGTGGTGACACCAGGTGCTGTCACCACACCAGCATTGTTTCACATTGCTGTGTTTCCAACCCCAAGAAGATGCAGGGAATGGTATGGTGACCATCCATTCGCCACCATAACTGAGCAAATGGTGGCATTTGCTGTATTATTTGTAAATTCCACTTGTTTAAGAAAGTTATCTGCAAGTTGTTTGCTTTTTCTTCCTAAGCAAAGATAAGCCCCCCTTCAGGGCAGGGCTCTCCACTCTTGCCCACCCTGGTCACTCTGGACACCAACGGCAAGACTATAAAATATAAATCAATAGGTTAAAAATATGCTTGTCTCTTGCACGTCCCTGTCACTCTGCCTGTCTCCTCTGGGTGGTCTCTGAGGTCCAGAGGTTGAGGTGGGGAGATGGTGGAGCAAGGAGCTCGAGGGGGGCTGAGGGAGGGGAGACGTAGGAGGGGTTTGCTGCCCAGAGAGGGGTTGGCAGATTCTGGGCACCAAGATAATGCTGGTGGTGTGGAGGAGGCAGTGTCTGGAGCAGGAACAGCATGGGCGCAGCAGGGGATCATATGGTCTGAGGGTACCAGCAGGGAGCACTGGGGCTCTGGAAAGGGGGTGGGTTGGGTGTCCAGGGGTTCAGGAAGAATGCAAGAGGAAAGAGAAAGAGGCCCAGTTCCCACTCAGCCTGAATCCAGCCTAGGCTGCCCTCTCCATTGGAGCTCCTGCCAATGTCCTGGGGCCACCAAACAAAGCACCAGACTGGGGCCTTCTACAATAGAGATTTATTCTCTCATGATCTGGAGGCTGGAAGTCTGAGGTCAAGGTATTGGCAGGGCCAGCTCCTTCTGAGGTTCCCCTCCCCTGGCTTCTGGGGGTGGAGGGCAGGTTGCTGGTGTCTCTGGTCTTCCTTGCTTGTGGCAGTGTCACTGGGTCTCTGCCTTCAACTTCACATGGTGTCCTCCTGTGGGCGCATCTGCACCCAAATTTCCCCTTGTGTAAGGACACCAGCTACATTGCACCAGGGTCTATCCTGTTGACCTCAGAATTACCTCTAAAGACCTTATTTCCCAATGAAGTCACCTTCTGATGTCCTAGGGGCTGGAACTTTGACATAATGAATCTTGGGGACACATTCAGCTTACAACAGCCATCTTCGGCATTGAAGATTTATGGATACCGAGGCACATGCAGGGCTGCTAGAGGTTTGTCCTGATGTACTCAGAATGACGGGGACACACTCAGGGGTCACTTAGCCTCCCTGAGCCCTGTGGGCTGGCGTGTCACCCCTCTGCCCTCTGGCTCGGCCCTGAGCATTGTGTAGAGACGAGGACTGCTTCCCCACCTGGAGTGGGATCTGGCACAGGGCAGGTGCCATGGCGTTAGTGCCGACCATGCCAGGCATTGTGTGCGGGGACCACGTGGGACATCACGCATGCAGTGCTGTGGGGCCGGCCCAGGATGCAGAGATCAGGGCCTGTGTTCTTCTTAGAGAAGCTGCCAAGCCAGGGTGAGGGCAGGGGGAAACTGAGGCATAGCCCAGGCTGTGGCAACTAATTGCGGTCTGAGGTTTCCCTAAGCTTCAGCCGGGCTGTCTCTGCGGCCGGGCCCCTCCTCCCTGCTGAGCAGGGTGCCCCAGGGCCAGGGCGGCATGCAGGAGCTGGCCGAAGCCGTCTTCCTTTTAACTGACACCCTCTTGGTGCTGCAAGAGAGCCCTAGAAGGACCCACCTCACAGAGGGCTTGGGTCACCTGAAACAACTGTGAAGCATCGTCCCCATAGGTCCCTACATCGTCCCCATAGGTCACCAGGATACACAGGTGCAGCAGGGTGAGCACCACGAGCAGACCACATCTGGCGTCCCGAGCTGGGTGAGCTGACTTCGGTGTCCATTGCTTGCCTCCTCTAGAAGGGAGGATCCTGCTGGTGCCCACTGGGCACTTACATAGCCCCCTGGCACGTGGTGAGCCCTCCACATTGGCACCCGTCTTCCCCATTTTACAGATGGGGACACGGAGGCTTAGGGAGTCAGCTGGGCTGACCTTGGACTCTGTGCCCTCACCTGCACCTGGGCCTCTGCATCACGCGGCTGCCTTTTATTCCCGCGGGCTGGTGTTTTAGACACAATCTTCCACACGCTGGCTGTCACATTTTCTCCCCAAGAAGTGCTATGTAAACTGTTGAGTGCTAAACAGATGTCAGAGGGGATTGCTGTTATTCACAGACCCCGGGGGGGACTCTATCCCAGCACTAAATTCTGTTACCCTGGAATAGGAGTGTGCCTTCGTTCCAACGAGACCTTTGTGTTGTGAGCAGTGGTAGAAACCGTGGAGAGCCAGGAGATGGGAGGCTCGGGGCCACCTCGGACTGCGTCCTTCCCACCCTTTACAGACAGTCTCTTTCAGCGGCTCCTGGGTCTCCTGTTCCCATCCGTGCAGTTTCATCCTCAGGTGGGAGTGGCAAGCTAACAGGTGGCCTTGGTGGCTGGAGGCCTGAGCCCCTCAATGGGCCATCTCACCCAGTCTGAGGGTGCTGGGCCTGTGCCCGGGCTGCCTGCGGGGCACAGTATGGTACAACTGGCCAGCCCACCCCTATCTGAGAAGGGGTGGTGTGACAGGTGGCTGAGTGGGCTGGGCAACTGTGGCACCTGGGGCTTCGTCCACCCCGGGCATGTGCAGACACCCTCAAGGCCTGGCAGCATCTTGACTTTCCTCTGCCCATGGCCACAGGCTCATCCTTGTGACTGAGACTACCCTGGCCCCGTTTCAGCTCCACCTCTCACTGCTGTTTCGAAGGGAGCACCTGCTGCGGGTCCCAGAGCTAGTGACACCTGAGGCCTGGGTTTAACCAGGCAGCTGCCCTCTTGAGTCCCTATGCCTTGCGGCTTTGGCTCTCTGGGGACACTGTGTCCTCATGTCTGTCCACACCTGGGTTGTTTGGGTCCTGTGGCAGCCCTGGGGTGGAGCAGGGACTCTGGAATCCTGGGTCTGCTGATGAAGAAACCCAGCTGCGTGCTCTCAGCATGGGCCCCACCCTCCCCATTCAGGCCACATTCTCCCCCCTTCCCTCCCTCCGTCCCTCCTGAAGGACTTGGAAGGGCACTGGGGACTCATATGAGGCAGAATGACAATGTCCATTCCCACTCAATCCACACATGGGAGAACTGAGGCTCAGAGACTTCAAACCGCTGTCCCCAAGTCAAGCCAGTGCATATGTGGCAGTCACCTTGTATCCTGTCATTTCTGTCTGCTGTCTGATCCCACCCTGGGAAATGTTCTATTTTCCGTGGAGAGATAGGGACACAATTTGCAAATAAATCCGTGCAGGTACTGGGGATGTGGACTTGACAACATGGCAATGAGAGCGAGCATCTGGGGCCCCCCAGGCTCCCCAGCGGGGGTGCTGGCAGGCTCAGGACAGGAACCCAGGCTCCTGCCACCTGCCAGAAGGGTGCTGCTGCCCATCAAAGATGAATCCTAATGATTAACGAATTGCAATTGTGAAACTATTTAAACCGAGGGAAACAGTGTAACTGATCCCTGGACGCCCATGGATATTAGACAGATGTTGACATTTGGCGGATGTGTTGGGAGATTTTTGAAAGTGAAACGTTACACATGCAGCAGAGACACTTCCTCCCTGGCTCCCCGCCCTCCCCCGCCGTGACCTCCGCGCACGGGTGTCCTCCGTTCTCCCCCGAGTCCGCATGGTTTGGGCACATCTGCCTGTGTCCGTAAACAGGGCATGCCGTTGTGTCGTGTGCTTTAGGTCTACACGGCGGGCTCCCTGGTGGACATCTCTGCCTTCGCCTTGCTTTTTCCCTTCAAAGTTGTGTTTATAAGTTGGATCCCTAACGACGGGTGGGATTCCCCTGTGTGAATAACCTGCAGTTTATCCATTTCCCTTGGGGGGACACTTGGTATTTTGTTCCCCCACCTTTTTGCTATTATGGGCAGTCTCACAGCCAGCATCCTTGTGAAGCCGCCCCCCACCCCGGCATGTGCTTTTGAGTGAGTGGGTGGGTTTCCGGGGAGACCCCCCCGGGCGTTGGAACTGTGGATCTTGGGGCATCTCCCGAGTCGCTCGGTGTGGCCAAGGTGCGCTCCAGCGCCCTGTGCCAGGCAGGCAGAGCGGAAGAGTGGACCTCAAGTTCCTGTATTCAGAGGGAGGTGTTTGCCTGCCTGCCTCCCCCCCTCCCCTCCCCTTTCCTGGGCACCTTTGCAATTTCACACTGTAGAATTCAGACAGACCAGGGGTTGCTGTGACCTGTTGTGCTCAACAGGTGAAGCGTGTGGCACCATGTCCAGTAGTGTAGGATCCAAGGTTGTCATTTGTTCACTGACTCATTGTGTCATCCATCTGTTGACTAAGCCGTCACACAGGGGCAGGCTCCGTGCTCCCTAACATCCTCTTCCTCCGTGTCCCCCTCCTCTGCTGGCCCTGGTGGTCAGGCTCCTTGGAGGTGGATTCTGTGCTGTCTCACGAAGTCTTTGGCCTGGAAAATTGCTCCAGTTTTCCAGTAATCTAGCGGCCTCGCCCCCACGGACCTTCACCCGCCAGACATTTCACCACACCCAGGGGTCCCCATGGAAGCCACCTCTTGCTGCCAGAGGTGAATTGGTTGGAAAGGAGCCTGGGGTGGGGCGGGAGCTGGGGAAGCATCTGGAAATTCTTGATTCTTAAATCTATTAAATACTGTTCTCTCTCCCCCTTATCCCTTAAATAACCCAAAGAATGGGGCCCCCAGGACACAGGGCCACAGGATCTTCTGTCCATGGTAAGAGTCTCAAGTCATATGGCCCCTGAGACAGATGTGGGCCAAGCCTGCAGGTGAGTCAGATCTGGGCTCTGCTTCCCTGCTCTGCAGACCAGCTGTGACCTCAGGCCTGCCCACCCCTCCTTGGGCCTCAGTTTCCTTGTTTGTGTCTGGGGGCTTTGATGGGAGGGTCTTCTCTGACTCCTGAGGGAAGTCTGCCTGGAGACACTGGGTCTCCCAGTGACCCACTGGTAGGTGTGAGCCTCTGCCCATGGGGGAGGGATTTGGGAAACCAGAGGGACCCTGTCTGCCACCACTGGACTGGTGGGCCCACCTCAGCGCCTCCTCCTTGGCCTTTCCGGGGACCCTGTGGCTCCAGTAGCAGTCAGACTTCATGAATGGGCCTTTGGGTGAGACCTCCCCCTCTTCATGCTTGCTCAGGAGTGAGCTGGTTAATGGTACGTGCACATTGAGGCCTCACAACCAGGTCAGAGCCCCCAGCCCCACAACTGCCAGCTCCACAGCCTGACCTAACCTCACAGCCCTTGGGTCCGAGTGGTGATATTACCCCGTTTTACAGGCGAGTTGACTGGGCGTGGAGCTCAGTGCGCCTCCTGACTTGGGGTTTCCCTCCTCTCGGTAAACAGTAGGTTTGGATCACCCTCCCTCCTCCTGCCCTCTGCTCTCCACAGCCAGGTGGGCTTGGATCATGGCCCCTTGTCACTCTGGGCCTCACTTTGCTCTTCCTTAAATGGGGGCCCATAGCACAGGCAGTCAGGCCCTCAGAGCTGCTCTCCCAGGGCTGGAGTCAGGTCCACCATGCCAGCTGGTTTTGATTTTATGTTTGGCTAAACCAATTCCTCCTGTGGCTGCAGTTGTCGGAATTCTAGGAATGGGGACCCACAGGGTGTTTTCCCAGGAGCACGGGCTCCAGAGGGACAGCAGCGGGAGATGCTGCACATCCTGGTCGGCACTGAGGTGCACAGTGTTTAAAATGACCCCCACCCCCACTCCCAAAAAAGCCACCTGGAGCTGCCCAGCTAGGAGGGTCCTGCCCTCATCTCAGGGTGCCCCCTTGGATACTGAGGTGGCCTTATTTTCGGACATGCCATTGGTCTGGGTTTCCCCTCTGCCCAGGCCCCTGCCACCTTCAGATTGGCATGTGCCACTGCCCCCTTTAACTCTCCCAAGGAGCCAGCAGCATGGCAGCAAGGAGCGAAGGGCAGGGAAGTTAACCAGAGGTGGACCCGTTCTTTCCCAAAGGGGAAAAGAACATTCCAGGGCTGGAGGTGGGGGTAGAGGTAGGATATCAGGAAGAGAAGAGTCCCAGGTCCGAGAGATACCCAAGTGGGGCAGTGTGGATGGTGGGGGCCATTAGGGGGGCGGGTCTCTCCTTCTTTAGGAGAGAAGAGGCTCACCCTGGCAGCTGTGAGAAGCCCCTGCCACCAAATGCCGTGTGACCTCCTACAGGTGACTCAGTGTCTCTGAGCCTCCCGTTCCTCACGCCAGCAGAGCTGGTGGAAGGGGCTGCTTGCAAGGCCCCCAGCTCTGACAGTCTGTTTTGCCCTCCAGAGCCCCCTCCACCTCCCTCCTGCAAGGACTGTGAGGCCTGGGTGAAGCCCCAGGAGCCCCTGGGCGGCCTTGCCCTCCCCTCCCCTGCTGCCCGATATCATAAAGCCTGTCATTCCTGCTCAGCTCCATCCCTTCTTCCCTGCATCGCAGTGACTGCATAGCCAAGACCCTGGGAAATGGCAGCACCTTCCTCCCCACCAACGAGAGAGAGAGAGAGAGAGAGAGAGAGAGAGAAAGAGAGAGAGAGAGAGAGTCTCTTGGGTTTGCACGCTCGGCCAGAGCATTGAGGGCCCTTCTCAGTTAAGCCCAATAATTTTTTTTTTTTTTTGGTTCCTCCTTGCATCTTTTCCTCAATGTGCCACAGAGATAGTCCTGCTGAGCCTCAGCCCCTGCTGTGTCTCCATCTGGAAGGTTCTCGCACTCCTCCCTCCTCTCTGCCTGTCAAGGGCTAACATGTGTTTCCTGGTTTGGCCCAAATGGGGCCCCCACCCCCTCCCCAAGCCCCTGGCGGGTGTTTGTTTACCTGCTGGACTCCCAGACTGCACACCAAGGTCCCTGAGGGGCAGGGGCGGTGTCATGGCCATCCCTTTACCCCCGATGCCTCCCAAGTGATTTACCTGCTCTGTGCCTCAGTTTCCACTTCTGCAAAATGGGTTAATTATGGGACCCATCTCCCAGGATTGCTGGGAAGACGAAAGGAGTTAACACACATAAAGCAACCCGAGCAGTGTGGGGCAGGTGTCAGTACTCGGACACCTGTCAGGTGCCGTGTTAGTTTCCAGAGTTGTGAGGCTCAGAAACGATCATCCCACAGTTCTGGTGGCTGGGAGCTCAAGACCAAGGTGTCGGCGGGATTGGTTCCTTCAGAGGCCTTTCTCTCTGACATGTGGGTGGCCGTCTCTCCCTGGATCCCTCTGTGTGTATCTTCTTATGAGGACACCAGTCATAAGGGATCTGGGCCACCCCGACCATCTTATTGACCTTACTCACCTCTCCAGAGACCCCATCTCTAATTGCAGGTGATTCTGAGGTCCTGGGGGTAGGACCTCAATGTATGGATTGTGGGGTAACACAATTCAGCCCCTGGCAGGTGCTCACTGATCATCTATGAGATGAATGAATGAATGAATGAATGAATGAATGAAGTCAGGCAGATGGGACATTTCTGCTCGGGAAATCTCGTACGCAGCAGGGTAAGCTGTAGGGTTCAGAGGAGCTGCTGGGTCTCTGGTATGCCAGGCACTGTGCTGGGCACTGGAAATATGAGGACACAGTGTTATTACCCCCATGTCACAGAAGGGGAAGCTGAGGCTCGAGAGGCTCCCTCGCTTGTGTAGGAAGGCAAGAGGAAGGGCCGCTCTGGGCTGTGCTTAGCGAGCCTGCCCTGCCTTCTCCCTCCCACCCACCTGGGGCTCTGACAGCTGGCGGGGTGCTGACACCACTCTGGGTCCTACCTGTCTTTGGGAGACTGCCTTCCCCCTCCGCAGGGGGATCTAATCAGTCTCGGGCCCCCAGATGGAGTGAGGCACGGTTCAGGCGTCCCTCAGCATTCAGTGCACTGAGTTCCACGCTACGAGGCCCCGCCTGGTGCCCACCAAGCAGCAGACACCGGGCTGCAGCCACGAGGCCCCCATGCACACCGATGAGGCTTCGACACGTGGGACATGTGGGTGCCAGCCCCACCTTGGTAGCACCCCCAGGTGGAAAAGCAGCCAGAAGGTGCAGCATAGAGTGACCCCTAGAGGGTGTGACCTCAAAAGCGCGTCATTCCCCTTTGGCTTTACCGAGCCTGTCGGCCTGGTATCCAGAGCCACTTGGTGGCAGCCTGGACGGCTCAGGCCACAAGATGCACGTCAGCGTCCATGGGGACAACTGTGGGCTTGTTGCAATTAGCCGCAGAGAGCCATGGAATCGAGATTCAGCAAGATTAGTGTCCCGTACATGGGAGTTTGGCGGGATGTGTAAGAAGACTTGGCTGGAGGCTCAGATCTCGGGAGTGATCCTAAGTGTTCCCCAGTCACACCCCAGCCCGGTGTGGCATTTTGACATCTGTGGCTGTGACCCAAAGGCTGGGACAGCGCATTCGATACACATGCTGAATTGGTTATTTGAATTTTTCATGGTACCGTGCTTGAGAACAAGCATTGAGTTTCCTTTAAGGATTTTGTTCCGTTCCCCCGATCCCACCCCCCCCACCTTTCCACAGTCTTCACCCTCCCCACCACTTCCCACAGGGAGGGGAGAGTCAGAAATGCCCAGGTTGAAGGCCCAGCTCAAGTTTGCCGGCGACTCCCTCCCAATGCCTGCCCTGCTGGAAATGTCAGAAGAAATGAGGGAAGGTGATGTCCGGCCCAAGGAAGTGACAGTTTTGTCAGGAGTGCAGGCTTCTCCCCAAATGAACTTATTCCCCATTTCCTGGGTCTGCATAAAACAATCACCACCTTTGTCTGCCCCGACTGGGAGAGGGTTTGCTCTGTGTCTGCAGCGGGGAAGCCATGAAGGACCCCAGCCCGAGAACTGGAGCCTGCCCCTGCCCACGAGACACCCACCGGGTGGAAGCCCACAGTGGCCGAGCATCCCCTGGCTCCCAGCACCGCCTGGGAGCTTGTCCACATGGTAGCTGCGGACTATGTGATCAATGGACAAGTGTGCGAGTGTGCCCTGACCCATGTGCCACAGCTCTAGGCGTTTGTGGAGGTAGAAACCCATGCTCAAAATAGACACTTTGAGAGGTGAGAATGTGAAATGGTGCTCTGCACCAGGGGTTCGTGTTGACCACCCACCGATAGGACCCAGTAATGAGATGCCACTGCTCAGGCCCTTCTATGCTCTGCTGTCCTCCTCTGGGGACAGAGTCAAAGGTACTCTGACCCCTGCTCAACTTGCTCAAATGTCCAAACCCCTGTGATCCCAGACATGATCTGAGAACCAGCACCATGGAGCCCCAACCAGACCTGCCCCCCTGCAAGTCTGCATGGAGGCCAGACCCTCAGGTGATTCTGGACCCATCATGTTTTGTCCTAGGGCCCCTCTTCACCCGCCCCTGCCTGTCAACGCTGCCCTCTCACCCTGCGCAGAAGCCCTGGTGGGGTTGTCCATCCAGCTCCACAGCTCGCCCCTCCAAGGCCTCTCCGGTTACGACCCAGGCCTCTCTGGAAGCTTCCCTGAGGGATGGCCACCCCTTCGCACAGGAGTCAGCCTTCTGTGAGCCCCTAGCACTTGCTCTGCTGGCCAGGCCTTATATAGTCTGTCCCTCTATGCCATGGGGCTCTGTGACAGCAGGACCATTATGCTTTGGCCAAGAGCTGACCTGAGTAAATGTGCCGTGATGATCATGACCAGCATTCGTGAGCACCTTCTTACGTGCTGGGCTTTTCTTACCTGATGCTCAGGTCTGATTTGATCCTCCTGATGCCCTCGGTGAAGCCTGCTGTTAGCACCACGTCTGCAGGCTGAGTGACATGCTCAAGGCCACGGGGCTGGCAGATGGCAGAGGAGGAACCCACTCAGGGACACCAGTTGGGTCCCAGGCCCTGAACCGTAGCCTGTGATGCCGCCCATGTGCTGAGGCTCTCTGACGACACACCTCTGCTCCATTACTGTGGGTTTCCACTACCTATCTGGTTTTCGGAGGTCCAGGTCTGAGTGCACCAAGGAGTTGGAATATCCCAGCCTGCGGCCTCTGTCCTCCATGGTGGCAGTGGCCTGAGAAGGGGTAACCAGACCACTGCAGGTCCTGAGTTCACAGAGGCCACACCAGGCCCCCAGGACCAGGATGCCCATGTCACTACTGCTCTGTGTCGTGCCCTTCCTGCTTGGCCTGGGAGACCAGTAATCCCGAGACCTCCCCTGAGGCTCAGTTGTTTCTTCAAGTATATTTGCTCTCTGCTGCCTTACCCCCTTCCTTGGGAGTCAGGTGCAGGTATCACTTGGTGACCTCTGCGGGAGACACCATCTTAGTCAGTGGGAAACCATGGGCTCCAGACTTGGACATCTGAGCTCGGATGGGCCTCGGCCATGTACTAGCCCAGGGCTTCCAGCGTGGGGCCGGACTGCAGTTTCCTCTGGGTGGGTGTGGGGACCAGAACCACATTGGAGTGTCGTGGGCTCATGGGTGGGGGACACGGAGATGCCTGGAGATAGATGACAGTGCATTCTTGAGCAGCTCGCCATTTCTCCTCACACAGTAACCCTTACACAAGCAGGCCTGTGTTTCCTGTTGTCATCGTGTGAATGAGGACACTGAGCAGCAGGTGCTGTCAGTGACCTTTTGAGTCCAGGGGGAGAGACAGCCAGGAGAGGAGACTCGAGGATGCTGTGGGCTGGCTTCCGTTGGCCTGTCCCCAGGGCCCCCTTTCTCCTTGGGTCTTCGAACTGACCTACCCAGGAGGAAGGAAGAAAAGGAGCAGCCACTCAGGGATGTAGGCCCGTTAGCCTCTGTCCTCTATTCTCCGGAGTCTTCTCTCTGGCTCTCATCAGTGCCTGGGGTTAGAGGAGGTTGCTTCCTGTCTCCTCTGGATGAGTGGGGGGCACCTGTGTGCTCTGTGCCTCATTGTGAAGCTCCCACGGAAGCAGAGACGTCTGGGGGCCCACCTCCTGCTGCCCCTTATGGCTTGGGACAGGGTTGCTGTGGCCACATCTCCTTTACCTTCATTAAGACCCCCCTCAGTGTCTCCCCAGGAATGATGACCCAGTCTCAGGGACACCAGGGCCCACATCTTTCCTTGGGGTGATACACCTGGAAGTGTGGGTCCTATTGCACTGTGGTTTTAATTTGCATTTCCTTGATTGTGAGTGATGTTGAGCATCTTTTCACCTATCTGTTGGCCATTTGTATGCCTTCCTTGGTGACATGTCAAGTCTTTTGCTCATTTTTGAACTGGATATTTTTCTTTTTTTTCCGGTGTTGGGACACTGTACCTTATAGTTTATAAAAGGCCATCTACATCCTTGACTTCTTTGCACGAGAGGGCAGGAGGGTCTGGTTCCCCCTTCACAGGTGAGGGTTGTGAGCCCGGATGAAGTGCCTTGCTTGGGATGACACACTTGGGTGAGTGGTAGGGACTCCGGGCCCATGGCACCTTTCTCACCACGTGTGCGCTGCGCCTGGCTGCCTTCCCCCACTGAGTGGGAGCTGACCTGTTAGCCCTGGATCCTTTTTCTGAGAGAGAGGATGTCACCTGGCACAGTAGGCTGAGGGGTGAGTGGTGCTTTGAGTGGGTGGTAGGTGTTAGGGGTTTACCTGATTGTTACAGGTTGTCCAGCGGGACCGCCAGCAGCACCAAATGTGCCCTTCTAGGCCAAGGGGCTGCTGATATACAGGAAACCAGATAAAAATAGGAGAGTACAGTAACTCTGTAAACGTGGGTGTCCACGGAATCCAAATCCTGGCCCCCTGCCTCCCTGGTGCTCATGACTTCCCGTGGTGGCTGCACACATTGTCAGCACATGTGTGGCTGTGGTCTGTCTCCATGGGTGGAGCTCGGACCTCAGGATCCGGTTCCGGGTCTGACACAGAGGAAGTGTAAATGAATGCCAGGAGGTCTGCTGGTGGTGGTGCCCAGTCTGTGTGGCA
Source organism: Vulpes lagopus (assembly GCF_018345385.1). Classification (NCBI taxonomy): domain Eukaryota; kingdom Metazoa; phylum Chordata; class Mammalia; order Carnivora; family Canidae; genus Vulpes; species Vulpes lagopus. The sequence continues at coordinate 119,704,181 of NC_054827.1, forward strand.
CAGTGACGGTGCTCAGGGAGGAGCTGTGGGCTGGATGCATGGTAGTCCCCGTGGGTTGGGCTCTCTTGTGACAACCCTTCCAGGTGGGTCCAAGGGCAGGTGGGGAAACTGGGTCCCTGACAGTGTGTCACCCAGGGAGCACAGGGCAGTGGCAGGGTGTCTGGCTAGTGAGTCTGACCACCTGCTGGGGAGCCTTCCTGAATGAAGCCTGGGGGAATGATGGGACCTCTGATGCCTTCGGTCTCATGTTAATAGCCCTGGCTTGTAGCCTGTTAGCAAAAAGAAAACGGGACGCTGATGTCAAGAGACCTGGTTTTGAATCCCACACATATTGCTGCTGTTTGACTTGCGGTCGGGGGTGGAGTTGGACTGTTTACTTGGCTTTCCTGGAGCTCAACTCAACATATTTTGCAAAGGGGATTTGAAAAGAAGACAGCAGCACGTAGTGGGTGCTTAATAAATGTTTCCTTCCCAAGGAGGAGGCATGTCTTACCTATTGCATCTTTCTGGATGGGGCCAAGGGAGGGGGTGGCTGGCTCGAGGGCCTTTCAGGACAAATGGGAGCCACTTGTAAAAAAACCTTGTGTGCTCTTTTCCATGTCTCATTAAAACAACAGACGTTGGAAGCTGGCAAAGCAATTTGTTGTTTAACTCTGGGAAAAAAAAAAAAAAACCAAACTAGATGATTTGTGCTGATTGAATTTGGAAATCACAGGGAGGAAAAGTAGAGCAGATCTGGGGAGCCCATGGAGCCGTGCTCGTACCCTGCTCCGGAGCGCAGAGCAGCGCATACAAATGGCCTCGATTAATTTTTCAGCAGGAGCCCTCCTCGGTCTGCATACTGATGTGCACCAAACTGGCATGAAATTGGTTTCCCAGTTGTTAGACTGGGAGCCTCGATACGGCGGCTGGGGATTTCAGACGGGCAACGCTGAGCCCCTATGCTGGTGGGCTGTGGGATGCAGAATCAGAAAGGATGGGAGTGTCTTATTTCTTTGGCTTTTAGAAGCCACTGTGAGCCACAGTATTACATAATTCCATCATTCCCGCCAAGAAGTGCGTGTCGAGCCTCTGCTCTGGGCCAGGAGTGAGCAAAGAGCTGGGGATGCCATGGCCAATGGGACGTAGCCCTACAGTCCAGAGCTTTCCAGTCTAGAGGAGCAAAACAGACCCAAACAGCTTCACTCTGGTGCAGTATCATTGGCTGGGCCTATGAGCTGCTGTTAGAAGCTGCCAAATGTGGCTGAGTGATGTGTCTGTCACCCACAGCCCCCTGCATTGCCACCTCAGTCCATATGGACCTGGTGCAGGGGTCTAGCTCACACTAGAGCTAGAGTAGCTGCTGAGTAGCCAGGGAAGTCAGAGAAGGTTCCTCGGGAGTGGGGCAAGTGGGTTCTTTCAAACTGGTTGTTGAGAGATGCATACAAGTTCACCGTATTGGGGGGTGGGAGGTCCCTATAGGAGAGGGCACAGCCTGAGTTCAGGGTGCCCCGAGGGCTGTGAGCTATTCAGGGAAATGGGAGTAGCATGCGGGCACAGAGTTGGCGGGGTCGGGCAGTGGGAGGAAGGAGTAGGGAGCAGGTGCAGGAGGCCTGGAGGGCCGTGCTAACTGGCTTGGGCGAGTCCTGACCTAAGGGGAGGAGAGGAGTGCCACAGTCGGATTTGTCCTTCCAGGACTTTGGAAAGTGCAACGAGGCTGTGGTTAGCTTTTCTGGAGAGGTTGAAGGTCCCTGTGCTGATGTCAGGAGAGCACGGGCTGGCTGTGGATCTCGAGCGAGCCGGCGGGCGGCCCCGCGTTGGAGTCTCTCCTGCTCAGCACACACGTTCTTCTACATTTAGCTCCGAATAGTCCCCGAGGCATAAATATTTAATCGTAGTGGATACAATTTAGCTTTGCACTGCTAATACTCTTTTTCTTTTTAATTTAGCAGAACAGTACAAGTCTTGCAGGTTTCTTCACGATGTAGTGCCTAGTGTCCTTCCTGGCTGCACTCATCAGCTGCGTGGGGCCCGGGGGCCCGTGGCGGGGAGGCAGGAGGAGGCTCCTCACCAGGCACGGGATCCAGAGTGCGGCTGGCTGAGGCTTTTTCCCATTTCTGCTGATTTGGATGCTTAAGGGGACACGTCTACCATCTCCAGGGGGACTTGTGCTAGAGATGTGAATTCTCGACTCCTGCTATTGGTTTTTTTCCTCCTTTATAGAAACACGGAGCCGTTATAGAAAATGGAGAGGAAAAGATTCACACGGAAACGGACTCGCCTTCCTATTAGCAAGGCAGTCTTAAGTAGGGTTAATATATAATCTCTGTAGACAAAACCAGAAAACACACCAAACGGAAAGCTTCCACAGTCAATGGTCTCAGGCTCGTGTTGCAATAATCCCGAGAGGCACGTTCTCTAATCACTCCCCCTTTGCAGATGAGGAGACTGAGGGCCAGACGGGGCAAGCCACTTGTGCCAGAGAGGCAGGCCAGTGGCAGGGCAAGGACAGGAGTGCAGGTAGTAGTAGATTGCAGGTGGTACCTGCATGATAGAAATTTTTTAAAAATGTCCCCAGGTCTTACCACCGGGAGACAACTGCTGTCCACATGGGGTGTCCTCCGCCAGGCAATAGGACATGAATCCAGACATTGTCTTAGGGCCATTCCCTGCTGCAATGAACAACCTCAGAGCTAGAGTGGGCTCCCTGAACCCCACAGTCTGTCGTGGCAGACTGGTAGTGTCAGGGCGAGGGTAGTGAGCAGATTAGGGAAGTTGTGTCTTCTGTGACACACCCACCCACCCACCTACACCTGTTTTCAGACATTGAATCATGTGTGAAAGATCTCGCTGGCTGCTGTGGACACCAGCTTGGAGGGGTGGGTGTGGAAGCATAGGGTTTCTCACCGTGGATTATGTTGAGTGCTGGCAAGGCCTGCATGGGGAGCGGGGGACAGGAGGAGCAGGGAGATTCATGACCTGTTTAGGAGGCAGAACCAGTGGACGACTGAGCCATTAGTTCTGGGGTGAGGGAGAAGGAGACTCCAGGGGAAGCCCTGATTTGTGGTCTGGGTGATTCCTGAGATGTGGCCTGGGGTGGGGGGCAGGGCGGGGTGCGTTATGGGTTCCTGGGAGGGCCAAGGGTCCAGGCCAGACACCCTGCCCAACTTCTGTTTGTAGCGTGCCTGGACCTGTCTCTGGTGGTGGATGGATCTCGACAGTGAGGGAGAGTACACAGTTGCCTTTCCCTTTTGAGACTCATGGGGCTTGTTCACATGGGTGTCAGTGGCTTCGTGGTGGAGTAAACAGCCCACATGGGACAGCATCTGGAGGGATGGCGTGGAGGCCTGGCTTAGTTTCCCCACAACATCTGGCAGCCCTGCCCGCGGCCAGCCTGGCTCCTGTCCAGGTGCTGGGCAGCTGCCACTCTGCTGGCTACAGCAGGTCACATGCTGTCCCCAGTGTCTGTGAGGCCGTCTGGGGATCGGCTGGGCCTATGAACTGCTGTTAGAAGCTGCCAAGTGTGGCTGAGTGATGTGTCACCCAAGGCCCCCTGCATTGCCACCTCAGTCCATATGGACCCCTTGCCAGGGATGGTGGTAATGGACTGGAACTTTCCCTAAGGCCTCCATCAGATGAGGCTTTCATTTTTTCTCAGGACTCTGGGATGAGAAGACCATGGTACCCTGGCTGCCATGGTCCTGGAGCATGACCATCCTTCTACAGCTTTCCTGGGTAATTTCCCACCACTCACTGCTCAAGCCCAATGGCCTCCCATCACTGGAGATGGCCACAGGGTTGGTTAGGAGTGGACCTCTGTCTGAGGTGCTGGTTGTTCCCTCCTGGCTGTTCTCTAACATTTAGGAGTTTAGGTCATGATACTATGTTTGATCTTCCCCTTCCTATTAAAAGCACCTAATCTAATGCCAGGCAGACCTGCCTGTTGGAATCTCCACCTCACCATCTGGCAGCTGTGTGACCTTGGGCAAGTTGTTTAACATTCCTGAACTGTGATGTGCTCATTTGGAAAATAGGGAAAATAAACTGCAGTACTCCGAAGAGTTGTTGTGTGCCAGACATCAGTGACACTCATAACACACTTAGCACAGAATTTGACAGTGAGTATTAGTCAATGGTGATAATGGTGGTGGCAACAATGATGGTGATGGTGGTGGTGAGGATGATGGTGGTGATGATGGTGATGGTGGTGATAATGATGATGACAATAATGAAAGTCATAGAAGGGACTGAAAATGACAGAGACAGTGATCTTATGATTGGTCTTATAGACAACTATTTGTTTCTCCAAGAAATTCAGTGCTGTGAGAGCCCACACTTGGTTTGATGCAGACCCTGATTCCAAGCTGTGTCATTGATTTTTCTTCCCTTGTGCTCCTTGGCTGACTGAGAGCAGGAGGTGATGGGTCGGAAACTCCAAAGGGAATCCTATTTATACAGAAAGTTCCTGCTCTTGCAATGCTAGTTGAGTCTGTAGCTTTTTTCCAACCACTGAGTGCTTCTAGGTCTCTGGTCGACCAGTCCCCAGTCCTGGTGGCACATGAGTCTCTTGGAGTGCTGTGAAAATCATGAGTCTGGACCCCACCCCAGAGAGTCTGATTAAATTGGATTATAGTGGGGCCCCGGTGTCTATTTAAAAGCTCCCCAGGTGATTCCAATTTGCAGCCAAGGCTGCGAATTCTGCAAGGGATTTCATCCTTTCTCATTATAGGGCTGTTTAAAAACAATCTCCCACCTAGCATCTCATGGGGAGGTAAGATTAGTGGCACCGCTGGAATTTGTCACCAGAAGGAGGTAGGCGTCTGTTATCAGACAATGGGTTCTCATGTTTAGCCATACTGAAAAGAAAAAAAGAGGTCAGAGGTCACAAAGGAGGCAGACAAATGTACTGAAGTCACCGGTCTAGGGAGTCCAGTCTTCCCTAGGCAGGTTCATGGCTAAGGAAGAAACATTCCTTCTGCTCTTTGAGCCTTCTCCCCAGTTTCCCCTAGAAGAGTAAATGGGACTCAGATTGGCCAAGAGACCTGCTCAGGGTCACACAGCAAGTTACTATATCTGTCCACCCACCATCTGTTCATCTGTCCACCCACCTACCCATGGACTCCCCCACCTACCCCCTTTCCCACTCCCTTTCCAGCCTTGTTATAGAAGAAGAAAATAAAAAGCTCTAGTATAGGTAGAAGGCATCCTATGTTCTAGCCCTCTTAGGGCATCCTATTCATTAGCACATGTGCTCTGTCCTGGCCCCTGGATTGGGCAGTGTTGGGGTTTAAAAGGAGTCTAAAAGATGCAGCCCTCAAGGGGCCTATAGCTGTGGCTGGGAAAGGGCAGAGACCAGTTGATGGGCAGAGAATGAGTGTGATCTGGGCTGTTGGAGGGATGCAGAGCGAGAGCAGGGCAGAGAGTGAGCTACGAGCACATAGCTTGTAGGATTGCAGCTTGCCAGTCAGGGCTATGTGGCTCTGGGCACAATCCCCAACCTTTCTGGGCCAATATGAAGCTGCAGATCCATCCCTAGGGAATTCAGAGCAGATGTGATTATTTTAGGTGCTGATTAAATGGCAACTGAGTGTTTTTAAATAATCCTGCCTACGTGGGCCTCATAGGTCACCCTTTGGTAGGTAGCATTTGAGTTAAGTCTTGATAGGTTTGCAGGCAGGGGATCCCGGGTGGAAGGAACAGAGTCAGCACGAGTGAGAAGACAGGCATATTTGGGGCCATCCTGAGTCCTGAGGGTGGTAGGAGCAGAAAGGCAGGTGGGGTGAGGCTGGACAGGTGCATGGGCACTCCCTGGGGGTCTCAGCTGCCAGGGGAAGCTTGGCTCTGCCCTGGGGCCAAGAGGCACCATAGGCTGCTTGAGGAGGGAGACCTTGGTAGCTGTTGTCATGTCTGGAGACTATGATTGGGGATACCCTGGGGGATGGCTAAGGTTGGAGAGGGAGCTGTGGAAGGACTATCAGGACCGAGCACATGAACACACAGCCCCTGTCATGTGGAGCTCACGTACCCTGTGGGACACAGGCCAGTCTAAAGGCAAAGACTTGATGCTAATCTGCATGTCCCTGCTTTGTTTCCAGAGCCCAAAACAACGTGCAGCCCCTCGTGGGGTCTCTGAGAACATTTAGTGCGTGAAGAAAGGCCAAGTCTGAGGGAGAGGGCTAGGAGGCAGGTGACAGAGGGCAGACGGAATGGAGGTGCTGTTTTAAGTGGTACTAGGACACTCTCCAAGCTGAGGGTGTATGCTGGGCCTGGAGGCATCAAAGGGAAGACATTTCCAGGCAGAGGGACAGCTGAGCCGAAGGCTGGAGACCTGGACACTGTTGTCTAGCCCAGACTTGGGTCCAGAAGGCAGACGAACTTGAAAGAAAAAGGTGACCAGTCCACCCCTGCACTGCGTCCTGTCCAGCCCCCTTTCTGCACCCCCATGCCCCTCCTCTATCACATACTGCACCTGCTGGTCCATCTTCAGGATTCACAGAATGGCTTCAGTTTCCCAAGAGCGATCTGGGGCCTCTCCCTTCATGAGGAGAGAGCCTCTGTGCTCCCTCGTGACTGTCTTTTCAATGAACTACCTGCCCCCTCCAAGTCAGGGCTCCCTTAAAAATTCCTAAGAAACGCCTTCAGATCCACTGCTGTGTTGGGCCCCAGTTTGTTGTAAATGACACTTGTGAATGGTATGAGTGGGGGCCGGTGCCTGGGGAGGGACAGATGGAGCGGGTCTCGTCCACCACATTGGCTCCTGGCTGTCCCCCAGCTGTGGGCGGGCGTGCATAGACCAGGTGCATCCTCGGCGCTGCTCATGGCAGTTGGCAACCCAGCGCCTTCCTCTGGGCATAGAAACATGTCTCACTTCTCAGATGATGTTTGTGAAATGCACCATTACATGTGCCCAGTGGGATGGCCTCTGATGGGTAGTCTTTGCACAGGATTTGCTGGCGTCAGGTCCAAGTGATCACAGCTCTGTTCAGCCCTGAGGAGGAACCTGGCCTCTGGAGGAAGGCTGGGGCATCCATTTGTGGTATCTGTGACCCCTAGCTCCAGACCCTGCCATCTTCGAAGTATGGCTTCCTCAGCACCAGTGCAAGGATGACTGACCCCATGGTGGGTTGCCGTGACACGATTGTCACAGTAGTGATTCTACTGGTGATCTGGTCATGGGGACAGTGCTGACTGTGCCAAAGTGGCCCTCAACCTGCCCCTGGCTTGGGGGACCAACTCATGGTCCCCAAGGCCCCAGGCTGTCATTCTGAGCCTTTGCCCACTTGGTATCGGAGCGTGAGCTGGCTGGAGCATCCCTGCCCCAGCTGGGATCCCAGTTTTGATATTTCATTAATGGAACTAGTGTTGTCTTGGAGTCAGCAGGGGTTTCATGGGGTTCAGCTCTATAGCCCCTCCTCCAACAAGTGTGGCACTGTGTACTTCCCAAAGCATGTCCATGGCAGGAAAAGTGTCTACACCTCAAAACTGAGACTACAGCCCTCATTTGCCCACACAGTGACTGTTCTATTGGTTTTTTTTTTTTAATTTATTTATTTGTGATAGTCACACACACACACACACACAGAGAGAGAGAGAGAGAGAGAGAGAGAGAGATTGAGGCAGAGACACAGGCAGAGGGAGAAGCAGGCTCCATGCACTGGGAGCCCGATGTGGGACTCGATCCCAGGTCTCTAGGATCGCGCCCTGGGCCAAAGGCAGGCACCAAACCGCTGCGCCACTCAGGGATCCCCGTTCTATTGGTTTTGTTCAGCACTTGGGGCTCCTGGCTGCATGGGGACCTCCCCTGGGGACCTCCCAGTGCAGCAGGAGAGCATGACCACCAGCAAGGGTGTGCGCTGTCCCGGGGAGGGAAAAGGCTGGGCTGGCAGGGTTTTCTATGAGCAACCCTAGGGGGAGGTCAGGGAGGGGCTGGAGCAGCGGGGAGGGTCGGCGAGAGTGGTAGAGGTGCAGAGTCAGGGCCTCCTGGGGCAGCATGAAGGTTTGGAGAGCCCCAGGGGGACCTGGGCGAGGGGTCCCAAATGTGGCCTTACCTTTGTCCAGCCTGCCTGGTCAGGACCCTCCCATGAACGAGCCCCCTGGAGAGGCTTTTTGACTCCAAGTTTCATTATTTGAAAGTTAACTTTGGACCACAGTTCAGGGGATTCTCTGCAGCCTCTGGGGAGGCTCCTCTTAGCTGTGATGGTTGGGAAATTGTTGTCAGGATACTTAAACCTTTGTGGGAAAGTCGGGTGGGGGCCATGTGGCGATGCCGGCAGGTTGGACCCCTGTGTCTACAAACCGGGGAACCCCCGGAGCTGGGGGATGGGGAAGGACCCTCCCCAGGGCCGTCCAGAGGGAGGGAGACTCTGCATACACCTTGATCATGGATGTCAGGCCTCCAGACTGTGAGAGGCAATCTGTGGTGCTTGGTTGGGGTGGCCGGGGGACCCTGGTCAGTCCCCAAGCCTGGACGCTGAGCTGTCCCGGGCACTTTGTCCTGGCTTTTGCGCCTCTGCAGGAAGCTTGGTTTCTTTCCGACAGTAGGTCTGATGAGCAAGGCGGTGCTGAACACCGGCCAGTGCCGGGCTGCTGATCTGGGTGTGAGGACAGACAGCGAGGCTCACTTAGCCCACTTTTCCTCGATGACACCCACTCCCCATCAACGCCCACCGACCCCTGTCAGTGCTGGGGAGCCATGGAGTTCACCCACTGAGAATTTGCCGGAGGGACTGGGAGAGTGTGCCTGCGTGGGCGCTGGGGGTGGGGCTACTCCCCTTACAGGATTATAGGGTTGGAGCCATGTGCCAGGGCTGGTCATATCACGTGGTATTGGTCCCACCCTCCTGGCAGGCCAGTCGGCACCCGGCCTCTGTAAGGAGGTCTCAGAAATGGGTCAGCTTGGTTGGAACTATTGTGTGATATTCCTGGGGGCTGGATCTGATCTGCATCATGTTGGATAGAAGACACCCATCGCCTTTGCCATGAATTATATCCTACATTGTCTGGGCGGGAGGGGGGCGGAGGTCAGCGGAGGGGAGCAGCTAGTAAACTGTCACCAGGGGTGAAACAGGTGTCCCCCCAAGTCAGCACTTTGCCCTGGACACAGGTCCTCCTGGGAGAGGCGTGCTGGACCCAGGTCGTGGGCCTCATCTTCTCTTCCTCCCATGGATGCTTTCCTGGAATCCTGGGGGTTGGCAGCTGATGCAGTGATCATATTAGCTCATTCAGAGCCAGCCCTGGGATATAAAACTCACAGTTATCTGTGAGGGCAGGAGCTCACAGAGTAATTTAATTTAGTTCAGACAATATTTTTGGCACATCCACAGCATTCCAGGGCCTGTTAGGCCTGAAAACCCTAACACAGAGAAGAGACTTACCCTCTGCTCTCTGGAGGGTTCCCAGTCTATGGAGGGGATGTGGGAAGTCATGCAATGTCACCATGCTTTATGGTAAAATGTAGAAGAGATGAGAGAAGAAGAGCTATTGGCAGGATTCATGTGCTGGGGAGCCTCAGGGAGGGCCATAGGAGGAAGTGACCTTTGGGAAGGGTTTTGGAGGATGTGTAGGAGTTTTCTAGGCCATCGTGGAAGTTATGGCCTTGGAAGACAGGAGAGAAAATGTGAGCAAGCGTGTGGAGGCTGGAAACGTGGGGCTGGTGGTTGTTGAGGCTGTTGGTGCGTTGTTTGGGCGTGGCAGGGGCAGTTGTAGGAGGTAAGGCCTGAAGGGCAGGTGGGGGTCATATTAGTATAGACCACTCTAGAGGCCTGATGCCGAGGTGGTGGGGAGTGACAGGAGTGGTCAGGCGGGCAGCCCCAGGTGGCAGAGTGGGGATCTGGGGCTCAGGAAGGAGGCAGCAGCTCTGACCAGGTCAGGAGCCCTGAGGTCTGTGCTGAGGAGGCGAGGATGAACATTCCCCTGGGTTTTCAGAGCCTCATCCCTGGGGATGGAGTGGGGAAGAAGCCCTGAGTGGCCTTGCCTGTCTTGGACGAGTGGTGCTATCAGCCAGTCACAGGGACCCAGGTGAGGGCCCACATGATGCTAGCAGGTGACTTAGCAGGTGTGAAGTCAGGTGACCACTCTGTTCTCTCTCCATCCCTCTTCTTCCCTGCTTCCCTTTGGGGAATGAGCTCTTCTGCTCCCACAAATGCTCCATCCCACCTGGCGGACCGTGAGTCTGTGTCATGGTGGTAAGTCAGGCATCTGCTCAGCCAGCTTCTCCAGACCTGTCTCCAAGTTGCCAGGAAAGAGAATGTGATGTGCAAACCGAGGGTCGGTGCCTGGGGTGTCCTTCCCCTCAGCTGGAGCCCTCAGTGGAGGAAGGGGCCAGAGAGGATCACTTGCATCTCTACTGGGCGTGGGCGTGAGCATTAAGAGCTCTGAGCCTCAGTTTCTTTGCTGTGGCTCACGGGGATCGGGCCTTGGACCGCAGCTCCTAGCTCCTCACGGCTGCTATCCTGGCAGGAATACAAGCACGGGGGACCCTAGCAGGGACAGCCCATCTCAGTCCCCCCACTGAGCTGGCTTTGGGGCAGCTCACCTACTCCCCAGGACCACCACTGCTTTTGGGAATTAGGTGTTAGCGGCCCTGCCCGCCTCACAGACTGGCAAGAACAGTCTAGTGGGAAAGGCCCGAGCCGCGCCAGGTGTCGGAGGTCCTGGTATATGTCTATCTTGTTAGCAAGTGGGTAACTGAGAGTGATGACGTATCTGGCAGTGTTCTCCACTAAGGTAGACCCAAAATAACCTGCGACCAAATCTGAGCAGGATTTCCAGCCTGGGTTCTTGGGGTCTGGGGCCTTTGAGATCATCTAAGCCTGGAAGAGGGAAGAGGGGAGGAGACGCACTGACCTGACCCAGTGCTGACTGTGGCCAGGTGCAGCCCGTGCTGGCCCATACGCCTTCTCTTCTAAGGGCTGACGCCACCAAGTCCCCACCCTTTCCTGGAAAACTGAGGCCCGGAGAGTTGGAGGCGTGCGTACTTAGTGGCATCTCTGGAATTCCGAAGCCCAGGCTGTTCTAGATGGATGCGTGTGATTTTTCCGAGTTAGTTTTTCAAGCGTTTAAGTGTTTTTATGTTTCTTTGCTTTCCTGCTGTGTCCTAGGAAACACAGCGCAGTAAAAACCAACATGTGCTGAGAGGCATCTGGTGTCCATCGTCCTGGGGGCCCCTGTGACCTGCCCTCAAACCTCGTGTGCTGCTCGCTGCCGCCACGCGGGCGGGTTGCCACTCATCTAACTGTGTTCTCCTGTTCTCCGAGGGGGTTGATTAGGGGCATTGGGAACTGTATCTCCGGGCACCTGGGTGGCTCAGTGGTTGAGTATCTGCCTTCGGCTCAGGGCGTGATCTTGGGGTCCTGGGATCGAGTCTCACACTGAGCTCCCTGCAGGGAGCCTGCTTCTCCCTCTGCCTGTGTCTTAGTCTCTCTCTGTACCTCTCATGAATAAATAAATAAAATCTTAAAAAAATTTTTAAAGAACTGCACCTCTGTCTTCCCTGCAAAGGGCCGCTGTATCTGCCATCGGGCACGTACTCCCATGGTGTTCTTGCACCCCTAGCACCTCAGCCCCACCCTGAGGCTGCCTGTAGATCTGTGTGGCCTTTTATCACCATGGACAGGCTCTGTGTGGAGCACCTGGGTGGTCCCAGCCCAGGGCCCGGAAGCTGTCACCTCTGCTTCTCCGGCACATTGGGGCCTGGCTTTGGCTCAGCGGAGGCCACTTCATCTTTGGCAGGCTGGTGCTGCTGGCCTCTCCCCTGCCCGAGGCCCGGGCTTTCTCACCTGCCAGGGCGGCGAGGCTGAACTGTCCTTCCAAGCCCGGCAGAGAAGCCCCTGCCCTGTCCCTGGCCGGGGGCTCCCCTCAGAAGTTAGCACAAACTGGGAGCTTAGAAGAGGCTGTTCCGTCTCTCAGGGTCTGGAGGCCACGAGGCTGAAATCGAGGTGCTGTCAGGCCACACTCCGTCCTGAGGCCCTGGAGGGACTCTGTCCGCTTCTTCTGGCTTCCAGGGCTCCAGGCACCCCAGGGCTTGGGGCTGTGTCCCTCTATCACTGCTTGCCATCACACGGCCTTCTCCCCATGTCTGTCTGTCTGCATCCCTGCTTCTGCTTATCCTCTTATGAGGACATGTGTCGTCGGATTCAAGGTCCACAGACGATCCAGGGATGGTCTCCTCTGCAGGCTCTTCACCCACTGATGTTTGCAAACACCTTTTTTCCAGGTAGTTTGCATCTTCAGGTTCTGGGGATTAGGATATGGACTTCACCTTTCTGAGGGTCGCTGACAAAAACTACTGCAAACCCCATGGTTCCCCAGTGCACCCCATCTCCCTCCAACCTGGAAGGCAGAAGGCCCCCGTGCCACCTCTCCCTGTGCTGAGATGCCACTGGCCTGGAGGGGC